>NC_090896.1:7049839-7067339 GCF_036669925.1 Montipora capricornis
GGTCTCTCTTCTCTGCCTTAATGACAAAGGAGGCAGAGAAGAGAGACCCTGGGAACAAGGTCATACTGGAAAGACAACAATTAGGAAAAATCCAAACATCATAATTATTTTCCACTTGCACTGTCCCTCTCCCCTCCCCCTCAGTAGTGAAGCAGCTCTAGTAACCTGCTATTGAAAGCAGCTTGGCATGATCAAGCCATACATATATACAGTGTACAAGAGCTGCTACATGACTCTCCTTCTCCCCCCCCCCCCCCTCCCCCAACAAAAAAAGAAAGTCTGGTCTTGGCAATAAAAAAGGAACATTGACAAGGGGCAGGGGGAAGGGAACTTGTCCAAGATTCCTAGAAAGGGGAAAGTGTCTGAACCACTTTGTTGTTTACTGAAGTTTCAGTTAACACCAGTTACTGCGTTGCTAAGAGACCCTGGGGTTTCCACTACCGGCAGCCAGCTCGAAGATGGAGACTGCCCTGACGGCTGGCAAAGCCTGACAACCCAGCAATGAGCCCCCAAGCCCCAGAGAAGACAGGCACCTGTGACACCAGTTGATGAACTGTGGAAAGTAGAGGGGGAAGGGAGGGGAAAACTGCTGCACGCTCCACACAAAAGGAAAGGACCTTTATTAAAGTGTCTAGTCATTCTAGCGCTGGAGCGCTAATTGGGGACACTGTAAACTGAAATTAACAATTAATGCAAATCAGGTCAAATGTTGGTTTTTGAGGAGAGGGGAAACCGGAGTACCCATAGAAAACCTCTCGGTGCAGAGTAGAGAACCAACAAACTCAACCCACACGACACAGAGTCTGGGAATCAAACCCGGGCCACTTTGGTGGGAGACGAGTGCTCTCACCACTGCGCCATCCCTGCACCTCCATGCATGTAGGGCAGTTCAGGATTCACTGTATAAACAACGTCACAGTGCATCAACTCCAAAACTATGTCCCCTTGAACCCTCTCCTTTCTCAGCGTGACACAAATAAATTTTACTCAGTCCAATACCAGACAATTCATTTTAACATGTCAATGGAGAAGCCCTTGAGGGCAACAGCCTACCTTTCTTTCACTATCATCATCCAGTTTAATGGAGTCTTTCTGAAGTTCTGCCATCAAGTCATTTGTTGCCATAAATCTAAAGTCTTTGTCACTTGATGTCATCTATCAGAGAACAATAGAACTCCCAAATTATTAGACACACTACGGGTCTACGGGGCTACAGGGCTACATGGCTACATGGCTACGGGGCTACATGGCTACGCGGCTACGTGGTCCGCAGTCGGCTAGGAAGTCGATATGTATTTACTAAGTGTTGAAGTGAAGTGCTACTGCGGTCCGCAGTCCCGCGGTCGATGAATAAGCAATGAACTAAGTGTTGAAATGAAGTGCTACCGCGGTCCGCAGTCCCGCAGTCGATGAATAAGGAATGAAATAAGTGTTGAAATGAATTGCTACCGCGGTCCGCAGTCTGGTTAAGGCAATTTAACCCGGGGTTAGGATTTAACCCGCTTTCAAACAACTGGACCCAGGTCCATAGCCGCTTAGCCGCGTAGCCGCATAGCCACGTAGCCCCGTACTGTCTATTTCTCGTTCTAAAAACATAAAAAAGAAAGAGCATACGCAAACTGCGTAGCCAAGTATCCGGATTTTAAGGGGTACAACTTCGAGTGGTGGGGTATTCTGCAGTTAAGCCCAGCAAGACAACAGAGCATTTACAACAAAAAGGACAACAGAGCATGCAAGCCATGCATAAAATCTGCTTAAAGACGAGATACAAAAACCCTCAACTTGGCGCGCAACATTGTTTCGTTGCAAGTTTTGGTCGAAGTTTCCCATTTTTCACCTTGCGTGAACAACTTGACCCGCAACAAAAACATTTGTTGCGGGTTAAAGAAATGCAGGGCGCTGATTGGTTGATTTGCTAGTACACAAGCACATTTGTTGCAGGACAAGTTGTGAGCTTGATGAAAAACGAGCAACAAAGCCAAAATTTGTTGCTCAGAGTAGACCCGCGCTCTACTTTTCGCAACAACTTTCTTCAACCCGAAACAAATGTAATTGTTGCGCGACAATTTGATCATGCAAGGTGAAAAACGGGAGACATCGACCCAAACTTGCAACGAAACAATGTTGCGCGCCAAGTTGCGGATTTTTGTATCTCGTATTTCGCCGCCTTAAGTACTCAGTTCCACACAATCATGTACATATAAGGTTTCTCCAAATGAACATATCAAGTGATTATTTTACAGAGAATTTGACCGAAGAACTGAACAAGCTCAGCTACTTCGATTTCGACTATTAAATGAAAGGAAAAGGTCATTATAATATTATTCATGTGTAACAATTGTAGATTTGATATATTTGGCTTCCTAGCTTCACGGGCAGTGTTTCGGTGCATACAAAAAGAGTACACAATTGACACAGCAGAAACCTGCAAAATCTGATTTTCGCTCGGACCTCATGGGAAAGTGGATAAATGCTCCTACCTAACAAGAGCTTGTGTTATGTACCAACCTAAACAGGAACCCTCTTCATTGGAAATAAGGTGACAAAAGTTGACGAGTCTATATATATATTTATAATAAAGTTTCTATATAACGCGCACTCTCATTGGTTTAAACAGCGTGCTTTATGAGAGTACAAAGCACGGAACAAACGAAAGCCCACGCCATCATTCGCAGAAATGGCAGATGAATTTCCGAATTTTACCTTGGGTATTATTGAAGCTGTCAGTTAAAGGCTTGCTCAGATATTCTGTCAAGTGCTTTGGATGGAAGACCTCAACCGTCGCCCGGTCCAGCAGTTCTTTCAAGCTCAGAAAGTCCTCACGCTGGAGTTCTTCATTTACAAAATTCCCAACAGGTTTTCAGATTCCAGCCGCAAGCAATGAAGAGTTTGTTTTCCAGTTGTCATGTCATGTCGGAAACGTGCAGGTTTTCATGGGCAACAATTCGGCCGGTTTTCACTGAACTTAATCATTTAGATCCTCTTTTTTGCTGTTTTTTACGGACTGAAACCGAACATTGAGGCACTTGTTTTTCCATAAATTCTAATTTTGTGTGATTTTCCAGTTGATTGATGTTTTGACAAGCCTTTGTTTCATTAACCAATCAAATAATCTTAAACATTCTTACAAGCGCGCTGATTGGTCCAAAGTAGCGTGCTTTATCAGAGTATAAAGCACTGTGCTGACGACATCTCAGTTCGCCACAAGCAGCGCGCGCTTTGAAAATAAAGTAGAATTTTTGAAGAAAATTACTTGTTTTTTATCATAAAACAAATAAAGAAGCCTTGACTGTGCTCTGTCCTGTTGTAAAGCACTTAGGAAGCGGCTAGAGCACTCAAGAAGTAGGGAGAAACACTCGCCTATCGGCTCGTGTTTCCCCCTACACTTCTTTCGTGCTCTAGCCGTTTCCTGCGTGCTTTACAACAGAACAGAGCACAGTCAAGGCTTCTTTATTTGTTAAATATATATATCGTACAAACTGCAATAGCTATAAAGTGCATGAGCGACCACCTAAGAAGAAATACAATAGGAATTCTAGCCGTTAACTGCATTACCTTATCAAGAAGCGAAGCTATATGGTACGCTGATGTTGCCATACTGAACACTCTCTGTTTGTCCAAAAAATGACAGCTCAAGAGTTCAGATATTCACGAGGAAATTTGTAACTTCCTTCCTTCCAAGTTGGTTTGAATGATTTGAAATGCGCTTGCCTCTCGTGAAAGGCCGCTGGTACATTGCGTTATCAGAATTGTACACGACATGCTGTCACGCGTTATAGGTCACGCAAAAAACATCACGCAAATTCAGATTTTTTGGGCTGGAAATGAAGCGTTTTCCTTTCCATGTACCTTGATGCTGAAATATTTGCCCTGTCACGCTTCTGCTCTCTAACTGACGTCTCTTTTTTATAAAAGGGAAGATTGTAGGAAAGGGAGAGTGGGGTGGGCGTGCGTGGCGAAGGGAAAGATTTCAACAACCACAGGAATCGTTTTCTTTTCAATTGTTTATTCGTAAATAGACAACTATCACTCATCTTTAATTTATTGCAATGATCCTGCAAAAAATACACCCAACAATGAACAGTTAAAAAAATTGATCTAAATTTACAGACAACAGTACAATCGACTCAAACAATTCGTTAAATATTGTTTCTTATAAGAATTCTATCGTTGAAAGGTAGAAAATAGTCATGTAATTAAGAATTTATCAAATGGAAAATAAAACTTGAACTCGACTTGAAAATGACCCATTCAAACAAATCGAAGTTAAAAGACCTCTTTAGCTACACATGAGTGCCTATCAAAAATGTAGCGAAAAGCGACATTAAAAACCATGTTCAAAACCATGTTTGGTGCGTCTACCCCCTTAGCGAGGAGCCCCCCTAAACAAAAACTCCAATTCACTTTCCGGAGGAGGAGTCGATCTTCCCGGCTATGTTCGAAAATTTGATTTATAGAAGAGGAAACGCAGTTTGGCGCTTAGAGCTTGAAGGAAAGATTCCGCAGGATTATAACAATCGCAGTACGCTCCCGTCTCATGACGACCGCGGTGATGTCACGTGAAAACGATCGCTTGATTTGCTCCTAAATGCATCCTACGGTTTCCCGCCTTAATTAAGCTGTTATTGAGCTGTTTTGTAAAATCCAAAACGGTCATCCATGACCCTTCATTAAGGCGACTTCTCCCAGGGAAGGACCACGTTGTCCTCTGCTCAACTACCTGGCTTCGGCTTTATTATGACGCTTTTTATAGGACCATCTATTCTTTGGAAAGACCTTAGACGGCAATGACCAGAATCAGGTTGCTGACCAGCGTTTTTCGTTAAAACAATGGTTTGCTGGGGGTGCTCAGTCTCGCGGGCTCAGAAAACCTGGTTGTGGTTATTGTTATTTAAGGTTTTCCGATTCTTTGATTGCTCGTGACGTCACGGCGGCCACGTTGGTGGAAAGCAACCTCGTTCCCAGGGTCCTCTCTCTTCCTTCATCGAGGAAGGAGGACCCTGGGAACGAGGTTGGGTGGAAAGAACAAAAGCGAAAACGTCTTTTGGGAATTTGACTCTGTCATTATGCATAACTTGAGCTACATTTTTTTGTTGTCTTCGCACCAACATGGCTGTCTTATAAAGTATAAAGTGAGTGCAATCAAAGAATCTCATCCTCTTAAGAATGTTCTTTTTAAAGGGACAGTTTCACGGTTTTGCGCATGTCCAAGCTTTGGACATGTGCAGAACCCGTGCAAGAACTAACTCGTGAACTTTTAACATTTGTTTTCAAGGACCAAAACTGGGAATTCTCTTCGGAAGAATATAAAGTCGACATCTCTCAGTAAATTCAACGAAAATTTAAAACAAGAATTTCTAAGTCAATATTAAAGGTTAATTCAATGACTTCTTCAGTATGGCTTTGTATGTTTATGTGTATGTAAGGTTTGTGTCTGTCTCCCAAACCTATTGTAAGTTGTAATCTATTAAAAAAATCAATTCTTACTTTTCTTTGGATTTCAAAACTGTGTTAACTAAACACTGCACAAACAAAGTTCAAACCTTGATTTCAAAAAGAAACCTCTTTATTTTTATTAGAATATCCTGTTTAATGCAGAGTTAACTGAATAGAGTGTAATGTGAAGTGCTCGATTTCTATCCCATATGAACCATGTGAGCGTTAGCCCTACTGATGGAAATGGGCCCACACAAGGACAGAGAAAAACTCTGACCAGGGTGGGAATTGAACCCACGACCTTCGGGTTAGATCTCCGCCGCTCTACCGACTGAGCTACAAGGTCAGACGGGAGCAGGCCGTGGGAACTGAAGATGTTAAAGTCACGGCAATGAACATGTACTGTACATGAACATGTACTGTCCATGTACTGAACATGTACATATCCTGTTTAATGGTTCGACATTAATAACTTTACGATCTTGTGAGAGCTGGATCGAGGAGAAAATGACGTCAAAGGCTGACTAGTTTAAGAATGCAATGCTTGTGTACACCGCAGAATACATATGCAACACTGGAGTTTTGGGCTTTCGGTCTCTTAAACTCGCGTTTTGCATGTATAACTAGACGCTCCATGAGCGTACACTGGGTTGCGTGTGGTACGAAGGGACTGAGTTGGGTGGTATTAAACTCCAGCCTTCCAGGCAATTTTTTTGAAATCGGGAGTCATTAAGACCATTTAAGGGATCACCCAGAAGTCGTACCAGCAGAGGCCCGAAGGCTCACACGTTCATACGACGAAACAAATCCTTTCTGAGGTTAAAATCTGGCTACCGGCCTATTAATCATTTGTCAGAAAGAAAAAATCCCTGTCATCTTTAGAAACAATAGACACGCATTGCTTACGTGTGGTACTGAAGTAACACAGCGCTTTATTCCATATTATCAACTGAGCTGCGTTTTGTCTTCCAAGAGATTCACTTTGTCTTTGCGTAATATGTAGCTCTAACACATTGCTCGATATTGTTTTGGTATTGTATATTGTAGTGCCATGGTAGAAGTCTTAGATAAATAGCCCCCTGAGAAGACATGTGGTTACTAGCAAAGTACTGAACCCAGAGAGATTGAAGAAAATAAAAGGAAATCCAGAAACATTGGCTTCTGGGCTGACATGTTGATCATTTTCAAGTCATCTCACAACTTCTTTTCACGACAAGTTTAAGCGTGCACTCTGAGCGTGTGACAGCTTTGTAATACAAAAATTCACTAAGGGTGCGTTCGATTCACCGTATTCCGGAATAAGAATACGTGGAGTGATGGATTCAAAACGGTATGTCTGGCGTTTTGAAGCAACAAGGTAATAAAGATATGTTTAAAATAGAATTTTAGCAGGTGTTTGACAATTTTAATGTGAATCTCCGTAAAAACGAAGGAACTTCTACTCCATGTATTCCTATTCCGGAATACTGTCAATCGAACGCACCCTAAGTTAATCACTGTCCGGCGGTGTTAGTATCTGGATGGGCGACCTGAAAAATATACTACTTCGTAACAGAAGCATAGGACCAAAAATTCTATTTTAACCCTAACAAATGCGAACCAAGCAAGGTACAGATTAACTTGCTTGGTTTATGCAAAACAAAATTGATGCAAAAGTAAATAACTATTGATAAACAGTTTTAAGGAAGAGCAGAAGGAAGTTTTCAGGACGGTCGATCGAGAATAAAATATTTTGCCATCAGTAACAAAATTTACGACATGAAAACAACATTAATTTTGAACCACGAATATAAAAAGCTACCATCAGCGAAAAACATTTTGGGAGATTTTTTCTAAGTTGAATTTTGTTATTGTACTTTTGGCTGCAACGGTGGCTCATAAGGGACACATCAATTTTTTCGTCGCAACTTACTAACTTGCGATCGCAACTTACTAACTTGCGATGGCAACTTAATAACTTGCGATCGCAACTTAATAACTTGCGATCGCAACTTACTAACATGCAATTGTTGTATCCCTCCCGGATGGTTCGGATTTAACCAGTAAACACTCGGATTAAATCAACGCACATTAACTCAACAGTTCAATGGAGGACAACGCGTTCGTAACCAACCTCTTACACGCATGCGCCAATGGGTAATACACTACAATCCCTCCCTTGTTTGAAATAGATCCTGGACTGAAAACTAATGTGAAAATGGATCTCGCACAATGGGGAATTTTACAAACTAAAACTATTCTAAGTAACAACAATCTTTGTTAAAACAATAACTGGAACAAGAGCAATAGAGAGAAATGTTCATAGTCCTCGCTGGGCTTATCCTTAAGGCATAACATTATTAAGTCCTCAATCATGGTTGTCTGATGAAAATTCTGTTGCTAAGACATAACAAAGTCCTTAAACCGTGCTGGTAATGTTCGAGACCTGATAGGTCTGCATGCAGTGATGGAGTCGGGTTCTGCCGCACTCCCGACCACCGTCTGTGTATGAGTTTCTCCCGAATGTTCATCACTTTCATTTAAACTTGGCTGTGCTTGATGTTCAGTAGAACTGTTCGAGATAGGAGGTGATAAAGAGGTCTCGCATTCAGGCGCATTACCCCGCTCAAGGAATTTCTTTACATGTGGAGAATTTCTCTTGTACTGGACACCATCAGGTGATGCCACCACTACACTGTTGCCTGACTTGTCCAGTACACGGTATGGTTCCGGCCTGAAAGTTGGCGTCAACTTGTTTTTCCGCTCCTGTCTTAACAATACCGTGTCACCTTCTTTCACATCACTTTTGCGGGCACAGCGTTTCTCATCAGCATACAGCTTTCCTTTCTCCTTGGTTTCATTGTCTCTATCACACAACACACAACATGATAAATTTATAAAACGTGGAAATTTCACAGAAATCTTTTCCAGCGAAACATTTATTGAAACAAACAACATATTTGCAATAAGCGGCAAAAAACCCTTCCTATTTCAATTGCGTCACACAATCGGTGTCACAAAGCATATGCAATTAAAAAAATTTCTGACAGTTCACATCAAACCCTTTTCGAAAGAACCTTGACCGTAAAAAATAAAGCACAAAAGAGACAATAAGCTTTCATTCAAATAATTTTTCACTGTCACATTTCCAATATTTTTTTACCTTTGCAGAGTTGAGTCACACAGTGAATGTAACTTGCCAGACAACTTAGATGCGACTTCAGTAAACACAGTGATGCATTCAAGGAGTTCGATTCCTTCAATGCTTGTTAAATCCATAAAAGAATTGCCATTTGACTTCAGTGTTGTATATAATACCAAGTTAGTAAAATATTAGAAACAAAGCTTATTTGATACCCAACGGCGAGAAATGAAATCGGTTGTCGAAGACAATTACTCGTCGCTTTAAAGATTCCTGATATATATTTTTCACCGCCTGTTGCTTATCCAATTGACGTTCCATTCTTGAGCCCCATATGGGTATACTTTGTTTAAAGATGCACTAAAACGCCATTCGCGTTACAATGACTTTCGACGCCATTCCAGGTTAATAATTAAATGTCCTCCCGTGTGCACCGGAGAAATCTACGCATTACCCACCCTCCTCAAACCTTACAAAATACGCACAGAAGACACTATGCACAAAGACACCACTTAGCAGGGGAGTGACAGGCAAGACTTTTCCCGACACGGGAAAAAATAAAACGACGAAATGCAACGCAGATTCCGACTGGGTTTGGCAACCCAGTAATAAGTTGCAGTCACACGCTGAAATTTTACACTAGTGAAACTTTGACGTCACTTATTCCTGGATCCAACACTCTGAGGTCCAATCGGTCAGTTTTGAACGTGAGTAATGGCGAACCGTGAAATCCAAAACTTACACCAGATGATGTTCATTAATCACAGAGAGTATTAAGATTAAAGCAAATACTCTGAATGACAGAAAACATCAAAGTTAGTTTTGACCATTGAATTCATTGTACGCGCCGAGCATTTTATTCTACGCATGAGTTGTCATAACGCACGAGTTATCTATTGATGATTTGCATCTGGCAGCAACAATGCAGTAAATTTTACTCTATTATTATGCAAAAATAGTGGGGCCATTTGCTATTGTTTTGTACAACATGGCCGTCTCATCACGCCAAGAATTCGCATGCAGTAGGTTAATAACACAAAGGAAATGATTGCAAAAGTTATTCCAAGTAGTAATTCTACTTCAATAGCATTCAATAGCATGGGTTCAGCTTTAGGCCCCCGTTTTGGCTAACATTTTCTTGTGCCAATTTGAAGAAAAATGGTTGATGAACAGCAGATTCTGTCCTTCACTTTGGTTCAGATATGTAGATGACACCTTCACCATGTTTGATAGCAAGGACAATGCTAATGAGTCTTTAAGTTTTCTAAATAGTCGACACGATAGCATTAAGTTTACTCTTGAATTCGAAGAAGACAATAAGATTCCATTTTTAGACATCCTTCTCAAACGCTGCCCTGACAACACTTTCTCTACATCTGTCTACCGGAAGAAGACATTCACAGGCCTTTACACCAAGTGGGATTCATTCACACCTCGCAAGTACAAAATCAACCTCATCCGCACTCTCACCTATCGATGCTTCCGAATTTGCTCCTCGCAATCTTTATTACAGGCTGCTATTAAAGATCTGAGAAAGCTCCTGTTGCAAAATGGTTACCCTCAAGGCGTTATCACGTTCAACATTAACGATGTATTGAACAAAAATAAAAACAAATCAAATAACCCTGTTCAAGCTACAGTCCCCAAAAAAGATATCTTAATCGTGTTACCCTACTTAGGTCTTCACAGTAACCAACTCACGAAACGTCTGAAATCTTGCGTATACAACTTCTACTCTTTCGTCAATCTCAAGATCATATTCCAAAACACACGCCGCATCGACTCCTTTTTTCCATACAAAGATCGCTTGAACCGATCCCAGAGGTCCAAGGTCGTCTACAAAGCTGTCTCCTGGAACTGCGATGAATTCTACATTGGCAAAACAAAACGAAGACTCCACGACAGAAAAACAGAACATTTCAAGGCCCTAGCTAGTGACCATTCATCAGCCATTGCTGATCATGTGAAAACCACTGGCCACGACATTAAATGGGATCACTTTGATATTTTAGCGTCCGGAAAAACTGACTTTCACTGCAAAATTAAAGAGACTTTGTTCATTCAAGAGCTAAAACCTTCCCTTAATGTCAATATTAGTAGTGAGAAGTTATTGCTGTTTTAGCTATTACTTTTCATTATGTCTAGACACGTACTGCTGCAGATCATTTTTCTCAGTCTAGGTTCCAGACCCCTATTGTTTACGATATATATATAGTTTTTAAAAATTGTAACGGTCACTTTTGGAAATGTGTGTTGACTAGCATACGAAACGTCAAGTTTTATAAAAATGCGTTGGAATACAATGTTTATCACCGCTGTTTGTGTTATTTTCTTAATCAATAGCATTGCTTCCGTTTCCTCGTTTCTTTCTTCGTTTTACTGCTTTCGATGGTTTCAATAACAATGGAATAATATTATTAGACTATTATTCATGTATAACGATTGTAGCTTCCTTCCTTCACGTCACATTCGCACAGCAGTGCAAAATATGCTAATTGAAAAAGTGGATGCTTGAGATAAACTAAGAATAAAGCCAGGATCCGAGCCAGAATTCGAACCAGGATTCGAGCCAGGATCCGAGCCAGGATCCGAGCTAGGATCCGAGCCAGGATTCGAGCCAGGATCCGAGCTAGGATCCGAGCCAGGATTCGAGACCTAACCGAGACCTAACCTAACCTAACCTAACCTAACCGAGACCTAATCTAACCTAACCGAGACCTACCCTAACCCTAACTAGACTAGAACCAACCTAAATAGACCTAACCTAACCGATTTGAGACCTAACCTAACCGAGAGATTCGAGAATAAATAGCGGAGAAAGCTCATCATAGCTCAGTTGAATCCTGGCTCGGATCGTAGCTCGAATCCTGGCTCGGATCCTAGCTCGAATCCTGGATCGAAGTTTAGGTATCCTCTGGATGCTTGTGTTATGTACGATCCAAAACAGGAGTCAACTTTCATTGGAAAGCAGATTGACACGCTTATCTCGTACAAACTGCAAAAGCAAAGTGAGAAGAAGTACAAGAAGAATTCTAGCACCTAAACTGCACCTAAGAAGCGAAGCTATATGGTATGCTGAAGTTGTCATAGTGAAAACTAGATCTGTTCTTCCCCAGATGACGGCTCGCACGGTTTAGTTGTGGTTTGAACGATTTGAAATGCGCTTGCTCTCGTGAGAGGCCGCTGGTACATTGCGTTATGCAGTCAACCCTTAGAGCGGTTTTCGAATGAGTGTCGTAAAACCAAAACCAAAGTAATTACTTTGGCCAATCAAAAAGGACGGAGACAATCCAGTAAACCAATCAAAACTAGAAGTAATTTGACGTAGCCGACACAAAGCGCGGGAAAATGTGCACGCGCGACCCATAATTGGTTCTGGTTTCACTTCTGATTGGTTGAAAAAGTGGCGCGAGAACTTTGAACCAATCACTGACTGAAGTAATCATAAAAAAGAGTAATTAACTAATTACTTTCGACACTCAATTGAAAACCGCTCTGCAAAATCTAATCGCGCAAATTCAGAATTGGACCCATTGGGCCTTTTTCACAAGGGGACCATTTTGAGTCCCGAGGGACTGAAAACTTTTGTTTTGCACCCCCCTGAACTCGCTTCCAAACACCTCAACTACACTTTTGGGGTACGAACTCTATTGTCTTTCACCAGCATGGATGCCGAGTGACAAAGGACCATATTTGCGTCGACACGCTTCTGCTCTCTAATTGACGTCTCTTTAAGGGCGGTGCCTACTTATTAAAGTTATTTTTGACCCGGTGTGTGATTATGCAGGAAATGTAGATCTTAACAAGTGTTATTTAAATCGAAAAAGAAAATTGGGGATAACCCAAATACAAAGCAATGTATGGCGTTCTTTCTCAAATTGGAGCTTAATTTATCTCTCAAAAATGCATGGTTACCCCCAATTTCTTTTTAAATACCAAGAGTACTTGCTAAGATCTGCTTTCCCCGGATAGTTTTAAACCGCGCAATAATATCCCTGTATTAGTAAGCATCGGCGATAGGAAATCCGAGTGTCTGGAGATGCGCAGAACGTATTCACCTTTATCACTCGGGGGCCATTTTGGAGTCCGTGGGGAATAAAGGCTTTGTCTTTCCATTGTCTTTGCCCGTCCAGCCTCACACTGAATGAGAGGTTCGACGGGCAAAATCTTTTGTTTGGACGTTGAGTGATACGGGTCTATTCGCAATAACAATAGTAGGCACCGTCCTTAATTTAATTTAAAAATTGGGAAATGAAGAAACTGTTACCGCTTGACTTCTGTCTCATTCTCTAGGAAAAAAGTGTGGAGGAAGGGGTTTATAGCAAAGGGGAACGATTTTGAACAACTAGAAATCTAAATAAACAAGGTGTACTGTCTCCCAGAAATGTTGTAGCTTCGAATTAGAGGTACGCAACTCTTAAATCGTTTTCTTTTCAAATCTTTATTCGTAAATAGTCAACTATCGCTCACCTGTAACGAACCAGCGAAAAATACACTCAACAATAAATAACGGTTTAAAATAACTGATCTACATTTACAGACAATAGTAAAACCGACTCTAAGAATTCGTTAAACATTGTCTTATAAGAATTCTATCGTTGAAAGGTAGAAAATAGTCATATAATTAAGTATTCATCACATGGAAAATAAAACTGGTGTAATACCATCAACACAAAAATCACAATAGAAGTTGACTTGAACATGACCCATCCTAAAAAATCGAAGTTAAAAGACCTCTTTAACTACACCTGAGAGAATATCAAAAATGCATCGAAAAGCTACAAAGTTTTCTTTTTTTTTACTGCCACAGGCTATGTTTGCTGCGTCTACTCCCTTAGTGAGGGGCCCCCACCAATCTGGTACATATTCTAAAACACTTTAAGGTGGCTCGAAACAGTTTCAACAATTTCGAGAGCCACCTTAACTTCTTCCAATAGTGCGCCTACCCCCCTTTCAAATTCTCTTTGAAATTTGACGAACTATCTATCTTAGCCTGCTAATTACTTTAATAAAAAAAGGGGGTCCCCAAGCTCGTTTTTCAGATATAAGCATTTAAAGACAAAATATAGAGTTTTTAAGATGCTGTTTTGTTGCCATGGTGATCTATTACGTCACATAAACTTCTTGCCTGTTATCTGCAGATAGGGTCAAACAACTTCTCAAAACAGAAGCAGTAGTTAGGATAACAAAATTTCAAGCTTTTATAAGAAGTCTGCCATTTCCCATTTTTTGTAAACGCACTGCTAATTCTCCCAACTCGGGCTCCTCTTAACTCTGGCCAGTGGCCTATCAAATAGAGGAGTCAACCCTAGAGGCATAGAACGAGTATTTCACGTTACGTTCGCGTTTGCGTTTTGCGTTTGCGTTACACCGGTTTTCTCGCGTTTGCATTTGCATTTGCGTCGTACGTGTGAACCAAGATTTATTCCTTGAGTTAACGCTTTCCGAATATATTTATTTTTATAACGGCTTTTTCCCGCGAAAAGTGTCATATTTCCACCGCGAAACGTGAAAAAAATAAAATTGCAACGTGATGCGTGTTTATTGGGTTACACGACGTAAAACAATAGCACTGTCACAGCTCTGTTTTGATTTGGCTTTTAACCTCGAAATCCCCACGAGAGGCGGCCTAATAATAACTACTCGGGTTAGGGTTGACTTAGGTCCTCCAAATGCGCGTGCGTGTTTCAATGTGCTTGCGTTTGCGTTCGACGTATTCGCCCTTGTCACACGGCGGCCATATTGTCCCGGGAGACCAAAAAAGCTTTGTTTTACCACGCCAAGCCTCACCCCCATGGTTTCCCCTGCGAGGCTTGGCGTGGTAAAACAAAGCTTTTTCGGTCTCTCGGGACAATATGGCCGCCGTGTGACAAGGGCGAATGAACGTCCTTGAGTTTCCGTTTGCAAATTGCGTCGCACGTGTGAACCAGGCTTAAGCGTAGGCTCCATTTGATTGGGTCCTGCTCTAGCTGCATTGCAAAGACACGGTAGAATGAGGAATGCGGAAAAGGATGAATTATTTTTCGTGCAATGTGGAAACTCGCGCGGAGTACACCGTGATTTGCTTGCTAGTTAAAATAAAAATAAAAGACCAAACAACAGAAAAAGTGGCTCAACCTTACAACCAACAGAAGCTGCTACAAGAGCAAAGAACAAACTTCTATTACATTACCCAAACATCAGGTTCCGCCACGAAGTCCTTCAGTCCCATCAGCGCCAGAAATGTGTCTACTTTTAAACCACGTTTTGCGGGAAAATTAAAAAACCACACCAAATCGGCTTACTCAGTGTTGTTCCCAATTCAAATCCCATAATACAGTTCATCTTGGGGGTTTATTTGCATTAAAAAAAATAGAGATCCAGTTCACTGAAGCATGATACAGTTCCAAGAGAAATGTATTGTATTACTTTTGTGATAAGAACCACCCAAAACGTATTCGATTATGGGAAGGGGGAAATAAAGAATAACACGTTTTGTTCCAAGTATTTCCATATCATGTAAATGTGAATGCTACATTATAATGCAAATACAATAGACAAAGAATCTTAACCCCGGGAGCTTTGAATTGGGTACAACAATGAGTTGTTGTTTATTTTCCCACAAAACTTGGTTTAAAAACAGACAATTTTCTCATGGGGACAAACCTGATACCAAATCCTTACTCTTGCGTGAAGGACTCCAGGTTCCGCTAAAAGTCAATCCCTACCACATGTTCCAGGCGTTAAAAAAGTGAATATTTATTGCTTGGTTCGTCTTTACCGCCTAACGTCCCTTCCGTGTTATCATTAATCTTCCAATGATCGCTATTATAGTCTTTCTTCACCAGTGCGAAGTTCAGCGTTTGAACCCTCCGGTTTCCATGGCGATGAAACTCCGCTGTCCATCGGGCATGTAGGCGAGTGGTACTCTTCCAAATGAGGCCTGTGCACTTCAGCAGCGTTTCGTTCGTGAAAGTTACTGTGGTCAAACTTGGGAGATTTATTTAGCCTCGATGGTGTGACTTGTTTTCTATAAATGGGAAAACAAAAGTCAGGTGGGAGAAAGGTACATTATCATCAGTACGCGCGGCCAAACGGGAAATGCCCAGGCTGATTTCCCGCCCTGATTCTGATTGGCTGCAGAGATACCAAACAATTTCGCTCGACCAATGAGGTCCTGAGAATACCATCTCAATGCCAGAGTTGGCGCGAACTTTTGTGGATAAGTGTTTTTACTCTCTTTTTTCCCCTCGATTTTTGCTCTTGTTTATCTGATCGTATTGTACCAACAACTTCCCCTACCATAGTTTCATGCTAAATCTCTGTTAAACATTTTTTCCTTATTAAGTACGGTGCCTACTATTGGTATTGCGCATACATTTCCTAAGGGTGGTGCTCATTAATACAGGGATATTTTTGCGGGATTCAAAACTATGCGGAGAAAGCAGAACTTAGCAAGTGCTTTCGTCGGGCATACAGTTTATTTGTTTGCTCGTAGCATCATTTGCACCCTCGCTCCGCTCGGGCGCAAATGATGCTACTCGGGCCACAAATGGACTATGTGCCCTCCAAAAGTCATGTTGGTTGTGCATTACGACTGTCAATAATTTGGTAAAAACTCAACCAATGAGAGGCAAAAGAAAAACCAATGGTAACTTGGTAGCCCAAGTTTTCCCGCCGTTGACGCCGGACGTATTTTACCGCGTTGCGTTCTGATTGGTTTATTAGAAAGATTTAGCATCGCATTGGTCGGGCTAAAATTTTCATTTTGCCGAAAATCAAAGGAACTCGTTTGATTTTTGACGATTCCTTGTCAATTAGCTACAGATATCGAAAAACTTCTAAAACGACAAAAAAAACCCAAAAAAAACAAGTTAAAATAAGAGGACTTTCATGCTTTTTCTGACAAACAGTAGCCTGTTGCCCGTTCGCCGTTTCACGAAAACGCTATGCACGAGAAAATACGGCAACGACAACACCACAAAACAAGAATGTTATTGGTTAAAAGAGAAAAAAATCCTGCTGCAATCAATCGAAGTTGAATGAGTTTAAAAGCTTTTAACCTTTGCTTCAACAACCATTTAACAAGCTGTTTGCCTCCCTCTTTTAATATTGTTGGGTATGCGCGTGCGCACTAATCGGTCTCTCAATGACGTATCCGTATCCGTATCCGTATCCATAGTAACAACCGCGGCTGGAACCTGGGACTGAATATAAGGCTCCTCGTGAAGCTGTGTTGAATCAAGTGTTGACGATGTGTTGAAACATCGTTCAACAAAATCGTTCAACATCGTTCAACAAAATCGAAGGGATGTTGAAGCAAAGGTTGAAGTCGTTCGCCCAGGCCGGCGAACCTTAACTGCCTATTTTTCATATTTCCTTCCACGGCAACAACAATCTCGTTGAACAAAAATGTGAATTCTAGCAATTTATGCAATGCTCACCGTTTGGACCTTAAATGAGAAAGCACCGAGCTTAATCCATCCTTTGCACTGTTCTCGTCGTGACAGGTTGTCTGGAAATGCAAGGAAAGATCGTCCAGCAACCCATTCTTATTAAGATCTGCATGTCTAACGTAAACGGAGTCTCGCAATCGTTGATTGTCTTTTTCCAAAGCATGCAAGCGATTAAGATAAGAGTTTCGTTCATCCTTAACGATCTCCAACCCCTTCAGCAAAAAGTCACGCTCTTCTTTCGCTTGCGTGACCACTTCTTGAAGTAACGAGTAATCACACTGGCCGTGACTGAAAGCGTTTCCGTCACGCATTTTATTGAGCTTATGATCGCCAAATTTGTAAGGAAAACAACCGCAATTCGAATTGCATGTTTTACCATCGACTTTGACTTCGTCTTTAGTGGACTCTCCTTTAGTCGTCTCGTTCTCCAACTTTCTTGACTCGGTCTCCACAACCCTCTTCATGGAATTTTCAAGTCTTAAGCTCTCCACCGTCCGCATGGCTTCCG
>NC_090896.1:7082339-7084839 GCF_036669925.1 Montipora capricornis
TCTATTGTGGAAACAAATTATTGTTGTCTAGTTGTAGGGCTGTTTAGCTTTTAAACCCACTTGAAATCTGACTCGTATCTAATGAACTATTCCTACTCAGTAACTTTTGTACACAATGCAAGCAGAGACCCTTTGACCTTCCTTGGAAGAACGGACGGCCTCTACTCCCAGGGAATAACTTTCCACATACTTGAACTAAAAGACTCTTTTCAAAGGATACACTTTTCTGTAGTGATCTTCTTTAATCTGTTTCCTCTTAAACTCAACCCCAGGAAAAGCTCGCTTAAGACGCCCGGTGAGAACTGTATCTCGAAGATCCAAAATTTTTTGCAGCTCAGGGCAGTCTTCTAAATGACGCTGAACTAAACTGGTTAGGAAGTTGACCATCTCTAACCGACTAATAGAGTGCCCTGGACAAAATTCAAAATGTTGGTGCAGCCCAGACACCAAGATGACATCAAGCTTTGCATACAAGTCTTTCTTTTGATGATGTGGTATTTGACCTCTATGATCTGAAATTTAGATATACCATCCCCCTACCTGGTTAGCAAAATTGAGATGGAGCACCATTATGGTGAGTGAAACATTATGGGTTTAAACACTGGCCTACGACAGGCTTTCTCAGATGGTGAATGGCAACTAGTGCAGTTCATGCATACTTCATTTTTGCGACGATTTTCGTCACTACCCACTGATCTGTAATACTGGAAAGACATGCAGATCAGCACTCTGTGTCTTGAAAGACATGAGGACAGGCTACTGTTGTCAAAGCAAGGAAAACTAAGAACCTTTCCCTGATAAATCTACTATAAAACCACATAATAAACAATTTATTAACCTTGGCCTTGCTGTTATGATTGCTGTCATATTTACCAGGTCGATAGGCCAGCCCTCAGTTTGAGATTTTTGCCATATTTAAGACCTCACTCTGGGTTAACAGTAACCAAATAAATGCACACATAGTTGGCCTTTAACTGCCTGTCTCTATCACATACGGTAAACTGATGTATATATATAATTATAAATTATACAGTATAGACTGGGAGACTTGCACACGTGGCGACATAAAGCAATCATACATACAGCTGTACACTATTTTGCGAAGTTACAAGTCAAAATAAGACTCAAGTTGAAGAACCCTTAAACATACCCTTTTTTGCTGATTTTCCATTTTCACCTTGTCTGACATCAATTTTGTAAATATCGTCATCATGAACATCCATCGAAAAAGCTTAAAAGAGAGAGGAATTGAAAATAAAAATATATTTACAAAATGAAGGACACTTTGCTAAGAGTGGTTGCCATAGTTTTCTTCACTTCTTTCCCTTCACTGCATTTCATTTTACATTATTTCCCACTTGCTTCGCTTCAATTCACTTCACTTTCCTAAGTTAAACAACTGTAGTATTCCATGGAGGGAAAATATGCAGATTAAACTAGTAACAGTTGACACAGCTGCCCGCTGTTAAAGGGGCTATGTCACGTTATTTTAGGGTGTTTAAAACTCGAAAAAGGTAATATGGAATCATTTCTTATACTGATAAAATTATCGTAATGGGTACATCACAAACAAGATCATTGGGCCGCTGAGTCAACAAAGTTAAACAGGACAGCTTGCATTTTCAGGATTTATTTGAAGAAAATAATCTGAAGCTATCCAAAGTAGTAAAATAACAATAATCCCATAATAATTGAATACTCTGATCGAAATCAATGTAGAAGAAATTTATAAACTTAATTAAAAACTTATGTTTGTCCAAGCCAGTCCAGACATTTAAAAATACATACAATCGCAGCAGAACAGGAACTAAATTGCATCCTAACATTACAATCACATGAAAAAACTAGCATTTTTGGCAGGTCGGATTACATGACCTTTGACAATCTAGGTCCAGTCTCCTTTGTTCATTTATACGTGAAACAATCATTCTGAGAAAAAAGCAACCATTACAGTATCTAGGCCATTTTGCCATAAACTTGAAAAACGTTGGGCCAACTTCTTTCAAGATTACCCCTATGCAATCCATTTCAATCTTGTCCATTTGTGTCCATCCATAATTCTCTTTCCTTTTGCTGTATTTCTTTTCTAGGTTGTTCAAAAGTTTTATTAAAGTGGTTATTGCAATGTTTCATTCTACACGTACATGTACATTTGGGCATTTTTGACCAGTGTCATGAAATTACATTATTTTGCTTGATTTTATAGCTCCTTTATGTCTAGTTGTATGCAGAATTCAATGTGTCCAGGGCCCAGAGGTAGAGGAAATATAGTTTACGTCATGTACATCTGTAGAAAGTGCAGCGTAAGGGGTTTTATTCACGAGTTAAAGGTAAGGTAAAGTCTCTGTTACGAGCCTAGAAGGCCCATCAGGCCGGCGCTTATCTCTGGTTTCCGTAGCATGAAGCGACTAGGAGTATTTCTACTCCCCCCTGGATGGGATGCTAGTCCATCACAGGGTTACCCCCAGCATTTTCGCTGGTACCCATTTATACACCTGGG
>NC_090896.1:7094839-7097339 GCF_036669925.1 Montipora capricornis
GCTCACATTTAACTGTTTGCAAAGCAGCCAGGGGATGGGTGCTCAAAGACTGGTTAGCACTAGCCGTTGGTTAAGAGCTATCCAAACCTATAGGTTTCCATGGTATTTAACGCTGGTTAGAGCTAACCATTCTTCAAGTAACACGGGCCAGCCTGGGGGCCGTTTCTCGAAAGTCCCGAAACTTTACGGGCCATTTTCCGGTCTCACGATTCCTTTTGTAACTCAAGAACGGAGAGCATTTAATTCGTCCAACTTCACAGTTAATTTTCTTTTTGTTACCTTAAAAGCATGTTAAAAGATCGGCTGTCCAAAACAAGCGGTAGGCAATTTCACAGATGGCTTTTCGGTCCCGAAAGGTTTTCGGGACTTTCGAGAAACGGGACCCAGGTGGACAATCAATTTAACATGAATCGTGAAGCTTAAGCAATGTATGTTTGGTCTTGAGAATTTTCAGAAATCATTTGAGGAACCAAAATGGTTTATTGGTGCTTCAGCATTGACAGTACGCGATGATTATTATTTCTCTAGTTATCTTCAAGGAATGTATGCATTTGGATTGGTCGAAACAGGATTTTACAAGGAAGCTGAGAGCCACGCTTTAAAGGTGCTGGAGAACTTTACTACACGGCTATTTCCTATTTCTTTTGTTGTTGGCCCTTTTCCGAGCTGTTTTAAGGCTTAAAACTGTTGTATTGCAAAGAAAAAAAGAAAGGTACCCGTTAATGAATAATTTTAATGAATGCTCCAGACGAAGAAAAGCTTAAATGTTTGATGAACAACAAATTTTAAGAAGTTTTGGACAAAACTGCGCATTTTGCATTTCCAGTGTTCTGAATGGGTCTTTAAATCTCGGCTGTTTAGTAAATGGAAGGATTTCGTTTCTGCAACTGTTGGCCGTGAAGCACTAATACTTGAACAGACTTAACTGATTGGAGTGTAATGTGAAGTGCTAAGCTTTTCCCCCTTATGAACCATGTGAGCGTTAGCCCTACTGATGGAAATGGGCCCACACAGGGACAGAGGAAAACTCTGACCAGGGTGGGAATTGAACCCACGACCTTCGGGTTGGATCACCGCTGCTCTACCGACTGAGCTACATCTAATCAGTTAAGTCTGTTCAAACATAAGTGCTTCACGGCCAACGTTTGCAGAAACGAAATCCTTCCTTGTACTTGTAGATATTCATTGTCGTGACTTTAAGATCTTCAGTTCCCACGGCCTGCTCCCGTCTGACCTTGTAGCTCAGTCGGTATAGCAGCGGTGATCTAACCCGAAGGTCGTTATGTTCAATTCGCGCCCTGATCAGAGTTTTTCTCTGTCCTTGTGGGCCCATTTCCATTAGTAGGGCTAACGCTCACATGGTTCATATGGAGTAGAAAACTAGCACTTCACATTACACCTTAATCAGGTAAGTCTGTTTAGTAAATGAACCCCGTCAGATGGCTGGTAGGCCGGCTGATAATGTCTGTGGGTGAGAGATGGTCCGAAAAAATGAAATATTTGGCCGAGAAGCGAAGCTTCGTGGGCAAATGTGAAATGTTGAATATTGGGTACTCCCGGTAAAATCTAATCAACTTTGTCATATTTTAACCCATTATTATAGGAAGTGGCATGAACTTGCTCATGTATTGCGAGATGTATGGCCGTAGGCGAGTGCAATACGTCACGACTCGAGCAAGTTCATACGTTTTTCATTTAATATCTGCTGAACAAAATTATTTCATTGCTGTGTTTCAATGTTAGCAATTTCTGTATTGCACTCTATAATCTCTTTTGCCCCCCATAACCTATTGATTAATCAGACAAGGGTTATTCTGTTGAGTACATATTCATACATTTTGCTGTACCATGACATGTCATTTGCTCTTGTACGAGTTGTCCTATACAGGGTCCTTAACAAATCTGTGTGTGATGTGTTTAGGGTTTAGAATTGAATCCAAAGGACTGTTGGTGCACGCATGCTGAGGCACACGTGCTTGAGATGCAAGGACGACAGGATGATGGCATTTCGTTTTTGAGCAAAACAATTGAAGACTGGACGGTAAGAGACAAATTTTATACACTCTTAGCAGAAATTTAAACGGGATTGCACCGTACGGAAGAGTTGAGGAGAGTTTCCTTTTGTGTTACTTGAAATGATCAGGACAGCCTTTGTGTATCCTGTGAACATAATGCAGTGAGTTAAGTTCATCATTCATCGTCATCGTCATCACCATGGCTGTTAACGACGTCTTCATCGTCCTCGTCAAGTTGTCGTCATAATCATCACCACGACCACCACCACAACGATCATCATCGCCATCGTCGGGTTAACGGCGTCTTCGTCGTTATCATCATCGTCATCGTCATCGTCGTAGTCGTTAACGACCTCTTCGTTGCCGTCATCAAGTCGTCGTCATGATCATCATTATCATCATCGCCATCCTCGGGTTAACGACTTCTTCGTTGTTATCATCGTTGTCATCATCACCATCATCATCATCATTATCATCATCGTCGT
>NC_090896.1:7102339-7142339 GCF_036669925.1 Montipora capricornis
TGGATTCCAGATTCGAAAGCGTAGACTGAAAGAAATCCAAAGAACTTTAAAGGATATGGATTTCGGACCTGGTATGTTAGGCAACTTATGAAAGTTATATTTAAAGGACTGTTAAAAGCTAGTACAAGAATTCCCTAACAGGGCATAATACTTATCTTGTATTGACTGTAGGTGTGGATGTCGTTGGTCGCTGGAAGGAGCTTTTTCATCTTTGGGAGTCGCACAGTGATGATCACATTTTAGTACGTAACGCGATTTTCTTTAATTTGTTGTAGGTACTACCGGCAGAGGTAAAAAAAAAACAGATAAAATAGGTTTATGACAACTGCAGACCGCAGGCTGCCTACAAATAGTGCTGATAAACAGTATTTAAGTCTAAATACCCATTTCAAATAGCGCTGATAAACAGTATTGAAGTCTAAGGACCCATTTTAAAACGGTTAACTTTCAATAACTGCGATTTAGGGTTAGTGTGCTGTCTGCAGTCTGCAGTCTGTGGTGTGCAGTCTGCAGTCTGCAGTCTTCAAGTGTCAGACACGGGAATAAAATGCCAGTTTCTTAATTCAGTGACACAAGGCATGACGATTGCTATTTTTGACTTTCTCGCATATCGACAACGAACTTCGCTACATTTCGCCTACATTTTGCAGGGATAAGGGATGCACCTGCTCTAGTTCATCCCATCTGTTCATCCCAGAATTTTTTTCTTTTATCCCGTTTATCCCGCGCTTAGTGTAGTGGGTATCGCTCGCGGACCTCATCTCAGTGCTCTGGGTTCAAATCCGTGCCTGTTCACTCCAAAGTTCACTCAGCTTTTCATCCACTTGAAGTCGGTTAAATGAATACCAGTTTACTGGAGACAAGTTGTGCGTCTAATGGGATTGGAGTAGTGCGCACCCCTCTTGCAATAGGGAGTTTAAGAAACCACGACGGCTACGGCCACGGCCACGAAAAGGTCTCTTCAAATTACGTGTGAGCTATTCTATTATTAAAGTATTTCATGATTATTCCATCTTGTTTATGTTATTCAATATTCGCGAAGTGTCCTAAAACTGGATTGGTACGGACGGATTTGAAGTAAAGAGTGAGACTGAAACATTCTCTGTAGTTTGTCTACATTGTCGTCAAAACCTTAAATTTGGTAATTTCACGTAGTAGTTTTGACGAGTACGGGAGAGAAATGTTCAAAAATGCGTGCCGCACGTGCAGCACGATCACTTTGGTTCATCGAACCAATAATATTACAGCTTTTTGGCGTCGTCGTTGCTGTAGCCGTCGTCGTTTCTTCCCTCCGTAATAATAATGGAAAAATATGCATTTTCTTTAAAACAATTTATTTCTTTGTCTGTCACCTCTACAAAACGGCTTACGACCATTATGAAAAAAAAAACGCGTTGGTGATTCATTGTCGCTTAATAATCGCCTCAGGTGCAACGAACCAGCGCGGAGAATTTCAATAATCACCTATGTGTAATTATACTAAAGACACAGTTTGAATGAAATGAAGGTATATAGCACTTCAACATACATTCGTTTCATTCATCGAGTCCTTCACGGAAACAAATGAGTCCAACAAAGTGACCTGCTCTCAACTGAGTTGCTTCATAGCTCAGTTGATAGAGCATTGCACCAGCATTGCACCAGCATTGCATCGGCATCGCAGAGGTCATGGGTTCGAATCCCGTTAGGGTCACCTGAAGTATTCAGGGGCCCGTTTCTCGAAAGTCCCGAAAACTTTATGGGCCATTTTCGGGTGTCGCAATCCTTTGCATCTCAAGAATAGAGAGGATTTACGTCGTCAAACTTCAAAGCCATTTTTCTTTTTGTTGCCTTGAAAACATGTTAAAAGATCCGATTTCCAAAACAAGCGGTTGGCAGTTTCACAAATGGCTTCTCGGACCCGAAAAGTTTTCGGGACTTTCGAGAAACGGGCCCCAGGTGTCTATAAGAGACAACTGCTTAAATAGGCCATTTCCGAGTTCATGTCTGCCTCCTCTTCAAAGTGAGTCTAAGTGCGAAGTTTTTGTGATGATAATTAGTTCTACTTTACATATGAATGAAAACTAATTTTTATAAGAAAAACTTGCACTTAGACTCGCTTTGATGAGGAGGCAGACATGAACTCGGAAATGGTCTATTGTCCAGGGCCCGGTTGTTCGAAAGCCGATTAAGTTGATCCAGGATTAGCGTAAGCTTTTGCTTCATGTTTTCAACTTCTGGGCGAACGTTTCTGTTGCTTCTTCTTGTTTTTCAAGATTGACGTCTTCTAATGTGAAGTTTTGCCGAGTATCAGCGTTGGACAGCATTTAGGAGTAGAGAAATAAACTCCTTGGTTAATTTTTAATCTCGGATTAGCGTTAATCGGCTTTTGAACAACCGGGCCCAGATTAGTGCGAGGATGACGTCTCTCATTCCTAGGCACATTTTAGTATTCTACACAAAGGCCAACCTTGCGATTTCAATGCCCATTTTTTCCTCTTTTACTACCAGGTTTTTAATGATGTACATATGCTCATGTGTACATTGGGCGCCAAGAATGAAGATGCAACGTTAAAACTCTTGGGATCCCTCAGAGACTACATCAGGTATTGAGAAAATGGGGAATCCCGACCTTTACACTAAAGGATAAAGAACTTTAGATGAGGGATTTTGGCTAGCCTGCGTAGCAGACGTTGGTGAATTTTAGAAGCTTCTTGCCACCGGGGTTGACTTTCGAGTGATCGTGGCTATGAGAAAAGCAAGCAAAGGGGGAGGGGGCGAAAAGAACGGGCGAGGCTTCTCACTCCTTATCATCTTCGGCCCCTCCCCCTCTCGTGTTCTCGTTTGACTTCGGTCCAGGTTTTCGCAGCACGGCCATATCCAAAACACTATTCGCAAATAGTAGGGCATGGAGTTCCTGATGTTGGGGTCTGCCTGTGGTGTATCGTGGTTGGGACGGTAAATGCTCGGATATATTAGCTACGTACACAAAGCTGCTCTAAAATCCGAGGGAAAAGAAAGATATGATGATGATATGGTTCGGCGGATGGCATGCTTAGATGACCTTAGATCTTGGTCGGGTTAACGGAATTGAATTGCATGAAAGCGCTCTGTAAAAGTTATCTGACCTTTTGAAGAATTGGCAGGCCTCTGGTTCTCTTTCAGAGATGGTTCAGGCACAAACTGGGAAGTTTCAAAAGATGTCGGACTGGCGATTTGTGAAGCTTTTGAGCAAGCTGATAAGGTAAAACGGATTGAACTCCTCTCTCTCATACATGCGTCACGATGGATCGTGTGGGTGAGATTAAATATGGACTGCGGGGAGGCGCCTTTACAAGCTGACGACCGATCTCACCCTAGAGAAAGAATTGTAAACCGCCGCCATGAGACTTTGCGGTGTATAAATCCTAAACCACTACAAACACCATCCCTTGATTATCGTTCACTTGAAACTAGGAGAAAGCGATTGTTTATATTTTCTTTTTCCATTTTTGTTAAATTTTAAAGGGAAACTTTGATAATGCTGTTGAAATCCTGAAACCCGTTCGCTACAAAGTTGTAACAATTGGCGGAAGTAACGCACAGGTATGCTAGATTTTATGCTGGTAGAGTTTGTTTTTCGTTCCGAAAAAGAAAAATTCGGAAAAAGTGTATGTCCTGGTTATATCCACTCACCCGGAAGTGGTTTTCGGGGAATTCCTGCTTGCTTTTTGAGGAGCAGGGAAAACCAGAGAACCCCGGCCGGAGAAAAACCTCTCGTGGGAGCAGAGTAGGGAACCAACTAAGCCGGGCCACATGGGGGATAGGGTAGTGCTACGTTTTGCAACTATAGATTATATCAGATACTACAGAATTTCCTTTTTTTACCGATCCTCCGAGTTATGCCGTAGTTAACTTTTTGACACCAACTCTAATAGCTTATAACAATATTGTACACGAAATCCATATTTCTCCTGTTAGTTTTATCAGTCGTTGGTCCCCTATTCTTTGAAACGACGGAACAGAACAACAACTGTCAGGAACCCATGACCCGGAGCCTACAACTCTACTGTGTTCGTCTAACGGCGTTTTCACAGACCGATTTATTTTTAGATTGAATTTCCCGCGAATGAGACTCCCACAGGAGCCCGATGACCAATTACAAGAAATTAAGCTGACGTCATAGGGTCACCGAACCGGAACTGCCTTTGTTTTTTGACCTAATTGGCGGGAAGGGCTAGTCTAAAAATAAACCTACTTGTGAAAACGCCGTTTCACAGACGCTGTATGGAAGTTGCACGCTCCAGATGGGCTCCTGCAAGTTTTAAGAGTCCCAACTGACCGGAGGCAAGCCAGTTGGCTATTTACAAGTGCAGCTAGCAAGTTGAACCAGGGACTACCAGGATCAAATTCAACGAGTGGTCAGAGTGGGTCTTGAACCCGGGATGTCCGGTTCTCGAGGCATGCGCCCTAACCACTGGGCCCCACTGCCTCACATTGCCTCTTTCATAGCACTCACGTGATAAGACCAGCGGACGTGTTGGTGCCAAAACAACAGAAAAATGTAGGTCAACACTCATAGCCATCCCTAAAACGGACTTTTGACATTTCGTAACAATTACACGATGCAATATCCCATCTTAATATGACAAGCTTGAAAACAGGCTGAATGGGCCTTGTTGAGTCCCGAGGGATTGAAAACTTTTGTTTTGCCCCTCCGAAACTCGTTCCCAAACATTTCAACTCGAGGCTCGGGGTACGAAATGTATTGTCTATGGTCAATATGGCCGCCGTGCGAATAAGGCCCATTAGAGCTCTAGTTCAACAAGAAATAACGTGTCTGAGCAAAGCCGCGCTGAACTATATTATTTAGGTTTAATCAGACACCCATAAGGGTTGAAACGTTTAACGGCCCCTTGTGTGCTGGGAAACAAGCTTCTGAATATTCAATTTGCTAAGTACCATATTTGGAACAACAAGAGCAAGGGGTTTCCAAATATGGTACTTAGCACTGAGACATTCAACCAATCAGTTCGCACTGAATATTCGGAAGCTGTGAACGCGCTTTACACGTTTCAACCCTTATGGGTTTCTGGTTTAATAAGTATACCACTTTGAAGACGGTTATCTTTGAGTTGTTTTGCTGGGTACCACTATGTCAATACAGTAAAAAAATCGACTTCTCATAAGCTTATTTGTTTGTCTAGTGGATAGAGAAGCAATCGATCCGGGTTGGACTCTCTGCCTCTCTGCCATTTAAAATATGTTTGTTTCTTTGCGTTTGAAGCCCATTGTACGTCGTGCAAGTTGAATTAAAATTGTCAGGTTGACGGATAGAAATAATTGCTGGCCAAAAATGTAGCTCACGTTTTGCTATTGTTCTTTCCACCAACATGACTGCCGCCAACCTCGTTCCCAGGGTCTCTCTTCTCTGCCTCCATTGTCTCAACGACAGTGGAGGCAGAGAAGAGAGACCCTGGGAACGAGGTTGGGCTGCCGCGACGTCAGGTAAAAATTAAAGAACTTTACTATCAGAACATCGAAAAAACGTAACCTTTAAACCCGATAAAACACCCTCATTAGATTTCTTTATATTAAGAATAGCTGTTTACAGTAATGAGGCCCGGCTTGTTTTTCTTGTATGCTAATATCTTTCCCTCACACTTTGAACCTTTCTTCGGACTCCAAAGGGACACGCTAAGCTGTTCAAAAAAAAACGCAGCAAGTGTTTTATCGGGTCTGAGAACATTCGGCTACGCCTCGTGCCTTTAAACCCGATAAAACACGGCTACTTGTTTTTTAAACATTGCGTAAAGAATTGCAAAAGCAATGGAAGTTGAAAAAAACGAGAATTCACAGAGAAGATCGAGTGTCATTGTTCAGTTTAAAAGTTCTTATATTTATTCCCTTTACAGCGAGATTTGTTTAACCTTTTCCTTATTTATGCCGCTCTGAATTCACCAAAGAAACAGCATCACCAATTTGCTAGGTGAGTAAAGCTTTAGGCCCAGTCCACACGTATCCGGATATTTTTGAATTCGCAACTTTTTCTTTCCGTATACGCCTTCCGTCCACACGTATCCGGCAAATTCGCTGGCGAATCCGGAACTTTTTTAATGAGTGGATATTTTTGAATCCGATATGAATCCGGAGCCGTGTGGACTCCGGATGTTTTTTATCCGGATGACGTAACAAAATCGAGCCCAGTTCCTTACCGTGAAATCAATTCTCAAGGTGGCTGCCGAGGGCTTCGTGGCGTATCCGCTGTTACCTCTGTTTCATCGAGGAGTCCTGAGTACTAGAGTGAATCCGGATACTTTTCGGATACCTGTGGACGGGCAAATACGATTTGAATACGCTACGTGTGGATGGAAATATTTTTGAATCCGGTAAGAAAAAGTTGCGGATTAAAAAATATCACGATACGTGTGGACGGGACCTTAATTTTGTGGTAGAGCAACCGAGTATGGGTTTGTTGATTGTTAATTAATAGAGAGTCTTTGTGATGGTGATGATACGTGGCGTAAATTTGCATAATGACCTGTATCATGACCTGAACAAAAATATCTAACTTATTCCAATGTAACAACGAGTACGCAAATTGAATGCCAAGTACAAGATGTTACAAACGACTTCTCTTTTTCGTTATTATTCAAGGAGTTTATTGACGGAGAGGAAGGCCATGAAGGAAAATGCGCCAATGACGGACAGATTAATGGCACAAGCATTAACGTTGCACGTGGAGTAGTTTTCTTCATTCCGCCTTGGTAACGTGTTTCATTTCGGGATTCAGTAAAGTGATTGTCTTACTTGAAAATGAAAAGCATGATCTCCCTCGTTTACACGAGCAAGTTTTCCTTGACTAGGAAAAACTGCTCGCGTAAATAGGGTAAATTGACAATTTGCTCGTGTAAAAATGTGGCAAGGAATATTTATGAGATTCGTTCCCAGTATCACGCTCATGCTTATACAAAATGGCGGCTCAAGTCTGGAACGAGCTTCGACGAGTTAGGGACTCGCTGAATAACAAGTATTGCGGATACAGGCTAAACTTGTCAAGGAAAACTTGTTCATCGTCTACACGAGCAATTATTCCTTGTCAAGGAAAACTTGTTGATCCTTTACACGAGAAATTATAATTGCCAAGGAAACTTGTCAAGGAAAACTTGCTGGTGTAAACGGGGCTTCGGGCTGGAAGTTTTTGTCTGTTATCCGGGGAATGTGAGGAAATAGAGGGAACCTTATGCCCCATGTTAATTATTTGAAATCTATTTTTTTAGATCGTCCCTGTGCTGCGAAGGTTATTTTTATCTGTTGTTACCATGACAGCACGGTCTACTTTCACACCAATAGGCCACTTCGGAAAATACCATAATACTCTTTGTTTGTCCCCCCAGATTTTGCATAAGCATTGTTTCCAGTTTCTCTTGGGACTTACAATGGTCCCAAGAGAAAACAAAAACAATGCTTATGCTAAATTTGCGGGTACAAACGAAGAGTATTATGGTACTTTCCGAAGTGGCCTATTGACAAATAAGGTGTCGCCTTTGGAATAACCACGCAGTATGACAGAACTAATAATATATTTTAAATAATTTTCATTGGACTAGGGCCAAATACGGGAATTCGCTATCTTACCTCATATTCTCTTGCTGATATTAAAAATACTACCCCGAGATTCGGTGACGGATGGTAATGTAGAGGTACTTTACAGATAAAATTATCGTTACATCACAAACAAGATGATTCTAAACAAAAGCTATCTTTATCCGGGCGATTTACCATAAACTTGAAAAACATCGGGCTGACTGACTTTTTTCAAGATTACCAAGATGCAATCCGTTTCAATCTTGTCCATTAATGTCCATCCATGCTTTTCTTTCCTTTTGCTGTTTTTTGTGTTTTGCTTTTTCGTTGCTCAACTGTTTTAAGTGGTTTTGCAATATTTCGTACTACTTTTTCGATATTATGAAATTACATAATTTTGCGTGACATAGCTCCTTGGAGCTGAAGCGCGTATTCCTTGAACTTGCCTTGGAGGGACCATGTCGTTTATTTTGGTATATTTTGGGGCCTAAATCCTTTGATAATCAAGAGTGTTTGAACTCGAAAATAGTTGTGCGTTAATCATCATCACCATCATTAGTTGTAATTATTGCCGTTTCATCCTTTTTTGTAGGATTTTGCGTGTCACGAAATTACTTTAACTGCGTGACATCCTCGAAAGAAGGAGGCTGTGTGGGTTTGGGAATGGTGAATCCAGGTCAAAACGATTATTTTTCTATGCACAATTTTACATATATTTTTCTTCACCCCTTTATTCCGTACTAGTATATTAAAATTACTCCATGTGCAATCATTAAAAGTTAGCTCAGTATATGAATTTGAATTTAGAACAAGGAGTTATCTTCCATCTCGTTGAAGACTCTGCTGTGATTCCGATTCCTTTGTTTTGATTTCTAGTTTGCACATTGCGTGGAAGTTTAATAAATAACTAAATGTTTCACTCGACTTACTCTTGTTCCATCAGCTTCGAACGCTCATTTGACCGTTGTTTCGGGAAAGGAGCATTCGCCAACGGAGACCTGACTCGAGAGAGCGGCGGAAATCGAGCCTAGTCGTGAGTTCGACTCCGGCCGGACTAACACTCGGGGTCTTTTTACAACTGAGGAGAAAAGTCTGCCCTTTGTAATTACATCCGAAATGATTAGACTTTCAAGCCTTCTGGGAAAAGGACTACAAACAGTTGGTCACGTCTCACAACCCTTGTTCCTAAACTCTGAGGAACGTTAAAGATCCCACAAACTATCCTTGCTTTTCATCCACGTGATGAGACGGCCATCTTGGTGTACAAGACAATAGAAAATGGTTCCACACGTTTTTGTATAATAATAGGACATTTGCATGATGACGCCATATGACTACAAGTACCAGAATCCTTCAGGTTTCGCTTGTCTCATGTTAATTAGAGCTATTGTTATTTTTACCCCACTGGGAATACAAAGTTTAAACATGAAAAGAAAAACAAGAGAAACAAGAGAGAGGTCCTGGGAACGAGGTTGGATCCAGACTTTCCCTTGCGACCTCGTGATCGTTTGCGCATTCCAAAATAATGGAGGAAATGTTTTCGGAGAATATGGAAAGAAAACTGCTGTTCAAAGGGGGCTCGACTTGGTTTTGTGTTCGGTAAGATTTCGGATCAAAGATCGAAGACTTGTCGAAAGATTGTGGCGCTTTAAGACAAGGCTTACTTTTGAAGGGATTGACATCGGTGAACACACACACGTTTTTGTTTATTTCGTGGTCATCCTTTACGTGTTAAGCTCAAACCAGTACTAATTGTTACTAATTGCAGTTGAACCGAAATCAGTAGCCCATTTCCGAGTTGCTGTATGCCTCAGCTTCAAAGCGAGTCCTGGTGCAAAACCATTCGAATGGAAATGAGTTGCGTATTCTTATGCAAATCAAACTCATTTCCCTTTCAATAGTTGAGCACCAAGACTCATTTCGAAACCGAGACAAACAGCAACTCGGAAATGGCCCATTCACTGGCGGAAGAGTATGGGACATAAGCATCGCCGCACAGGGCCACCAAGGTGGCCGCCATGAGGTACCATAAAAAACGAAGGCTCAACAAATGCTGATTTTTCATTAAATCAAAAAGGGATTTAGAAGAAAGGATGCGAATGTTTTGAAGAGAGTGGTGACAAAGCATTTGATTACAAACACTGACATGTTCTCTCCTACACCATATCGTATATTTATTCTTTGACGCAATGATAAATAGTGAATTTCCAACATATGACAATGAACATTTTCGACTGTCATTCTGTAACTTGTATGATTTACTCTTCACATCTATGGTTGCCATAGCATAAACGCGTGCGTTAATGGTTCGCGCGATTGAGTGCGTAACTTACAGGTCCTGAGGCGTCTTTCTACTCTAACATAATAAGTTACTGCAAGAGTCCAAGAGTAACAATCTGGTATCAGGTTTGTCCCCATCAGCGTCAAAAAAGTGTTTGTTTTTAATCAAGTTTCGAGGTAAAATAAAAAAAGTAGACCAAATGTTGTACCCAATTCAAATCTACTGGGCCAATTTGGGTAAATCTTACTTTTGGGCGATGGACCCTTGCAGCCGCTGATCTTTGATCAGTTTGAAATTGTGAGGAGAATGTACGTACTGGTCACTGCGAGTCAGAGGATGATCCAAGCATTGTTGCTCCCGTGATCTAAACTTTCATTCCCCTAACTAGTTCCATAGACTTCTTTATTTGCTAGTCGTGAGAATTTGGTGTTATATCAAAACAACATCCCTTAACTGATAGTAATCTTCATTCTCAATACTTGTTGTAACGGAATGTGTTTGAAATTGTGAGGAGAATGTACATGCTGATCACTACTGGGAGTCAAGGGGTTAAAACGAGGATGATCTTCACCACGTGATTTTATCATTCTTGCTTACGGTCGGCAAAGGTGTATTGCACCCCACGTGCGTTTGGTAAAGGTAAAAGTACACCTTATTTAACGTCGGAAGTTCCTTTACTCTCTAGAGAGTATTCTCCCAGGAAGCCGACGGTGCGCTTATTTTACCCCCCTCTTTCCATCAGTGCTCCGTTTTAAGGGTATTTAAAGCTACTTAGGCTACACTGAAAGGAAAGAAGTCGAAACAAGGATGTGAGATCCGGGGATCGAACTCGGGACCTTATGCACCAACGCCGCGCACTAACCGACTGTGCCACTCTTGCTCCTGTTTCGTAAGAGTTTAGCGTCCAAAATTCCTCCTGTATTTTTCAAAGTACGAAGATTTTGGCTTTCAACTTTGCAGTTATTTCCCCTTTTTTTTTTTGCTTGAAAACAATTTTAATAAAGACCATGCAGCTATAGGGAAGACATCCTTGACGTCACCTGTTGTCATTAATGTGCCAACCAGAGCCTCAATGGCTCTCGAAACAAAGGATCTTTTGTTCCTGTGGTTGACAAATTTGAACAATAAAAGCAGTGTTTCTAAACAGATACCTTCCCTATAGATGGTTTTCAATCACGTGATGAGACGGCCATGTTGGTGCACAAAGCAATAGCAAATTATGGCTTATGTTTTGCATTATAATAGAGTCAAATGCCCAATTGACTTTGAATCCCTATTGTCCTGTGCACCAACATGGCTGCTGTAACGTCAGGTGAAATGTCCACGTTACGTCGTCGCAGCCATTTTGGACTGAGGTCGAAAACAAAAGGTCTCTCATTTGAACCTTTTATTCGTTCACCAGCAATTGTGTAGTACATCTTTTTTATCTGTGTCGCTAGACATTGGTTACAAATTACATCTTCATAGTAAGTTGATCGTAGTTTCACTACTTGAGCTTTTCATACCCGCATTTTGAGGGTAACACGCCTGAATCCCGATCAAGTGAAGATGCTCTTCCGTGGCTGGCCAATTAATACTTTAAAAAAATTGGGGGATAGGTACGAGGGTAACTGAGTAGAAATAGGGAGCTTACGAAACGAGGACGACGACGACTACGAGGACTTCATTTAAAAATACGAGTTCGCGTTATTCATATCACTTCGAAACTATTTTATGTCGTTTCGCGTTAAAAATGTGTAGTAACTGTTGAGGAATTAAACTGGTATGAGTGAGTTGGAAGCGTAGTGAGAGAACTGAAAATTCATCGTCATGTGCTAACGTCCTCCACAGAACCTTGAATTTGGTCATTTCACGTCGTCATTTAGGAGATGACAGCAAAAAAATGTACCAAAATGTAAAACGCACGTGCAGAGCGTGCAGAGCCATTGTTTTTGCTCACTAAACCTATTGTTTTGTAGCGTCGTCGTTGCCGTCGGCGTCGTCGTTTCGTAAGCTCCCTAATGTCTCCGTAAACGCTATGTAAATGTTAAGATTTGCCTTGGATGACAGACGGAGGGAGCCGGCGTGGTCCAGTGGTAAGGGCGTTGGGTTTACATGCGGTTGCCCCGGGTTCAAATTCCGTTTCGTTCTGGTTTGGATTTGTTTCCGGTTGTCCTGGATACATCTCTATCATGCTTTGAAAATAGCCAACTGGTTGGCTACTTCTAGTTGGCGTTCTTAATCATGTTTCTTTCAAATTATTACAAGTGAGGTGCCTGTGAACTAGCTTGATAGCTAAGTGCACTTCCACTATAAACAAAGCATTTACATTTTTTTTACGCGTAGAAATTGAAATAATAATATGCTCTCCACGGACTCCAAGTAAAAATAACTAGGAAAATGCTAATATGCAAAGTTATTGAATGCGCGCCGTAATCTCCTCGTGAACACCATGGTCTTTATTTCTCGAAGAGGACAATACCTTTGCCATTGTTTCATTCACATTCATGCTGCCACAGACAGGGAGGTGCGTCTTTTGTTGCCCACAAGCAAGAAATTTTGGATCATGTTGTTATCCACTCCGCGGCGAAGGACGGTTAATCTGAAATTACTTAAGAGTACATCTTGGTTTAATTTTCGTTATATGACAAGAGGAACAGAAAGTTAATAAGAAAGGAAATACTTAATGTACCAACCGGGTGTTTATTGTCTGCCGAAACAAGAAGTTGTTTCGTTTCACTGGCTGCCACATTCTAATGACAAAAAGAACGTTTCTAAACAGATATTGTCCTTAAGGGAGAGTTTACTACGTGCGTATGAGCAAATGAAAGTTGTCAACAACACATATTCGTGTGTAACTAGCTTTACGAGTATCTTTTACAAAATGATCCAACTTGTGGTAAACGTGGAGAACCCATACATAAAAAGCGACTCTCTGAGTCAACAAAATGGTACAAGGACATATTACTTCTTATATTGCTTCATAAAAAGTCTCGATCTCACTTGGGTCAAAGTATTGTTGACCCGCCAGGAATGTGTTGTAGGAGGAAGTTCCGGTCGGGTTGTGGTAGCTGGATAAGACGGTGTGCGAACCAGCGTTGCCTTTAGCATTGTCTTGAACGTACAGGTCGTGGCTATATCCAAACGTAGGGCCATAGTTGTATTGATTATATACGGAATGGGCATTGTTTGGGTCTTTTTGGGTCAGGCGCTGTGGAGTATTGATCTGGTTTGCCAATGAGAAGAGAAAGGCATTTGGATCGTTTTTGTAACTTGTTGAATGATCTGAATGGGAAAAAAGAAAGTGAAACTCATTGAAGGTATCATATGGGTGAAAAAATATATTTCTTCAAAGTGAGAGCAGTATGAGAAGTATCTTTTCAACTGGTCAAGGAAAGTCTCCACTGATTGGTTATAAATCAACGCCAAGAGTTATGAAATTTCTCCCTGGAACAATTGGCTCATTTAAATGAACCAATCGTATCGCAAAGCAAATGCATGCATGTAGGTGGCAGAAAAAGCGGGAAAACGCTAGCGAGCAAGTCTCAATTGGTTTTACTTTCACCACTTTGTTTTAGAATTTGTCGCGAGTTTTTAGCCAATCATTAAGCTTAGTGATGCAGAACCAAAGAAAAAGACTACATTACTTTCGGAACCAGTTTACAAAACCAGTCTACAGGTGACAAATGTGTAAGATGATGGATTAATTTCAAAACAAAACTTAGCTTCAGAGATTATAAACGAGCCTCTGGGAAAAATAAGAGCTTTTGTGAGGTTTCTTTGTTTTCATAGCCTCGAAGTGAGGCGTTTTGTCTGTGGTAAATCTGCGTACTCACTGCACCAAGGCAATTAGCCATTCATGGCCGTGCATTTGCATGATTTTTAGAAATTTTCCAAAATTAATAACAAACTCTTTTTAAATTAACCAGCCCCACCCACATAGCAGAATAGAGTATTTAGGAATTCTTTAACTACTAGCTTACACTACTGAAAAGAGGTGTACCAAAATCAGTAACCTGGGATTCTCTTTAAAGGATCGGGGTAGTACCCCTTGGGGGGCTCAGAGGGTAGGAACCCTTGGGGGTTCAGACACCGCGCTATCCAAGTTAAAAGACTTTCATGAATTTTCGAGCTTTTCAGATATCATAATTGTCCTTCTTCATCATCTTTTTCGCACGAATGATTAAACGCTAAAAGCAACAACGAAAAGCTCTAGCTTCCTTCGCACTCTTTTATAACAAAATCAATCGCAGTGGATTGGTTACTTCAGAATCTTACACTAAGAGGTGTTTCAACTTTGACGGAATTTAATCCTCTTGAAGGGGAGCTATGACAATCTACAGATCTGAGCGGACCTCATCTTCAGTGTCAAATGATGTGTGGTAAGTCCATACTGTAGTCGAAGTGAGCAGATTGGTTGGATTTGGACTTCATTCACCCACCCAAGGATTATATTCAAAAAAGGTATGGCATTCCTGGATTTTACAGAAGCAGCACTTATTAAAAAGATCATAAAGCTTTTAATTTGTGAGACATGTTTCAATGTGTCTCATATATTGTAAAAACATTTGAAAAAACTGTCTGAATTTCAATGAGTTTGACTAAACTCTTTTCTTTTAAAAGAACCTTTTATTCTCGGTTTTCACATGACGTCACGGCCGCCATGTTGGAGCCCCGTAACAAAGAAACGGCGGTCATGTTGGAGCGCCCACCAAATTCTCCGGGAATTTATTTTATTGTTATGCAAACGTTTTCTTTTGTTTTCGTTGCAAAACATGGCTGTTGATCACGTGAGTGAAAACCAACAATAAGAACGTTGAAGCTGGGATTATCAAAATTTTAAAGAACGTGTTAAGATCATTCCTCAGGCTGGAAGTCGATTAAGAACGTTGGTTATTTTGCCAGGAACCCATGACCCGGAGCCTACAACTCTACTGTGTTCGTGTAACGGCGTTTTCACAGACCGATTTATTTTTAGATTGAATTTTCCGCGAATGAGACTCCCACAGGAGCCCGATGACCAATTACAAGAAATTAAGCTGACGTCATAGGGTCACCGAACCGGAACTGCCTTTGTTTTTTGACCTAATTCGCGGGAAGGGCTAGTCTAAAAATAAACCTACTTGTGAAAACGCCGTTTCACAGACGCTGTATGGAAGTTGCACGCTCCAGATGGGCTCTTGATTTTGCTCATTTGTATCGTCAGAGCACGTGGCATCAGAGCAAGTCGCGCAAGTATGTGACAAGCAATTTGATACCATCCATATCACAGCAAGCAAGCACTTTGGTCACTTCCGCATTGATTTATTGAAATACTATACCATGTTAATTGAAAACATCTTAAGAAACCTTTCAGCCTCAAATCGCAAAAAATACAAGAACGTTCCAAAATTAAAGAGGCCACACCGTACTTTTGTGGGAGGCGCGGTGGCCTCATGGTTAGTGCGCTCGACTCCGGATCGAGTGGTCCGGGTCCGGGTTCGGGGCCTGGCCGGGGACATTGTGTTGTGTTCTTGGGCAAGACACTTTACTCTCACGGTGTCTCTCTCCACCCGGGTGTATAAATGGGTACTGGCGTAACGCTGGGGGTAACCCTGCGATGGACTAGCATCCCATCCAGGGGGGAGGATATATACTCCTAGTCGCTTCATGCTACGGAAACCGGAGATAAGCGCCGGCCTGATGGGCCTCCTGGCTCGTACGCAGTGACCTTACACCGTACTTTTAGTTGTTTTCAAATGAAATTAGGTACGAAATCATAGTGTATTATGCATGCTTCCCTGGGTTGTCATAAATTCGGAGAGTTCTTTTTTTTCCAAATCATTATATGTACCTGACGAAGATGCGAGACATAGCGAAACGTGTTTTACAAATTGAAAGGTTTCCTAATCTTCTTTCTTCTTTTTCTTTATCTGACAATTTCCACTCCAACAAAAAGATAACCCAGGAAATGATGTTTTTAAGCAAAATTTTCAAAGCGTCTGTAACTGAAATGAATGAATTTTAAAATCGCTTATTTTTGTTTTCAATTTTCCTGGTCGCCGCCATCTTGAATAATTGTTACGTGTTACTGTTGCCCTATTGTCACATAGGCCTTGTTTTCACGAGCGACGCAAGCACAGTGTCACCGTGACAACGGGCCTGATGCAAGCATAAGCACACACGCAAGCTGTGATGTACGTCCAGTGAAAAAGACCCGTTCCAGATTCTACTCGCAGCGCCGCGTTCTGAGAGAGAACATAGAACTAGTAAATCTTTGTCTCCGTGTTGTGCTTGTGCTTGCGTTATGGTTTCGTTTTTACTTGACATGAATCTCTTGTACTTGCGTCGCTAATGAAAACCGGTACCAGGCTTAAGCAAAAGACTTTCCTCTAAGAACGATGAGGCAACCGAAACACGTCACAGACATTCAAGATGACGGCATCTGTGAAATTTAAAGTGGTAAACGAATCAAACAAATTTTATTCCCAACATTATTTCCTCCGGTTTAAAGTTATATTTCAGTGGGAGTAGAAGTTCCGTTTACCAATTGCGATTGATTTCCAAAGTGCTATGAGCTACTCACCCCATGATACGCTGGCATAGCCCCCGAATATATTCTGGTTCACCTTGATTATGGTAACAGTGGGCCCTTTTCCATCACACAGAGAGTGAAAAGTCGAAGAAGCCCAGCCGTGCTCTGAAGCACGCCAGCAGAGTTTCCACTGACTATTGCTTTGTGATACTGGCTTTAGCCATTCGCTCAGTTGGACCAGGTAAGTTTGATTGCTTCCAATAATGACAGACTTTTCTAAACCCTTTGCAATCTTTTCTGTTGAACGAACAAACCATTCTATTTAGGTCACAACCCCTAAGATCCGTGGTAAGGCGAATTGCTTCCAACGGATATCATATATTGAGAAGGAAACTGTCACCCGTTTAGGAGAGGTTATAATTTAGCCTGTGAACGGGGCCTTTGTGCAGACAAGCAAAAAGAGAAGCTTTTAAAAAGACAAATAACTCTGCCGGTTTAACTCTTCATCGCTGGAGTGTTTGATTTAACTATCCGTCACGTGATCTTAAAACACGTGACCATTTTCGTGAGCCGTAAACGGGAAGTAGCCCACAGCCCTGTTAAGTGATGGATTTGACTTCTTGATGGCTAGAACTTCGTTAACCTCGAATTTACCCTTGGGTCCTTTTCTACCAAAATAACCGCTTTGACTTTTTTCTTTCTATCAGTTCCCAAAAACAGCAAGTGACTAATGGGCACGCAAGGCGTGCAAAACAAAACTGTCAGCATCAGTCACGATAGTACCTTCATTAGATTGGACTTTACCTGAGCAGTTTCTTCCGTCTCCAGAAAATCCTTTTTTGCAAGTGCAATTGTAAGATCCTATGGTATTCGTACAGGTGGCATTCATGCTGCACTCGTTTTCAGATGAACACTCGTCGATGTCTGGAACCAAATGAACACAACAAAGCGAACTCGAGGAATGCAGTCCAAACAAAACAACATGGCGACGACCACAAGGTCGACATGTGTCAAAACATCACGTGACTAACAGGCACGCAAGGGGTGCAACACAAAAGTGCTAGCATTAGTCGCGATAATTCTTTCATTAGACTGGACTTTACCTGAGCAGTTTCTTCCGTCTCCTCCATATCCTTTCTTGCAAGTGCAATTGTAAGATCCTAAGGTATTTGTACAGGTGGCATTCACGTGGCACTTGTTTTCAGCTGAACACTCATCAAGGTCTGGAACCAAATGAACATGAGAAAGCAAACTCGAGGACTGCACTCCAAATAAAACAACATATAGCAACGACCACGAGGTCGACGTGTTAAATGGGCACGCCAGGCGTGCAAAACAAAACTGTCACCATTAAAGTCAGGATAATACCTTCATTAGACTGGACTTTACCTGCGCAGCTTTTTCCGTCTCCTCCGTATCCTTTTTTGCAAGTGCAATTGTAAGATCCTATGGTATTCGTACATGTGGCATTCACGTGGCACTCGTTTTCAGACCAACACTCGTCATTGTCTGGAACAAGTTAGATATGGGAAAAATCAATAATTGGTTATTCGAACTCTTTTTAAGTGAGAATGAAGTTTTCATAGTTCCCGTCTCGAGCTTGAAACAAAATCTGTCAACTACCGATCTCACACAGGAGCTAATCAAGGGAAGCCTCTATCTCCACTAATTCCTTGAATAAACCCTTTCTTGAGTAAATTTATTTTTAGGAACAGGTTTTTCTTGGAAAAGCATCATATTTCCCTTGACGCTGAGATAGCTTTGTTTTGATTGGCTTTTACAACAGTGGGCGTGCTCAATGTCCCAAGGGAGATTGTCTTCTACCACAGTGGGCGTGCTGAATCTCCCAGGGAAGATTGGCTTATACAGCAGTGGGCGTGCTGAAGCCCCCAAGGAGAGATTGGCTTTTACAACAGTGGGCGTGCTGAATCCCCCAAGGAGAGATTGGTTTTTACAGCAGTGAGCGTGCTGAATCTTCCAAGGGAGGCCCTCTATAAATAAATCTACTTGGTCAGATAACGGCTCCACTTGATGAGCTCATGTCTGGCATCATTAACTGAAATGCCTTGAAAAATCCTATGTCGATGCTGTTTTAGAATGTGGCCCTCAGTTGTGTGCACCTGATAGATACATGTTCAAGGAACATCGCTCCGTTTTCTACCAGGTCGTCCCAAATCTTTATGTTTTGGACAAGATTTTGTGAACAATTGAAATATGATAATTTCTGTTTTTTTTTTTTTGCGAGGGGGGGGCTCGGAGAATATATATCAGGCTATTCAGCTTTAAAATGGCACGTTCCCTTCTTTAATATCAGTCAAATTATTCGCGGAGCTACTTAGCTAAAACTAACTAACGGGACATGATGGGATCTTACCTGTTTCGCAGTCCCGTCCTGTGAATCCCGCTTTGCAGACACACTTGTAGCTGTTATCTTTATACAGTGGCAGACACGTTCCATTATTCTTACAAGGCCAACCACTACATGGTGACTATAAAAAATCAATCCAGTTTTATTTGATATAATAATAGTAATATGACAATAATACGTCCTTGTTAACGCAGTGAAACCTTCATCTTCCATTTTCCACAACTAATTTGATAAGTGATATTGATTGACGGTCAATAACGGCTTGGTCTTTCAATGTTTAATTTATTCCTTTCGCGTTTGCCCGATAAACTGAGGTTGTTACATCTGGGTGAGAAAGAACGTCAGCGACAACTAGCGACCGTGATGGTGTGCGACGTTCTTCGTAGCACTATTCGCATGTACGCAGTGCGTACCTATTTTTTGATACTTTCATCCTTATTTGCCATAAAACTTTGAATTTCTGTGGTTTGTCAGTATTATCGCACTAAAAAATAAATGAATAAATAACAGAGAAATTAAAAAGGAGAAACAACGCAAAAACGCACACTGTACGTCATAAACGTCCAAGACTTACGACTTACCGCGATGCTGAAGTGGTGAAAGGATTCGCTGGACATGAATTTGTCCGAGTTGTTGTACTTGTCCGAAGGGAGGAGTTCACAAAGCAGTTTACCGTTGATGTTCGGGTATGCAGCCAGGTTGAATGAAAAACATGTCACAGTTTCCAAGCAGGCAAAGGAGCACTGGGGCATCCAGTCAACGTGACTATATCCAAGAATGGTGATATTCAAGTAGGAGAATTTGTCTTCTTTAAAGTTTACGAAACTTACACCAATGCTAGGTTCACCGCGACTGATAGCTTTGTCGGCTTTTTTCTCTGAAATAGATGAATTGCAGCTGAACACAAACAAGGGAAAGATATCGAGCACACCACGGCGAACACGAGCTCCTTGACAACATCGGAGTGTTTACGGTTACGGCCTTGTCTTCGAGGTGTCATTAAAAAAAATGTTCGTATTTCGTCAGGTTATGCTATGGCAATGAAATTGACATCGTCTTGTAGTTTTCACACCAAGGAAGTATTCTTTTGGTCTCAGAACGTTGTTTTTCCTTTGTTAGGTTCTCAAAGCAAAAGCAGGTAGTCTTATTCTAAAGGTTTAAGCTACAAGGGATTTTTAATTTTCTAAAATTTTCTAAGGAATCGATTTTGAGATAAATTTTCATCTAAACGGTGTCAGCGTTTTTCAGTTTGTTGACGTGTTTTGATTTTATACCATACTTTGTTTAAATTCCCAGTCAAAAACATTTTCGTAAACTTTGATGGAAGGTAACAAATGCAAAAAGCGAGATATAAAATGTTGCCGACACCCTTTAGCTAAACATATCAAATAACGTTCAAACAAAAGAGTACTTTTCTCGGTTTGAAACTACATTCAAGGACCAATATAGTGATGTTAATTTCATCCTTATAGCATGAACACTGACGATATACGAACGTTTTTAGAAAACTGACACCTCGAACCTATGACGGGCCCTCAGTTAAATTTGTTGAGTTCAGGTAAAGATAAAATTGAGAGGAAAAAACAACGTATCATACCTGTAGCAACTGCATATGAGGGGAAAATTATTAGTATAAGCATAGAAGCTTTCAGAAATGTTGTACAGCCAAAGGGTTTCATCCTTTCTGCTTACTTTACGGTGCAGTAACTGTCCTACCTTCAGTTTAGTGCAAACCAGTAAGGTTCACCATTGCTCATCCAGACGTAAAATGATTTAATAATAAATGGTTCGTGGTTTTTAAGGATGCGAGTACTGTTCCTGTCAAGCGGAGTTTGTGTTGAAGACAAGTAGTTGTCAACGTTGTTTTTAATTGTCGATAAAAACATTTATTTACTTACGTGAATATTTTATCTTAGCTTGACGACATCTGTCTTGAAGTTCACAGCGAACATTACTACTTTACTATATTATACTTCACCATAGAAGATTATTATTGCTTACCCTAGTAATTCTTGTATAGAAAATGTATCGTGGTAAAACAAAACGCGTGCCTTGTGCTAATTTAAAATACAAAGAAAAGATATAGACGTAAAATGACTTAACAATAAATGGTTCGTGGTTTTTAAGGGTGCAAGTTCCTGTCAAGCGGATTCAGTGATATCTGGCTGTGGTGAAGATGAATACCTGGTAACGATGTCTTAAACTGTGCATAAAAGCATTCATTAACTTCGTGAATATTTCATCTTAGCCGTGAGGACATCTCTCTTGAAATTCACAGCGAACTACTTCACTATGTTATATTTTTCCATAAAAGATTATTATTACTTACCTAGGTGATCTTTCTTTTATAGAAAATGTAGATCGTTGTAGAACAAAACGCGCGCTTTTTTCAGACACAATAAGTTCCTGCCAATATTAACAGAGGAATCCCTATGAAAAACGATTTAAAATTAAGCACACATGCTAGGACACAATAAAAGCCAATACCCGTCCGCTTTAATAATTATTAATAATTATCTAGTAGAGCTGCTAAACCCCTGATTATGTAGGACATTTTTAAGATCTGTGAAATGACTATAACTTGAACGTTGTCAAAGTTTTCAACTCTCTATGTTGCAAGAAATATGTTGGCAGTTTGTGCTTGACACATCGGCGATAAGCGTCAAAAGATTCAAGAACATTATTCAGCCCAAGAAACTGGAGACTTTCGACTTTGATCCAAAGCTCATCATATGGTTCAATATTAAATTCCTGTCTTAGTTTGCAGCCTTAAAATGACAATAAGTTCATGGAATGATTTTCTTCGGATTAACAAAGGAAAGCGTCTTTGTTGATGTTCGTAACACATGGTATGCTCCCTGTTCCCTGGTTACGTTCACGAACGCAGGGCTCTGAGACAAATTAAGAGCAAGACTAGGGCAGAACTGAAAGCTTAATATTTTTCTTTTTATAGTTTGGCGTTAATTAAAGAGAGATTATAGAGTCAAGCAAAAAAAAAAGAAAAGAAAGTTGAAAATATTTTTCATCTTACACAAAAAGAGGGGTATCACGTACGACAGTTTTTCTCTGAAACAATCAAGGGGCTACGTTAGTAGAGTATTTCTGTTTTTTTGTCAGTTCTGAACATAAACGACTTAAAACGTCTTCTTTTTCCCGATGATGATGATGATCATGATGATAATAATAATACTAACAACTTCGTTTAACCACGGAATCCTCGTCGCTAAAAAGTGGTCCTCTAAAGAGCCGTGCGCATTAACTCTAATAAAGCTGGGCTTTGCTAAGAAATCTTATATTAAACGCTAAAAGATCAAGTAAGAAATTTTCCAGTATAAACTAGCGGAATAAGAACCTTTTATCATCGTTTTGGCTAAGAAGGTTTGAAAAAAGCAAAACAAAATTCTTTGAAATTGTGAAATACTCTCCATCCTTGCTAGCTGTCACAGCAGTTATTAAAAGTGCCGTCACATGGAATGAAGGAACAAACTGTATTATTACCTTTAATCTTTCACTGTTTTCAATTGAGTGATGTTAAGCATTCGTCAGAGAGGAAAAAATAAAGCTTCTTTGTTTCTTCGAAATTAGAGAAGAAATTAGACATGTTTGTAAAGTCAAAATATATGTCGCCTATGCAATAATGCGTGCATCTTGTTAAAAATAATTTAAATGTGTTTCGTGTGATGCCTGAACATTGCCATAACATGAAGACAGTCTGTTGAGGCATTTTGCATGATTTTGTGATTTCTAAGGGGAGTATATTGGCCCAAATCAAGCCATGGTTTATTTTCCCGTACATTAATACATGCATTATTGCTTTTAGTCCATTTTAGAAATACTAATTACTAAGTACCTTATCTGTGACTGAGATGGCACCATTTTCCAAATGTTCATGAATATTTAATCTTATCAATTAGAGATTATTATATTTGGCTAACTGGGTCTTGCTATATAAAGTTCTTTTTCCATTTCGTAAAATATTATCATTATGGATCTTCCAGCATAGACCGGTGATATATTTTTTAAATAAAAACTGCAGACGTATCCGGACAAAGTTTGTTTTGTAAATTATTAATTCACCCGTAAATTATTAATACTGCCTTTACAGAGTCAATTTTTTGAAATTATAAATAGTCATTGCTAGTAAAGAAAGGACAGAATCCGACCGGAAGAAGGAAAAATAGGCGCACACTCCAGCCGAATGCTGTAAAGATTCCTTGTTCAGTGGACGTTCTGCTGACTTGTACACCGCCAATCTGTCTCTTTCTATTTCGTTGTCTTGGTTTTTGAACTTAACTCACTGAATCGAAAAAAAAAATGCCTTTTCAGGTTTGTTGACTGAAACTTCACGAACACTGATGAGAATAACTTTTCGGTAAACACTGCAGTAAAAGAAGACATTGAAGGCTGCTGCCTAAGAAAACTTTAAAGGGGCCTTCAGATCTAAATGCTGAGAACTTAGGAGTCCAACATATGAAGTAAAAGGTGTTTCTGTGAAAAATTAAGGCGCCCAGAGCTATTCTTAGGGAGCCCCAGGCTACCGGGCTCCTGTTAGGCAACAGCCTTGACATTAACGTCACGAACTCAAAGATAATCGCTAATGCGAAGTGCACGCCACAAAAAAAAAAAAAAAAAAAAGAAAGCGACTTTCATATGACCTTGAAAAATAAACATGAAAACAGAACTTAAGCAAAAAATGCAAAACATTTAATTGGCTTAATCAACAAAAACACAGGAGCGCGAATTTTCATTGGCTTAGCGAACGCGATTGCAAACAATGTAATCTCTCCATGGAACTTTCTAGAAAGCGATCGGCATTTCGCTTTGACGTAATTTGAAATGCAATAATGAGATTGGGCAATCGAACTGTTTACTGCCCATATGAGCAGTTTCCTTGGCTGCAATAAGGAGAAGCTTTGTCTTAATCTTGCCAAACATTGGTCCGTGAAACAAAGTTGCTCTAATCTTAATCCATTTGTGTAATATTTTTCACTACTTTTACTTGACATGTCCAGCTAAGAACAGAATCACAAGGCAAGATTTTTTGAGGGCTGCAGTTTCTACTATTCCAATACCCTAAGAAAGTCTAATTTTGGGGCTGAAGCTAAAACTTCTTACTTTTTTTGCGATTTCATGAGCCTGGAAACTTTCTTAATATGTCCCTTAAGTTGTGTGGTATTCTGAGTTCGACTATAATCTGAGTTCTTCAGATCTAGAGCGAGTATATTGTATTTCTTTCTTCCTGTATTGGCAAAAAAAGGTATTCCAATCATTCCAAGAATGGAATACGTTCTAAAAAAACATAATTACTAAATTCTCCATACATTTATGTGATCTTGTGTTATTTGTGCGAATGCTGTAGCGGACTTGGTAGCTCACGGGGTCCATGTATTTATGTAATCTTGTGATATGTGGGAATGCTGTAACGAACTTGGCAGCTGTGTGCCCGTATCGGCAGGTTATCCTTTTTTATTACTCTTTTTGTTTTAATTTTGGGAGGAAGTTATCCTTCGAAAATTTAATGAAGCAGAATTTCTTCCTGTTTTCCTTCAAACGACAAATGCCAAACTTTTTTCTCACCGATGGAAACATAAAAATGAAAATTTTAGTAAGGGAACAAAACGAGAAAAGAAACAAAGAATGATCTCTCACTAATTGAGCGCGAGTGCCGTAGTGGGGAACATTGACCCGAGGAAATGACGCAAGAGGTCCGCACAAAAAAAAAAAAAAAAACCACCGGGGGCCAATATTCCGCAATTAAAATTTTTCTTGTCACCGTTGAGGCACATCGAAAAACAGTTAGGAAAACGGAGTTAAAAAACTCTTGATAAGGGAGGAGACGTAGACATTGATGCGATGTGTCCAGACACAGGCGATACAGCTCTCATGTTTGCTGCTGTAAAAGACGATAAAGCTATAACAGAATTGCTACTAATGGAGCAGGCCAGTGTGTTTTTAGTCAACAATCGTGGCCTAAGCGCACTTACTTTGCCCCACGAAAAGGCTCGAACGCCGTTATGGCCACAGCATTCTTCGGTCACACGGAAACCGTGCGAGAACTCCTTCCTGTCTTCAAAAACATCGGTCCCTCCAGTCTCTTCGAGACTTACCATGACTGTGACGACGCCGGCAGAAACTTAATCTCAATCGCAGAACATTACGGCCGTGTGAAAACCAAACAAGTGATTGAAGACTTTATGAAATCAAACAATCTACCACATTCTAATGCAGGTCTTACGATTAACAGAAATTATTTGGTCGATATTAATCAGGTACAAAAAAAGCAAGCCACTTACGACCCCTTGTAGTTAAAAGGTTTCCTTTGCCGCAGGGTGTACACTGTTCCCCCTATTTTCCGTGAGATCGTCGAGATCGAGCGCTTTGTGTTACTGGCAGTCATCTCGGAGTGTCAAATCTACGTAGGGGGCGGAGCACAGTTTGGAAGGAAGTGAAAAAAATATTTTATTTCCCCCACCGCCTTAAACCCCGACGCCCGTCCCCTCGGTACATATGAAACCAAGATGACCGTTGTACCAGTAAGCGCTCGATCCTCTGACGATCTTACGAAAAACAGGGGACTGTGAACAGTCTACGCAGGCTGTGGTGCCTGTTTTATCAGCGATACTAACGGGAACCTCGCTACACGAATCCGGGATCACCGTTCGACGGACAAAAATTCCCCTATTTTTTAGCATCTTAAAATAGACCAATTCCGATATATTAAAATTCATACTTGGCTTTGAGGCTAAGGGAATAAGAAAAAAAAATCATCTTGAGGCTCATTAATGAATAATACATTTCTTTTGTTTTATTACCCCAAGCCTCGGAGCCAAGTATGAATTTTAATATATCGAAACTAATAGTTTTAAATCCAACGAATGCGTAGTAGCATCAACAAGGTCAACCTAAGAATCAAACCACTGCTTCTATTTCTAATTCTACAGCCCCGTTTACACTGAGCGATTAGGGAGCTTAAGCAACGACAACGGCGACGGTAACGAGAACGTCAGGAATTTGCATATTTAGTGGGTAAAAACAATAGCTTTGCACGCCCTGCACGTGCGTTTTTCACTTTTGTCCATTTCGTTGCCGTCGTCAGCAAAACAACAACGTGAAATAGCCAAGTTTTTGGTTTTATGAAGAACGTCAGCACTTGAGGATAAATTTTCATTTTCTCTCCTAAAATGGAGTGGCGTTCCGACTTGTGTCATCTTTGGGGAAATACCACACCCTTGTCATATTAAAAACGTTGAAATAGTCACGAAGCGATTAAAACAACGCAAATTTATATTTTGAGATGACGTTCTCGTTGCCGTCGCCGTTGTCGTTGCTTAAGCTCCCTATTTTATCGCGCGACAAGAGCTGCGATAAAATCGCAGCAGAGTTGCACTCAATTTCGAGCATGTTCGAATTTGCGGCGACAAGGCTGCGATCTGTCGCGCTACAAATCGCAGTGAAATCGTCGGCTGTTCACACGCGCGATCGATCGAAACGTAAAATTGCCGTTCGATCGCAGCTCTTGTCGCGCGATAAAATCGCGCTGTGTAAACGAGCCTCACTACCCATAACATTTAAACGTTTAAGCCCTGAGAGTGATCAGCATTAAATTTCTCCTTGTAACATCAATGCTTTGTAAAACAGACTAGTCATGCGAATTACGGACATGATCACACAAGATGAATTTGCTTGATAATTCATCAACTTCTCCTCAATACTTTTACAGGAAATTAATAGGGGAAACAAATGAGAATTCAAATTTTGATCTTATGGCTTAAAGAGTTAACATTGGGACGAGTGATAATTCATTTTTGGTCCACGTTCGCCCTCTAGGATCTAATTTGGATGTGTAATTGGTTTCAAAAAAGTAAAACTAATTTAACTATATTACTTTTGAAATGTCTGGAGCAACACCTGGTGCAAAACACTCTATAGCACAACCAGCTGAATAGTCTGAATAGGATCCAAGCTGTGAAAGCGGCCTGTATCGTCAACAACGCAAGGAAATAGATGATAATTATTTCCTCTTTAGTACCAGTAAGACAGTAGCTCTTCTACCGTCTGGCAATAATGGCCTTTAAATATATGACAGGGTGTGCACCTGACTCCTTATTTTCGAAATATATCCAGAGCTAAAATGAGGGACAAAAGTATTGAGACACTTCTATAAAATGACCCCTTTTTGAACAGTTGACATAGCTATCCCCTCCCCCCTGTGAACTTCCACCCCCTCCCTCCAAAATCAATGTTTTATTTTAGACCCTCAAGTCTTTCTTTTACTTCAAACAACATTAATTTTGGGGGGAGGGGATTTACGGCGTGTAAATAAAATGAAATAATAAATGTATGAAATTGTTGATAAAAGCAGCTGTTTTAGACAAGTGTGTCAGTTACTTTTGTCCCTGATTGTAGCCTCACTAAGCGTACCATGAGGAACTCCCAGCTGCTACAGCTGTACATATCCCAAATATATACAAAATCTCGGAAGTACAAAGAACCCTCTAATTCAGAACGATCTAATCTTAACAGCTGCTCAGTCGGTAGAGCGCTGTGTGGAACTGGAGGTCGCAGGTTCGATTCCCGGGCTCGGATCAATACTCAGGGTCTTAAAATAAGTGATAAATGAGGATACTCCGTTTGTACTGCAAGCGGCTAGACCTTTGTGTGGCTCGGATGACCACGTCAAAATGACGGTCCCGTCTCTTGTTGGAGAGTTGAAAACGTGTGTGATCAATTACTACTTTCGTGCTAAATATACTGACATTCAAATAAAGTGCATTGTTTAAAAATTTTAGTTTTTAGCTTTTATTGTTCATGGGGTCTGCTTGTATTAGACATTAATTATTACTTTAAGTTTAACTTTGAAAAGCCCTTTTCGGACGGTTAAAGTAAAATGTAGAGGGAAAAAGTCGGTTTGTATGCTTCCTCAGGATTTGAGCAAAGATTGTAGATAGCAAAAGCTTACGACTAAGGGGAATAGATGCAATAATGAACTGTGTGTAGAAAATTGCTGCATGGGTCTCTTATAACAGTATAACTGTGGAGACCTAACATCCGACGACAGCGACGGCAACGAGAATGTCGACGGAGAGAATAAGCTCTAGGCCCGCCGATCTTTGCAGACTTGGTTTTCATATAATACATAGCATAAGCCATATTGAACTAGATAGTAACTTCTTTCTTTTATTATTTATAATCTCTAATAACATTTTGGTCTAGACTCTTAACATGTATAGCATTTATATTATAATAAACTATATACATTCCCTCTTCAATTAAAATCATGTATGAAAGGCGCTTAAATTCGTTCCCAGCGTCTCTTTTATTTCCCGGCCGCTTCACGTGACTGGAAGAAAAGAGATCCTTGGAACAAGTAAAAAATACTCTGGTCCCCAGGTCTACTCATTTTCGTGACCAAGTGAGCTCCTGGGCCCGGTCGCAACCGTTTTCTGCTTATTGTTTGAACCGCAAGTCTGTTGCTTAGCAACTACATATCGGATGTGATTACGCTTTGACTGAATTAAGAATCGGAATCTTTTCGTGGCATTTCGTGACAACTTCCAGATTTCTCGGATAAGCTCTGATCACCCAATTAACTGTAACGACGTAAAATGCCTCGTTCATTTCATTTGATACACCAGTGTGTAATTGTTCTTCACATCAACTTCAGTTCGGTCAAAAATTAAAAGGCCTCGGTCTTCGCCTCTGCTGCGTGCATCTATTGACCAGGGAAGTATCGACCTTGGCTAATATAGCTCAAGTCTTGTTCCCATTGTTCCTATTTAACACCTATAAATATCCTCTTTTTATCCTGATAATTTGGGCTTCGGATCATGATGAGTTTTATGCCACTAAACGATTATCAACATGAAGATAAAAAACAGTTCTCTCCTCATCATAGTTTTAATGACCTTGGTGATTAGAGCGTTTGCAAGAGCCCCAGACACCTTGTGAATCTCGTGGCTGACGCGTACAAACACAAATATTGTCAAGACGACATTGAGAAATGGCTGGCCAGGAATTAGGACAAGGATTCCCTTAGTATCGTGTATCTCGGTTAATTCTTCATTGCAGCTGTATAAAGCTGTATACGATTGACGCAAATCGTTCAATAACTCGACAGGTTAATGAACAGCCATGGAAGACGCGGTAGCTCAGCTGCTTTGGCGGAGCTGGAGAAAATGGCGGAAGATGACACTTGTTATTTGAAGCGATATAGCCGAACTAATGCCTAAAAACATAGCAAGAACAGAAAAACAAAAAACCACTGGACGGACGACCACTGATATTTGAAGAATATCTGCTAGACTTCACTCCCAAGTGAAGCTATGATCCTAGCAGTTATGAACGCAATTTTTTGAATTGCGTAAAGAATCCTGAAAAATTCAGGACTTCAACGAACCCGTGACCTCGAGATGCCAGTGCGACGTTCTAACCAACTGAGCTATGAAGCCACCGACGTTGGGAGCTGGTCATTTGTGGGTTCTAATGTTCCCGAGGGGAAATCCCGTCTATATCGTAAATTTGCCGTGGAAGAGGCAAATAAAGACGGGAGTTTTCATCGATCGAGGTAAGCATATTTTAAAGTTTAAAATATTTTGAATGAATAATAAAACAATCATTGAATTCGGCTTTCGTATTATATGAAGAAGTATGCGGATCTGAGAGGGTGTTATCCACCTCGGTCGATAATTCCCCCCTTGATCTGCATAATTCTTCATATCATAGGGCGGTTTTCAAACGAGGGTCGTAAAACCAAAACGAAAGTAATTACTTTGGCTAATCAAAAAAGTCACTTTCGACAAGGGTTACGCAGCAAAAATACATTGAACCCCAAGGACTTTGAGTTTGTTATCGACGCTTGGTACCACGGAAAAGTGTTTGGCTCTGTCTCTTTTCAGTTCTCAGAGACTTTTAACAAAGGAGAGGAATGTTTAATGTAATCAGTGAGACATTCGTCTTTTTCGCAAACCGGCTGTATACAGGTGTTTTTACGTTTCAGTAGTATTCGTAAGTGTTATGAATGACTACCCACCCCCCAACAAATGATGAGCATGTGTCAGCGGATGATGACGACCCAATAACTATCACCTAGTATTCTGTTAGAGTGAGGGGAGGGGCATAGGAGAAAATGACAACAAGACGGAGAAGGGAGGTTGGATGTAAAATTTCATACATACCACTTTTTAGTGATAAGGATTCCGTGGTTAAATAATGCTTTTATTTTCATTTATTATTATCATCATTATAATTATTATTATTATTATTATTATTATTAGTATTATTATTATTAACTGCTTTTAGACCAGATAATTATGAAAGAAAATGTCTGTAGAAAGGACAAAAGTTTTACAGATATTTGTACATATCTTCAAGACAATGACATATGTGATACTTTTCGCGGGAAAACCCTTTTTACAGATATGTATACATATTTGGTGTATTTTCCCCTTTTTCTTCTTAAGGAGCATTCAAATACACGTATAAAATACAAGGTACCCAACTAACTTCAGGACTTCAGTGTGACACTATTGGGTATGCCTCTGCAGCCAGTCGGCATTATCACCTCTATGGAAGTGTCCTCTTGAAGAAATTTTGACTTACCAGTTGTCAGGAGCATATCACGGGGAGCCTCAGTCTCCAATACTTGGCCTTGGAATCAACCCTTTTCTAAGTAGATATATTTATAAGTCGCCTCCCTTGGGAGATTGACAGCATGCCCACTGTTGTAAAAGCCAATCAAAACGCAGCTATCTCATCGTCAAGACAATGACACATGTGATACTTTTGGCGGGAAAAGCTTGTTCCGAATAAAAACATATTTTTTCGAAATGGGTGCACTCAAAGAGTGGAGATAGAGGCAAATCTTGATGAGCTCTTGCAATTGTCTGGATAAACTACTCGTGTTGGCGAAATCTCAATCGTCAGATCATTAGTCGTTCCAGAGGTAGTTTTATCGTGACGTCATCGCCACCATGTTGGTGGACGAAAACAAATGATTTCTTATTAGCTTCAAAACTAAGGCCTTCTAAGGCCTTCTTCTATGTTCATAAGTTTCCTGTGGGACGTTAAAGAACCCACACGGTGAAGTTCCCGGTGTTGTGGCTGTCCTGTTCTCTCCAGCAGAAGTGGCCGGCTTGGCAGTGATGTCTCTTTAAAAGGCTTACGGTGTATGAGGCAAGCAAGCAGAAACATCCATAAGCCAAGAAACAGCCAAGCAGAAACAGCCATAAGTCAAAAAAGGACTTTGCCGAGTGCTGGAACATGTGGATGCAGATGATGTTCCGCCATTTTAATTGCTCGGAAAGCCTGAGGCAGAGTCCATAAACCCGCGGGAGAATGGAGAATAATCTGAACAAAATGGCGGATGGAAAGCAAACACACAACATAGTTATTATCGGTCTGTTTCGAAGCAGTCCGGTCCACAGCGAAGGAAGTGGAAATTTGTGATTAATATATATCTTGCGCCAGAGCCTGAGTCTGTTAAAATTTGCTGGGTGTAACGGTTGAGATTTCGCCGACACGAGAGGTCAAACCAGAGTCAGAGAACCGGTAAGCTTAAGTCAAATCTCTGGTTGTTATTTATTTTATGTTATTTATTTTTATTTCTATTTTCTTTTGGGGTGGTCCGTAGGGGGTGGGGGGTCAGTGTTTTGGGAATTCCCTGGACCCAACTAGGAAGCTCGTGGCCCTCCCAAACGATAAATCCTAGAGAGGACCCTGGGAATTTCGCCATATCTTGTTCGTGACTTGAAGAAGAGGAACTAATTCATGTTGAGGAAACCGTCATTTTATTCCCTTTCAACAAACATGTATTTAATTTTTATGAACCCAACAACAAAAAGGAACGAAACAAAAGAAAAATCTCCAAATGCACTCGTTGAAGCAGTCCGGTCCACAGCGGATGATGACGACCCAATAACTATCACCTAGTATTCTGTTAGAGTGAGGGGAGGGGCATAGGAGAAAATGACTACAAGACGGAGAAGGGAGGTTGGATGTAAAATTTCATACATACCACTTTTTAGTAATAAGGATTCCGTGGTTAAATAATGCTTTTATTTTCATTTATTATTATCATTATTATTATTATTATTATTATTATTAGTATTATTATTATTAACTGCTTTTAGACCAGATAATTATGAAAGAAAATGTCTGTAGAAAGGACAAAAGTTTTACAGATATTTGTACATATCTTCAAGACAATGACATATGTGATACTTTTCGCGGGAAAACCCTTTTTACAGATATGTATACATATTTGGTGTATTTTCCCCTTTTTCTTCTTAAGGAGCATTCAAATACACGTATAAAATACAAGGTACCCAACTAACTTCAGGACTTCAGTGTGACACTATTGGGTATGCCTCTGCAGCCAGTCGGCATTATCACCTCTATGGAAGTGTCCTCTTGAAGAAATTTTGACTTACCAGTTGTCAGGAGCATATCACGGGGAGCCTCAGTCTCCAATACTTGGCCTTGGAATCAACCCTTTTCTAAGTAGATATATTTATCAGTCGCCTCCCTTGGGAGATTGACAGCACGCCCACTGTTGTAAAAACCAATCAATCTCATCGTCAAGACAATGACATATGTGATACTTTTCGAAATGGGTGGACTCAAAGAGTGGAGATAGAGGCAAATCTTGATGAGCTCTTGCAATTGTCTGGATAAACTACTCGTGTTGGCGAAATCTCAATCGTCAGATCGTTAGTCGTTCTACAAATAGGTAGTTTTCACGTGACGTCATCGGTGTTGCCGAGTGCTGGAACATGCAGATTTAATTGCTCGGAAAGCCTGAGGCAGAGTCCATAAACCCGCGGGAGAATGGAGAATAATCTGAACAAAATGGCGAAGGGAAAGAAAACACAAATGAACACAACTTAGTTATTATCGGTCTGTTTCGAAGCAGTCCGGTCCACAGCGAAGGAAGTGGCAATATGTGATTAATATGTATCTTACACCAGAGCCTGAGTCTGTTAAAATTTGCTGGGTGTAACGGTTGAGATTTCGCCGACACGAGTGGTCAAACCACAGAACCGGTAAGCTTAAGTCAAATCTCTGGTTGTTATTTATTTTATGTTATTTATTTTTATTTCTATTTTGTTTTGGGGTGGTCCGTAGGGGGTGGCGGGTCAGTGTTTTGGGAATGCCCTGTACGCAACTAAGAAACTCGTGGCCCTCCCAAACGATAAATCCTAGATAGGACCCTGGGAATTTCGCCATATCTTGTTCGTGACTTGAAGAAGAGGAACTAATTCATGTTGAGGAAACCGTCATTTTATTCCCTTTCAACAAACATGTATTTAGTTTTTATGAACCCAATAACAAAAAGGAACGAAACAAAAAAAAAAATCTCCAAATACACTTGTTGAAAAGTGGTGCCAAGTACTTAATCTAAAATGCGTTGTCTCTTAAAGCGAAGGTACTAGTCCTTAAGATAAAAGTTCCAACAGTAATACACCAACCCCGAAAGATTGTTCTTCTACATGGAAAAGTCTCCATGAAGAAGGATTTTTCTCTGAGCGCAAGTACAGGTAATCGCCATTGACACTCAGCCATGTTGGTTGACGAAAACAAAAGATCTCCAATTGGCTCCTTTTATTCGTTCACCAGCAATTGTGCACTGCAGCATTGTCATCTGTATCTCTAGAGATTAGTTGCAAATAGGCCAGTTTCGTATTCCAACGGTTGGACTGGATCTAGCATGAAATGGAGGCTAATGTGTAATTTCATGCTAGATCCAGTCCAGCCGTAAGAATTCGAAAATGGTCTATGACCTATTCATTGTACGTTGATCGTAGTTTTACAACTTGGGCTTTTCATACCCGAGGTTTTTTTTCAAGAACTAAGGGTAACACGCCTCCGTCCGAGTCTACTGAAGGTGCTCTTCTGTGGCGGGTCAATCACTACTCTAAAACATTTTGGGAGACAGGCACGAGTGTAACGGAGAAGTATTGTTGCCCTAAACTTGCATGTACATGTTAATGCTACCTTCGATCACAGATGCGTAGAAATCGAAAGAACAATGCTGTCGCAATGCCAATACCTTTGCGATTGTCTGGTCACAATTAAGCTACTGCAGGTCCATCTTTTATTGCCCACAAGCAAGAAATTTTTGATCACATGATCAGCCATAGCGAAGGACAGTTAATAGAGTGTTTTCACTCACGTGGTCAGTAAAACTGTAACCTTGTTTTCCTCCGAAACAAAAGAAAACGTTTGCATGATAACAAAGCTCAATTCCCGGAGGATTAGTTGGGGACACCAACATGGCCGCCGTTTCTTTGTTTAGGGACACCAACATGGCCGCCATGACGTCACTTGTGAAAACACTATTGATGAAGTTGTTGAAAAGTACTTCTTGGTTTAATTTTCGTGATATGACAAGAGAAAGGGAAAGCTAACAAATAAAGGAAATACCTAAGGTACAAACTGGGTGTTTTTTGGCTGCCGAAACAAGTAGTTGTTCCGTTGCAGTGGCTGCCCTATTTAAACTGCAAAAAGAATATTTCTATAGTGATATTTTTTCCACGGAAAGTGGACTGTGTGCGTATAGATGGCTTGCTCTCTCTCTCTCTCTGTTGCTTGGGATGCCTATGCTTGGAACAGTGGAAAAGCGACGTCAAACGCCACGGAAGATCTCTTTGTTGTTTTTTTTTTACAAAAAGGCGCGACTGTTGTCTTCTTTCTGGAAATACGCGGATGATGCTGGCATCGCAGGGTTTATTTTAATCGTGATTACGATCTGAGTTACGAATGGAAATGTCTTTGACCGTGGGAGAATGACGTGAATGGAAAACAAAGGGATGTGAAACCTCCTTAATCTTAAAGTGGAATACAATTAAATCCAAACCTTTTATTGCTATTTAGTAGATCTCGCACCATTTAAGTAAAATTGTTAGTTCGATTCAATTGACCTGAAAGACTTATTTCCACCGTACCATCTATAAAAGATTTACGAACAAACTACTTCTTTAAAAATGTTTTCAGTTTTGTTTTTTTACACTCCAATCTTAAATCCATGAACACTTTTACAATACAGTCACGCAGTTAATAACGATTTGAAAGTATTTAACTGAGATTACTAAACCTAAAGACTTTTTTGTCATGCACGTATAGCATTAGTCACGTGGAATGAATTTCGTTGCAATTAACAATCTCTCGCTTTCACTAAACTTAAGAATTAAAATATGTCTATGACTAATCATTATAGTGAAATTTCGCAATGCAAACTCAGATGAAGTTGCAACAAAGCCTGCAAAAGCGTGCACGCTTTAGGGCGATTATTTGCCTGAGTACCACTTCACTGAAAGCTATGAAGGCACGTTGAACCAGGACAATAGCGAATTCGTTAAATTAAATAGGTAAGATATCTTAAAGAGGCTAGAACACGCAAGTTAAGGCAATTTCAGCACGGATCGAATGGTCATAGAATTAACTAAAATATCGAAATAACTGTTCAAAAGTATAGAACAACTCTAACAAAACACAGGGAAGCCAAGAAGGGACATGGATGGACAAAACTGGAGAGGATTGAAGTGGATTGAATTTGCGTAAATTTGAAAAACGTCGGCCCACCTTTTTTCAAATTTATATGTCATTTACAAAGCTGGAAAATCATTCTCAGTTGTTATGTGGCCGTGATTTTGCAAATGAAAGACTCTTGCTCTGCCAATTTGACGTTGAGAGCTCATAATTAACAAAATTAAACAAATTACCTAAAATAGCGTGACCTGCCCCTTTAAGAACGGTCGACCGGGTTTCGACAGCGGAATAGTCTGAAGGTTTCAGTAACTTTTACTGTGCAATAATGTGGGAAGAGAGGCATGACTAGAGGGGACAGCTGTTCTTAGAGTTATTTTCATAGAGTTATGTCATAGAGTTAAAGTTAAGTTTACAAAATCGTGAATTCAAGATTTTGGAAGCCAACATTCATAAAAGCTAACCTTAGGTCTAAAACCTTTTGTTTAGGCCTAATTAGGGCCAATGTTAGCTTTTATGCATGTTTAGGATACTTTCTGTATTTCTGAATTCAGGATTTAGGCCTTCCAAAGTCTTGAATTCAGGATTTTGCCTTTCCATAATCTTGAATTCAGGGTTTTGGCTTCCAAAATCTTGGATTAAGGATTTTGGAAACTTAACTCTAACTCTGATGTCATAACTCTATGAAAATAACTCTATTGCTAGTCAGCCTCATGACCAGATGTCTCAAACCCTCAGGTGATGACAAGTGAGATAAAAGAGAACTGAGACAAACTTCTTCTTAAATCACAAAATAGATAACGGGAGACTTAATAAACTGTCTTCCTCATAAACAGGGATAGATGTGAGAATTTAATTTGCCCAAATTTGATTGAAAGTACTTTATAAGTATTTCAGTTCACATGACTATTTTTTTGGGAAAGCAAAGTATAAAAGCGAATATTAGTAAAAAGGTTTGTTACTGAAAGTTTGTGTGAAACTTGACAGTTGTTCTGATGCCGGGTTGCTGCAAGACCCAGTCTGATAAGAACATATAACGTACTTACGTCACATTGAAAGTTATTTTCCTCGTAGTCTCGGTTTCCTTTGTCCTCATGCAAGTTTACTAAGGTAACGGCGGCTTTAATTGTGACAGAAAAAAGCAGAAAAAGTAATTCCCCTCGTAAACACCACGCCACAAAAGATGCGTCCAAAATAATCACACCCAACACTCAACGGGAGAATCTATGCACAAATTTTATTTCAAATTTATTGTCAGCGGACAAAAGGCGTTGGCAAATCAAACGATATTGTGCAGGACTAACGTGGACACCTCTAAAATAATATTCACATAATATTGTTAATTTACACACCTCTGGCGACACCCTCATTGGCTAAATACAGTAACTTCTAATTCCCTAAAAGTATTAAAAGGCATGCCTCTTATTTAGTTGTAATTTTGTTTTTGCTTGTTAGAATAATTAAATTCATATTTTGCTTCTGTTCTCTTGCTGTTTGCTCCCAAAATGCGTCTGCGCTTGCGTTTGTCGGCATGAACCATGGTAATCTTTTCGTTAAATCGTTCTAATTATACATTGTGTAACCCTTTCTTACAAAAGACTGAAAAGAAGTTTGAAAATCTCTCCAATTTTTTTCGATATCAGTTTAAACATTGTCTAAAAAGTTGATTGCGTGTGTTAACTTATTTGCATTTCACATATCGCTAATTCTTCATTAATATGAACTTAGTTTTGAATAGTGTTGAGATGTTGCAAATTTTAAAGTTCTCGAATGTTTCTACGAAGTGAGATAGAAAACTTCCACTTCAGTTGGGCGGAAATAGTGAGTGCCAGCAAGGAACGTCTGCGCGAAAGTACTTCCGTAAGCATGGCCTGCTGGTGGACTGTAAGTGTAACCAAGGTTTGAATACGAAGACGTACCAGATGACGCAAGGTTTGAAATGTAAATATCGTGTCCATTTCCAAACGTAGGACCATATGCATTGCAGTCGCAAATGGAATACGCTCTATAGTGACTATATTCACCCGTTTGATTCAGCGTTGTGGGCGCCCATCCAGGCTTGTTGCGCAAGGAGAACAAAAAGGCAGTAGCATCGTAATGATGAACACAACTCTGAGAACCTTAATGAAAGAAAGGATTCAATCAATCAATCAATCAACCAACCTATTAATAAAGAAACAAATAAATAAATAAATAAAATAAGGGAATGGGTTCCAAGCAAAGGCTTGGCACGCCCTACACGAGTCTCTCTTGTAAACAGCAACGCGAACTGAGCCTAAATTTAAGGAGAATCTCCACTTCCACTCCAGAGGATAAAAAGTAAAATAAAATACTACTACTACTACTACTACTACTACTACTACTAATAATAATAATAATAATAATAATAATAAACTTTATTGAAAATCAATCAATAAATACAGAAATTATTAAAAACATAAAAATATTCTGTATAAAAACATTTCAACTTCATTGTTCATTTACATTAAAAACAAAATTTAAAAATATATTATGATAATATATGTGATTTTAAAAGACTCCTAAGCGGTCTTCACGGTAGCCCAGTTCAATGTTTGCCTCTGGATTCCGGTTTGAAGCAGAACGACTACCTCTTATTGCCATAACAGATGATCGTATCAAGGCAAAAGATAAGGTGCAGCGCATCCACGCAAGAGTTGTACCATATTCTGATTTTCGCTTCTGTGCAAGTAGCTCCGCTAAGCATTTGTATACAACAGTTGTCTCTTTCCCCATTCCGTCCGTTGTTGAAAACACAAGTGGAGTGAATGCAGCATATTCGACTTCCCTTATCCTGTCACCATACTCCCTCTTCTTCGCCATGGCATTTCGTGTTGTCAGTTATAGGGTGCCCGGATATGGTACTTCGGTAGCTCGATGCGTTCGGGAAAAAAAACCTAACTTCAAAAAATGCATCTTGTTGCCGACTCCAGAATCCCTTTGCTCTAATATCTAACCTTGCATCATCTTGCTTGTTGTCCGTGCGTGGTAGAATGAGTTAATTCTTCTGAAAGTGATTGCAGCTGTGGTTCTTTTTCTACATCTGTACATACTTCCGTCAGCCACTGGGTGTCCACCATACGGTCTAATTTCTTGAACCGCACTTTCCGTCTCCGGTTACTTTTTGTCGACGCAAGTGTGTCTTGATTGATTGTGGTTGTGGTTTACTAAATGATTCGCTTTGCTGAACAGTCATATCTTTGAGTGGTTCACTGATCTTTTGTGAGGCATGATATTCTCCACTTGCACCGGTTACTGGGTCAATGATATTTAGACCACCGTGACGAATAGGCATAGAGATGTCTCTTTTCATCAGGATTGCATTGACATCTGCCGGTCAATTTAATAATAATAATAATAATAATAATAATAATAATAATAATAATAATAATAATAATAATAATAATAGTAATAATAATAATGATGATGATGATGATGATGATGATGATAATAATAATACATAATAATAAAGAACTTTATTTAAATGTTTAATAATTATAATAAAGTTTAATAATAATAATAATAATAATAATAATAATAATAATAATAATAATAATAATAATAATAATAAAGAACTTTATTTAAATGTTAGTGTTAAGAGTATTTTGGGCTTGAACTGGGGATATTGTACATAAATGAAATGAAATCAACTCATATCAAATCATACGTTGGTTTTTAGCAGAGATGAAATCTGGATTACCCGGAGAAAAACCTCTTGGCAGTAGGGAACTTGAACAAGTGCACTATTGTGGTAATTAAATGGAGTTTAAAAACGCTCAAAACATTTCAATTCTGTACGCCCCTTTTCTTGCTTTTCCCTTTTCCGCCCTTCCTCCCCCCCCTCCGAACAGCTCCGAGTAACTCCGAGCAAATATGAGTAGGTCCCCGTATTGGTGAACTCTGAGTTGCTCAGAGCAACTCTGTTGCGTCGGTGGGGAAGAAGTATACAAAAATTTGGTTTTATCAACGCAGTTGGTAATGTAAATTGACCACCGTACAGAAATTCTAAAAGCTGACGTTTAGAGCGTTAGCCCTTCGTCAGAGCGAATCGAGGAATTGTGGGTTATGTGTAGTTTTTATAGTAGAGTACGAGCTTCAATTCTTTACGTCCCTTTTCTTGCGTTTCCGCCCTTCCTCCCCCCCCCCCCCCGAAAAAAAAGAACAACAACAACAGCAACAACAAATTATATATATATAACCCTTTGAAACCTCTCTCTCTCCCTATATATATTTATATATTCGGAGCTCCGCGCAGCATATATATATATATATATATATATATATATATATACAATATGTATACAATGTGCCCTCCCGGTTGTTACCATAATGGCTTTATGGCAACTCCTGAACTTGGGCACAGGATGTACGGTTACACATTGTTGGACTGCATTGTGGAGTCACAAGAGTGCTCAAACTGCAAGCAGTGAGCGAAGCATTATGCCAATAGTGAACACCTATTATGAGGCTCTCCACCCAATCCAGAGAGTGCTCAAACTGTATGAACAGTGAGCGTAATATACAATATGTATACAATGTGCCCTCCCGGTTGTTACCATAATGGCTTTATGGCAACTCCTGAACTTGGGCACAGGATGTACGGTTACACATTGTTGGACTGCATTGTGGAGTCACAAGAGTGCTCAAACTGCAAGCAGTGAGCGAAGCATTATGCCAATAGTGAACACCTATTATGAGGCTCTCCACCCAATCCAGAGAGTGCTCAAACTGTATGAACAGTGAGCGTAATATACAATATGTATACAATGTGCCCTCCCGGTTGTTACCATAATGGCTTTATGGCAACTCCTGA
>NC_090896.1:7144839-7164060 GCF_036669925.1 Montipora capricornis
TGAGATTTAAAGTGATAAAAACCGATTCTAAAGTTAGGAAATGGTTTTTGAGTTTCAGAACAAATTTTATTGCGAACATTATTTATTATTTTTTGGTGGGAGTGGAGGTTCCGTTTAAGAATTGCGATTGATTTTCAAAGTATTTTGAGTTACTCACCCCATGATATGCTGGCATAGCCCCCAAATATATACTGGTTCACCTTGATTATGGTAACAGTTGGCCCTTTTCCGTCACACAGAGAGTGAAAGGTGGAAGAAGCCCAGCCGTCCCTTGAACCACGCCAGCAGAGTTTCCACTGACTGTTGCTTTGTGATACTGGCTTTAGCCATTCGCTCAGTTGGACCAGGTAAGTTTGATTGCTTCCAATAATGACAGACTTTTCTAAACCCTTTGCAATCTTTTCTGTTGAACGAACAAACCATTCTATTTAGGTCACAACCCCCAAGATCCGTTGTAAGGCGGATTGCTTCCAACGGATGAGGAAACTCTCACCCGTTTAGGAGACGTTATAATTTAGCCTGTGGATGGGGCCTTTGTGCAGACAAGCAAAAAGAGAGGCTTTTGAAAAGACAAATAACTCTGTTTAACTCCTCTTCGCTGGAGTGTTTTGATTTAACTATCTGTCACGTGATCTTAAAACACGTGACCATTTTCGTGAGCCGTAAACAGGAGGTAGCCCACAGCCCTGTTAAGTGATGGATTTGACTTCTTGATGGATAGAACTCCGTTAACCTCAAATTTACCCTTGCGTTCTTCTCTACCAAAATAACCGCCTTGGCTTCTTTCTTTCTATCAATTCCCCAAAACATCACGTGATCAATGGGCACGCAAGGCGTGCAAAACAAAACTGTCAGCATCAGTCACGATAGAACCTTCATTAGATTGGACTTTACCTGAGCAGTTTCTTCCTTCTCCTTCATATCCTTTTTTGCAAGTGCAATTGTAAGATCCTATGGTATTCGTACAGGTGGCATTCACGTGGCACTCGTTTTCAGATGAACACTCGTCAATGTCTGGAAGCAAATTAACAGAACAAAGCGATCTCAAGGGCTGCACTCCAAATACAACAATGTAACAACGACCAAAAGGTCGACGTGTGCCAAAACGTCACGTGACTCATAGGCACGCAAGGCGCGTAAAAAAAATCCTGTCAGGATCAGATGCAATAATACCTTCATTAGACTGCACTTTACCTGAGCAGTTTCTTCCTTCTCCTTCATATCCCTTTTTGCAAGTGCAATTGTGAGATCCTGCAGTATTCGTACAGGTGGCATTCACGTGGCACTCGTTTTCAGATAAACACTCGTCAATGTCTAGAACCAAATGAACGTAAGAAAGCCAACTCGAGGACTGCACTTTCAAATTCTTATTTCAAACAAAACAACATGGCGACGACTTAGAGGTCGAGATGCCAAAACATCACGTGACTAATGGGCACGCAAGGCGTGCAAAACAGAAGTGTCAGCATCAGTCGTGAGAGTACCTTCATTAGACTGGACTTTACCTGAGCAGTTTCCTCCGTCTCCTTGATATCCTTTTTTGCACGTGCAATTGTAAGATCCTATGGTATTCATACATCTGGCATTAACGTCACAGTTGTTTTCAGATGAACACTCGTCAATGTCTGAAATCAAATAAACATAGCAAAGCGAACTCGAGGACTGCACTTTACAACTCTTACTTTAAACAAAACAACATGACAACGACCAGGAGGTCAACGTGTTAAATGATCACGTGACTAGTGGGCATGCAAGGCTTGCAAAACAAAACTGTCATTGGCGGTAGTTGGTTATTCGAACCCTTTCAGTGAGAATGAAGTTTTCATAGTTCCTGTCTCGAGCTTGCAACAAAATCTGTCTACTACCGATCTCGCACAGGAGCTCGTCAACGGGAGCCTTTATCTCCACTTTATTCCTTAAGTCAACCCTTTCCAGAGTAAATTTATTTTTAGGAACAGCTAGATTTCCTGCATTTTCATTGGCTTGCTGGACACAGGTTATCAGTTCATATACCTGCTGTACCTAATATGGTCAAGAAACGCTTCAGCAGTAAAGCGAGATGAAAACATTTTTGCAGCTCTGAGTAAAAACGGCCAACAAAAGTCGTTTTGGACCGGAATTGACCGAGGCAGAAATTGATGCTTTAGTCGACAATACTACCCCCAGGAACACCAAAGAAGAGTCGTTGATCCTGGAGTTTTTAATAAAACAATTATTCTACTCGGGCTTGCTGGATATGAAATGATTGTAACCAACTCGGCGCTATGCGCCTCGTTGGTTATCTATCACTTCATAGCCAGCAAGCCCGTGTAGAATAATTGCTAAATATACATTTCTTTCCGTATCCTCAGTAACCGTATGCAGAAGCCATCGTTCTTTTGACTAAAAAAGGAAACGGAATACGCTAAAGTGTCTTTAATTCCTTGAGTCGACCCTTTCCTGAGTAATTTATTTTTAGGAACATTTTTTTCCCGCGAAAAGTATTATATTTCCCTTGACGCTGAGATAGCTCTGTTTGATTGGCTTTTACAACCGTGGGGGTGCTGAATCTCCCAAGGGAGGAGTTCTGTCAATAAATCTACTCGGGAAAGGGTTGACCCCTTAGCCAATTATGGGAGATTTATAAAGGCTTTATAAAGAGCTTTTATAAAGGCTCCCCTTGGTGAGCTCATGTCTGGCATCATTTACTGAATTGCCTTGAAAAATCCTATCTCGATCCTATTTTTGAAAGAAGCCCTCAGTTGTGTGCACCTGATAGATATATGTTCAACTAATATCCCTCCGTTTTGAACCAGGTCGTCTCACATCTTTTTGCTTTGGACAAGAATATGTGAACGATTGAAATAAGATAATTTATCTTTCTTTTTTTTTTTCTTGGAGGATAGATATCAAGTTATTCAACTTTAAAATGGCGCGTTCGATTCTTTGGCATTGGTCAAATTATTCGCTTAGCTACTTGGCTAAAACCAACTAACAGGATATGGGATGCCGATCTCACCGTTTTCGCAGTGTCGTCCGGTGAATCCCGCTTTGCAGAAACACTTGTAGCTGTTCTCGTCGTACAATGGCAGACACGTTCCGTTGTTCTTACAAGGCCAAACGCTACATGTTGACTATAAAGAATTAATTCAGGCTTACTTGATATGATAATAGACTTGCGTGGAATTTTAGGCTAAATCTCGATTGCTATGAGTTTGTCTAAAGTCTTAGCTACAGGCATGGCCACACGATTACTCCATACATCCTTGTTGATCTTGAATATACACAGCATTTCATGCTGTGTATTCAAGATCTTAAACCAGCATTGAATGTACAGTCGGATTCTCTTCGTGCTAAAGTATTCCGGTAATGAGCTTGGCACTCTTTTATGCAAATTTTCTTCAACTTAGCCTTTTCACAAACCGCATTTTATCTATCATTATGTAACCTGGATAATGGCGCAAGATGAACCGAAACATCGGTTTCTATCACTTATATCTCTTGTCTCATGTCCTTGTTAACGCAGTGAAACCTTCATAGTTCATTTCAACAACCAATTTGATAAGCGATACTGATTAAAAAGGTGTTAAAGGTAACAAAGTGACATTGACGGTGAATAACAGCTATGCCTTTCAATATTTAATTTATTCCTTTCGGTTTTGCACGATAAGCTGAGGTTGTTATATCTCGGCGATAAAGAAAGTCAGCGACAACTGGTGACGGTGATGGTGTGCGACGCTCTTCGTAGCACTATTCTCACGTACGCAATGCGTCCCTTTCTTTTTAACTTTCATGCTTATTGCATCTTATTTACGTCGTAAGACTTTGAATTTCTGTGGTTTGTCAATATTATCGTAATAAAAAAATATTAAAAAACAAAAGAATTAAAAAGGAGAGTGAACACAAGAACACTCGGTATGCCATAAAAGTCCAGGACGCTTTCGACTTACCGCGATGCTGAAGTGGTGAAAGAATTCGTTGGACATGAATTTGTCCGAATTGTTGTACTTGTCCGATGGGAGAACTTCACAAAGCAGTTTACCGTTGATGTCCGGGTAAGCAGCCAGGTTGTATGAAAAACATGTCGGAGTTTCCAAGCAGGCAAACGAGCACTGGGGCATCCAGTCAACGTGACTATACCCAAGAATTGTGATATTCAAGTAGGAGAATTTATCTTCTTTAAAGTTTACAAAACTGACATCATTGTTAGGTTCACCGCGACTGATAGCTTTGTCGGCTTTTTTCTCTGAAATAGATGAATTGCAGCTGAACACAAACAAGGGAAAGATATCAAACACACCACGGCGAACATGAGCTCCTTGACAACATCGGAGTGTTTACAGTTGAGGCCTTGTCTTAGAGATGTCATAAAAAAAATGTTCGTATTTCGTCAGGTTGTGCTATGACAATTAAAATTGACTGCGTCTTGTAGTTTTTAAACCAACGAAGTATTCTTCTGGTTTCAGAACGTTGTTTTTTCTTTGTTAGGTTCTCAAAGCAAAAACAGTTAGTCTTATTCTAAAGCTTAAAGTTTAAGCTACAAGGGATTTTTAATTTTCTGAAATTTTCTAAGTAATCGATAAATTTTCACCTAAGCGGTGTCAGCCTTTTTCAGTTTGTTGACGTGTTTTGATTTTATACCATACTTTGTTTAAATTCCCGGTCAAAACAAAGCGAGATATAAAATGCTGCCGAGACCCTTTAGCTAAACATATCAAATAACGCTCAAACAAAAGAATACTTTTCTCGATTTAAAACTACATTCAAGGACCAATAAAGTGATATTAACTTCATTCTTATAGCATAAATACTGACGATATAATAACGTTTTTAGAAAACGAACACTTCGAACCTATGAGGGGCCCTCAGTTAAAGTTGTTGAATTCAGATTGAGATAAAAGTGAGTGGAAAAAACAACGTATACCTGTAGCAACTGCATATGAGGGGACAATTATTAGTATAGTCAGAGAAGCTTTCAGAAATGTCGGACAGCCAAAGGGTTTCATCGTTTCTGCTTACTTTACGGTGCAGAACTGTTCATTCGACTGTCAGTTTAGTGCAAAACCGTGAGGTTCACCATTGCTTATCCAGACGTGAAACGACTTAATAATAAATGGTTTGTGGTTTCTAAGGGTGTTTCTACCTAATTGTGGATAAAAGCGTTAATTAACCACATGAATATTTCATCTTAGCCCTGAGGACATCTTTCTTGAAATTCAAGCAACCTACAAGTACTTTACTATATTACATTTTTCGATACAAGATTATCACTTATCCAGTATCAGATCTTTCTTTCCAAAGTTTCGAACTGATTCTTGTATGGAAAGTGTAGATCAGAAAACGCGCACCTTGTGCTAAATTTAAATATAAAGAAAGAATAAAGGAAGACTATCTAAGTTCCTACCAATTAACAAAGGAATTTCCGAATGGGAAACGATGGAAAATAAGCACACATGCCAGGACCCAATAAAAACCAAAAACCGTCCGCTATATTATTCTGCCATACCTACTAAGGTCGCTTAAACCCCTCCTCATTTATGTAGGACATTTTCAAGATCTGCAAACACCTTCAGCTTCAACGTTGTCAAAGTTTGCAAGGAATCTGTCGGCAGTTACAAAGTACGTACTAGACACATGGGAGATATTTACGTGTCAAAAGATTCAAGAACATTATTCAGCCTAAGGAAACACTTTGTGTAAGAGTTTTGACCCAAAAAAGCTCGTCATGTTCTTTAACCCGTGAAACGTCATATCATATGGGTCAAAATTAAAATCCTGTCTTACTTTGCAGCCTTGAAATGGCAATAAATTGATGGAATGATAGAATTCGGATTAATAATAAGTAATAAAGAACCGGTCTTTGTTGACGTTTGTAACACATGGTATGCTCCCTGGTTCAGAAACGAAATTGCATGGAATCCTCTAAAACAAATAAAGAACAAGACTCAAGCAAAATCAAAAGCTTAGTATTTCTCTGTTTACAGTGTAGCGTAAAAAAGATTAAAGAGTCAAGCGAAAAAAGACGATTTGAAAGTACTTTTCACGTGACAGAATTAAAAGGAAGAGTTTCGAGTAAGATGACATATTGCAGTTTTTTTTCCTTTTAAGAATTAAGGGGCTATCTTGGTAGAGTATTTCTGTTGTTTGGGCAGCCTGAACATAAATGACTTACAACGTTTCCTTTTGCTCTAAAACATGCCGTGAAACACAAGAGAATAATGCCAAGTCTTGAGGGAAGAGTTGATCATTATTGACTTTGGCTAAGAAGATTTCAAAAGCAGAAAACAAAATTATCTGAAAGTGTGAAATACTTTCCATCCTTGCTAGCCGCAACAACAGAAGAGAAAATAGTAACAGTGCCGTTACATGACTGATTGGAGTCAGACAAACTACAAACTTTAATCTGTCACCGTTTTTGAGGGCTGTTGAGCGTTCTTCAGAAAGGGAAAAATAAAGTAACGATTTGTTTTCTTCGGAATTAGAAAGGAATTTTGATGTTTTTAAATTATAAAGCTGAAATATATGGCGCCTATCTGTTGCCATGGTGAAGTCACAATAACGCGTGCATCTCGTACAAATAAGTTGTGTTTCGCGTGATAGTCCAATATTACCATGATACGAGAAACAGTTGTACAGCTTTTCCCTCTAATAAGACAGTCTCTTGAAATTGTCATGCAAAACTGCTTTGAGACAATTGGAGACGTTCTGTGATTATCGAATAAAAACAAGTCATCGACCAATGTGATGACGAATATCGTTGTCCGGCAATAAGAGTACAGATGACGCGGAAACTCATTCGATTTGTTAAATGCTAAACTCTTTTCTCTCCAATGGAAAACAAAAAGTAAGGGAAGAAAAAAGAAAACGAGAAAAAAAAAAAAAACAACGAATAACGAATATTAGACCCACAATCGGTGGGAAACGTGTTGGGACACTCACACCCTTTGAAATTGGTTTTCTTATTGAGTTTGAATGATTGTCCCCTCCCACCTCCCCCCCCCCCCCCCCCACAACAATGTTGCCAACAGTGAACAGATTTCAAGATTGATTCGGAAGGGGGGGGGGGGGAGGGGGACTCCCATTTGGAAGCTTTTAGTGGAATTTTGACACTTGTGCTGAGTTTTAGACTCTGAGAGGTTTTCACGCCAATCCTGGCGTTAGTCGCGTCCCAACTACTTTTGCAATTGATTGTAGCTTGTTTCGCGATATCCTTAAGTGACAATGAATTAACTAATTATTTGCAACACCAGGGAAAACATTGGTGAAGTTGTTAAATTCGCGTGATAATTAAGAAGATCGTTAAAGTCAGCGGATGTTTAAGGACTTTGTAGGGGGCCCTTTTTAGTTTGGTCCTTCAAACCCTCCAGTGATGTAAAAGTTAAATTTTCTACCTGTTGCCATAGATTTCCTTGTTTGCTAGTCATGAGAATTTGGTATTATATCAAGACAATATGCCTGAGCTATAACAATCTTCATTCTCTGTATTTGTTTATCGGAGAGTGATCGAAATTATGAGGAGAATTTACATACTGATCACTCCAGGAAGTCGAAGGGTTAAAAACGAAAAAAAAAAAATTTAGGATCAATTCGTTTTTCTTGAGGCTGTGATGCTGTTGTGAGACTGTCAACCGGTGAAACTTCAGCAATATGTACTAACACGGATGACATAAACTAGAACGTCGTTCTGCTTGTTTTAACATCTTCTTCGTTGATCTTAGCAAAGCTTCAAGGACAATTGGAGAAATGTTACGTTCTATGGAACGCGTTTAAACACGAGACAAACGGCAAAATGACTTGTTTCTTTAAGGTAATTGTGAATGACGGCACCCATTTCCAAATTTTCAGGAATAGTTAATTGGCAGTGACATTCCTTTTTTCGCCAACCGGGTCTAACTGTATAATTTATCACCTTGATTACTTTCCAAAATGTTTCTTAGGTACACTTTTTTTTTATAAGAACCTTTTTATAAGAACGTGGAGGCTGAGTTTAACCAAAATTTTAAGAACGTACAGACCTTTCCACGGTTTTTGACACCACCTTGGCTGGGGGGCAAACTCGGCTAAAATTACACTAAATGTATGGGATTTTGACCGACTTTGATCATGTTGATCGCCTGTAGCGCTGTTCAAAGGAGATGGATTTCCAACTTTTGCCGCTTCTTTAAATAGTTTTATTGATATCATTGATTCAACGTAAAATAAGGCCATTTAGGAAACTACGACGTCCGTAAATTCGATTTATAAATCTTCTCTTGTGGCTTCTAATTTCACGGCAAATTGAATTTGGAGCATGATTTTAGAAGGCTTTGTATGAAATCTTAAAAATTCGTTTATTGTCGTTGCAGCCTGACTCAGTATAAATGTCTTTAAAAAGTCACTTTCGCTGTGGAAATCCACCTCTTTCTAGTGGCGTTCCACCGGTTTCGAGTTGGCCAAACTCTCATACATTTGCTGTAATTTAATTTTTGCTGTGTTTGGACCCCAGCCAAGATGGCGTCATTAACCGTAGAAAGGTCTATTAAGAACACTCCTCAGGCTGAGAGTCGACGAAGAACGTTTTTATTTTGCTCATTGTATTTTAAATGAAAGCATAAAATACAGGAAAATGAATGTAAATTAACCCAAATACCTTAAGGCATATTTTGTATGACATAACAATAGATTTCTTAGTGGTATACATGGTGCACATCTCAGTCTTTATTAATGAGCCGTTCTTATTTATAGTCGTTTCAAAATAACTTTAACACCATCGAAGTCATCAGGTGAAACTAAGTGTAATGTAGATTTTAAAAAAATCTTAAGAAGGTTTTCAGCCTCACATTGCAAAAATATTCGAGAACAATCAGCCTCAGATCCAAAATTAGACGTTCTTATAAAAAAATAACTTTTTAATGAAAAGTGAATGGCAGATATATCCAGAAAAAATTTTGTTTTATAAGTTATAAATGCACCTGTAAATTAGTATTATCAACTGGTGGATTAGTATAGTATTGCTATTATCAACTGGTGGATCAACATGTGTATTATCAATATATACAGTTTACTTTTCTTTTAAATAAAAATAGCACAAAACTAGCAATTAAATAATACTTTCCGACTGGAAGAGTGTAAACTAAGGACACACTTCAGCCGAACAAAAGATTGTTTGATCTATTTAAGGTCGGACTTGTAGCTCGCTAAACTGTCTCCTGCCGTCTTAATTTTTGAACTGAAGTCAGTGAAACGTTACCTTCAAGTTCCAGTTTTTTCGGAAATTCAAGAACAGTTTGAATGCCTTTTCAACTAACAGTAACTCAAGAGGTCTAAAAAGGATGTTCATTAAGTGTAAGACGATCGCTAATGGGCGATGCACGTCACAAAGATCAGAAAATTATATTCTGTTTTCGGGATACATTTCTAATGCGAGATGGGTGTCATTAAAAAATATTGTCAGATTTCCGAACACTTTGTTCTTGTAATTAAAATAATCATTATCCAGTCGCAGAATTCGTTAACATTACAAATTTTCTTAATTCCTGTCATCATCATTGTAACTTTTTTCATTATTGTTATTCACAGGCTACACCTATCATCCAAATAATAATTATTAATGAACGAAATGATATATGAAATGAATATTGAACTGCGGATATGAAAATCAAGTAAAGCTATGATCCTCGCAGTTATAAACTCAATTTTAGCAATAGCTTAGAAAAGCCTGAAATTTTCAGAACTTCAACGGGGTTTGAAGCTGTGACCTCGCGATACCGGTGCGACGCTCTAACCAACTGAGCTATGAAGCCACTGACGTTAGGAGCTCATCCGTACCATTTCGTTTATTGATTCATTCATCACGGGAACATTAGAACCCACAAATGACCAGCTCCCAACGTCAGTGGCTTCATAGATTAGTTGGTTAGAGCGTCCCACCGGTATCGCGAGGTCACGGGTTCAAACCCAGTTGAAGTCCTGAAATTTCAGGCTTCTTTACGCAATTGCTAAAATTGCATTCATAAGTACGTGGATCATAGCTTTACTTGATAATAATTTTGTCCGTTAAACTAAGCTTGCGCAGTAAACTTCAAAATTTTCCTAAATTCTTTCCTAAGCTCTTGTTTTTTTGGTCATAGCGTAAGACAAGCGACTGTTAATTGGTCTGCCGTTAATTTTTCGATCGTGATAACTGAGGAGCAATAATGAATTGCGTAAGTCTTCGCAGCTGGGACTGCTTAAGCACTTTCATCAAGAAATGTAGGTACAATTTGATGCAGGTCATGGGTTCCTGATGCACGTGCAATCACTGCCTTAGGGATCTCCTGAGATAGGTAGAGGCATGCGCAATTCATAGCTCATTTCTCTCATTCAATTAATAGCTTGTATGCTCTTAGCCAATAACTACCCATTGTTGGGTCATAAACACCCATTTTCTCGTGCGTGCCTAGCTCTGACAGATCGAAAAATTATCAGGTGATAAAAGCCATTCCTGCAATATTAAAACCTACCAAGTAATTTTCGCGCGATTGTATTGACTACTTTACTGTACGTCACGTGGTGTAAAATCACGGAATGGATGTCACGCAATAACAACGAACAAATTCGTTTTGTAGAGTCTAGTAATAGTTACACCAAAACAGAGTAAGAGAGCCCCTTTAAATTAACTCATTCTTTTCATCTTGATCAGAGATGGAAATAGCTGAAAAAATTCGAAAAGAACGACGCCTTAACCAACAGCATCACAAGCGTTTAGTTGTCGACTTTTCCGCCATTTTTATTTATGTTGGAAAGCTAAAAAGGTCGGATTGAAACTACACGAGCAAGAACAAGAAAACAAAAGAAGTGAGACGAATCAACCAATTTTAGTTCTTTGGTTTATTTACTTTCTGATGTACGCGGCCGCCCACGGAGTGCAAACATGATCATTTGGCCCGGGTGATGGGAAGTCTTAAAAAAATCACAAACTTTGAAATTTGGTTCTCTATTGCTTCAGCAGTAAAAGAGGAATGTGCGAATTGGCTTTTTTTTCCCTGTTAGCAGAGGTCACTTTTCTTTTTGCGTTCGCTGGGCTGACGAGCACGGGAAAACTCATCCTCGTCACCAGAACATCAGACCTTATGACTGCGCATGCCCGAGGCTCTGGGGAACTCTATGTAGGAAAGCATGCGCCTTAGGGTTCTTATAGCGAAAAAATGTTTCAGTTTGTTTCAGGGTTCTCCAGAGCTCTTCTCTCCCACAGTCATGTGCAAAAGAGAAGACCTCTGGGGTCGAGATTGGGGAAAAGTACGGTGGCCCATAAGGGACATGAGCCGTGGGTCGATACTCGCTGTCCACGAGCTTAGACGGCACTGTTCAAAACGCACGCCCCATGATATGTTTGCTGACTGTGACTTGAACCCGCTGTGTGTTGCGCTTTCCTTTACGATAATTTTGCTGTTGTTAAATAAGCACGTTCAACATGTGAAGTATTATCACGTGACGATTCGGTCGCAAAGCAACCTCTGCGCATGCTCAACACAGGAGACCTCTGCTAGCAAGGAAGCTTTCTCTTGAAAGAGGGAGAGAGTTTCATTGAGTTGTTTGTGAGTGAAAAAAAAGTCTATAAACTTCAGTTTTGCAATTTAGTTGATTGAAGGTTGCCTTTGCTTGCCTGCTTTACAAAAATCTTCGTCATAGACTTAAGTAAAGCAGAAGAAATAAAATTATCTAAAAACAATACAGACTATTTTTTCGATTTTTTCAATTAAAATTGTCTGGACCTTTCTCCTCAGCTGTCTTTAGTTTGCAACTAATTTTAAGTGAAATAGAACTAATTATTTTTGGTGGATTTTTAAAGCGATGGTCCAATATTAAGACAAAGACAAAGGATTAAATTCAAAATAAAAACTCTGTAATGACTTAAGATCGTACGAGGTAAAATAACGTAATGGTAATTCTAAACAATTTAGCATGGAATCGTCGAAAAAGGACTTTGAAGAAGTAAGTAATCTGAGAATATTGTAAACTGATGAAATATTTTTAAAGATATCTCAGTAGTTTTTAGACCTACCCTATACATTTTCTAGCACAGTCTTGAATTTGTTTTGTTGTATGAACTCATCATAAAAGAGGGCAGTGGTCCGACTTTAAAAGCGAAGCTAAAGGAACATAGATTTGGGTTTCAAGTAATTTTAAGTGATCTGTTTTCCCTGGAACTTTCAAACAACGAGAGTTGCTACAAATAGATAAATGCTCTTCTCCTTTGCTCTTGCCTTCTTGACAGTGTGAAAAGCGGCTTTTTCTACTAGGAATGGTCAAAAGGAATTCTTTAGACGAAGGTTTGTTGTGACCCGATTTGAAATTTCTCCAACATTTCTTTTCCCTTAAAAATTTACTGGAACTCTGAGACATTCATGAAGTAAGTACAGTATTTCACACACTTTTGAAGCCCAGCCTTTTGTCAGTTTCTTTACCTATTAATTTTCTCTAACAAATTATAAACGTTTGATCATTAAAGGAGAAATTATCACTTCGTCTCAACCATGCCCAAATAAGGTTATTAGCCAATCGGAGTGCCTCGTTTTGGTCAGGTAAATATTCCATGATACCCAATGAAATTTCAGATCAAGAAACGCCCGAGTTTGTTCAAAGACGCTGATCAAGACACTTGAATTTAAATGAAAATTTATGCTAATAAACCCTTGCAAAAAATCATATACATTAATACAGTGTAAACTACCCGCAAACAATGCATTTCCCGCTGAGAGAAAAAAACACTCACCTTTCGCTTGATCGCCGGCATTTTTTCGCGGTGGATTGGGAAAATTAGGCCCATTTTCCTGCCAAATATCATTCATGACGGTTACATGAATGTCCTTTGACGAGCTGGTGGCCATCGGCCGATGTGACAAAATGCCGATTTTTTTCGCCGAAAAAGGTCTACAGTTACACTGGGGATATAGTTAAGGATGAAGAACCTCATTTTGAACATTTTGGTGGAATTTCAAGCCTTGGGATCGATGAAAAATGTAAGAAATCTCTTTAGTAGAATCTAGTGTTGTGTTGCGTCACTGAACAGTGGCGATTCGTCTCTCTTCCGGTGCTTGTTTTCGCTCGTTTTCCCTTTTATTTCTTATATATTTGATGTTTAGATGTTCATTTGTGCCTTTGTCCCTTACTCTGGGTGCCAGAGGTTCTGTTTTTCTTCTGCGAGGACCTAACCCTAACCCTAACCACTTGTCTCATAAAACAAAAGATCATCACATTACACTCTCATACAGAGTGAAAAAAAAATAATAATAAAGGTTGAGCCTTTGGCGTCGTGCTTTCATCAGTTTGGCGGTGTTTGGAACCCCTGCTGAAATACTCACACTCATTTTTGACATATGACTTCAACTTGTTGGAACAAAAACGAAAGATAGATCAGAGGTGATGATCCTCGCACTTTACTTTTGATACCACTGATTCTTTTATAGAAAAATTAATGTAGATCATTAGGGAACTTAAGCACGCACATTTTTGAGACGCGGACGGCAACTGGAAGAGACTATTTTGCGTGCCAGAACAGTGGTGTCTCCCAGATTTTTATACTAATCATCTCTAATGGAGAAAAGATTCTTGCATCACGATGTAAATATGGTTGTGTGAAGACAAGTTTTAAGGGAAAACAGCTCACTTCTGGTTGCCATTCGCATCTCAAAAATGTGCATGCTTAAGCTCCCTGTATTATAAAACAAAGCACATGTCTTGCGCTGATTTTAACATAAAGAAAGAATAAAGAAAGCCTAACTAAGCTCCTGACAATTCACAGAGGAATTTCTGAATGAGAAATAGGGAAAATAAACACACATGCTTGGACTCAGTGAAAGCCAAAAGCCGCCTGCTATATTATTCTGCCATATCTGCTAGAGCTGCTGAAACCTGTCGCCATTTATATAGGACATTTTTAAGATCTGTGAAATATCTTCAGCTTCACTGTTGTCCAAGTTTTCAATCTGACAAATCGGAGATAAGTATCAAATGATTCAAAGGACTACTCTGGGACTTAAAGTCACCTTAAGTTGTCCTAAGTAGCCTTAAGTCGCCTTAAGTCACCTTAATTCCATAAACACTACACACCTTAAAATTAGACAGTTGAGCATGAGTTAACAAAGTAGTGGCAGATCAAGGGAGGTATCTTAATGTTGTCTCTTGTGTGGGGCAGGGGGTTCCCTCTGGATACCCATTTGAAAGGTGTTGATGAACCTGATGAACTCCTGCCGTAACACATAGGAGAGGCCGGAACACACATGGGGACATGTGGCAAAGAAGAGTGTTTGATGGAAACATGTAAGTCTCTTTTTTGGTAATTTCGCCTACCAACATGTAGTTCTGAAGAAGACACCACAAGCAAGATACAAGTCTCCACACATTTATTTTTTGGCAAGATATTATGTCATTTACACAAAAACAGGTATTAAACATGAAAGCCCATAAAATAGTTCAAGTCTCAAGCTATTATAAATTCCTCATCTTTACGAGGAACAGTGATATGTTGCTTTAAATAACAAGTATAACGGATGGAATAACCACAGGGTTCACACACTCGGTTTTTCTGACATCCTGGCTGGTTGATAACGAACTCTGCACAAAAAGCAAGAAGTCGTGTTTGGCCTTCTCTGGGATTTCGCACTATTCCTTATCTATTTGATTGTTATTGTAATTACACACTGTTCTAAAGGCCCCATTTGTTCAAACGATGGGTAGCGCTATCCGGCGGATAAATCACTATCCAGTGGATAAGTAATAGCGTAACCAATTGCTCTATCCAATGGATAGTGATTTATCCCGGTGGAGAGCGCTATCCATCGTTTGAGCAACTGGGGCCCTGGTTAAGGCAATCTTGTTCCATATAAATGGCCTCTAATGTCATTATTTATGTTTAAATTCTTGTTTGGGGTAAATATGGACACCTTGAAGGAACGCCATATTTGTATCGAATTCTTCAAAACAGCCCCATAGTGCAATTCGAGGCAAATGCGATCCAGAGACCAAATTTGTTTCCAGGACCTCCCCTTACAAATGTAGCGTCTGCGCTGGAACAAGGGAGAGGTCCTGGATTTCCTCTTGTGACCTCATAATCGTTTGCGCATTCCATGATAATGGAGGAAAGGTTTTCGGAGAACGAAAGATAAAAAAAAAAAAACTCTGCTCTTTGCGTTGAAAGGGGGGCTCGACTTGGTTCAGTGTTCGGTAAGATTTCGGATCAAAGATTGAAGACATTTGGGAAGGGATTGGCATTGGTGAACATACGCATGTTTTTGTTTACTTGGTGGTCATCGTTTACATGTTAGAGTGATTTTACCTGACCCGTGAAATATATAGTCGAATATTACACGCTGTACATGTATGTGTGTAAAAGCCCCTATCACATGGTGTATACAAGAGAGAGGATGAAAAAACTGACACAAAAACAGAACATACAATACTGACACAACTGAAGAGATAAATTATACGACAGGTATTGTAATACTTTTCTTCGTTTATTAAGTGAAATTCTTCATTTTACATTTTTCTTTACTGCACTACCGTTTTAGATCTAAATGGTCTGAGTAACTGAAAAACAATAGGTCTAATTAGGAGGTAGTGTTACGCAATAACTATTATATTCTCTGTTCCACGGGTCAAGTAAAATCACTCTAAGCCCAAACCAAAAATAGTTGGAGTTGAACCGAAATCATTACGTACACCGAAGGAAGAGTATGGGACACCAACATCCCTACCGTTTTTGTTTTCGGCACAGGGCCACCAAGGTTGCCGCCATGAAGTACCAGAAAAGACGAAGGCTCAACGAATGTTGGTTTTCCGTCGTATCAAAAAGGGAGTTAGGAGAAAGGATGTGAATGTTTTGAAGTGAGTGGTGACAAAACATTTGATTACAAGCAAACAATTGCTAAGACTGGCAAGTTCGCATACACCATATCAACAAGTCGTATATCTTATTCTTTGGCGCATTGATAAACAGTGAATTACGTTCTACTTCGCTACGCGTACGCTTAGCCGAACGTAAATTATTTTCCCAGTAAAAAACATAACTAAATACAACAACTTGATGGTTGGATACTCAGGCAGTCCAACTGACGTTTATTCAAGAGTCACACCTACGATCATAATAACACAAACAGTTAACTGAATCGAAGTACATAAATGGTAATTTATAATTTATGATCCACCCCTATTTCCTTTAGGCACTCTTTAAATATTTCCCTACATCTGGTATATGATAATTTAACTGCATATAACTTGTAAGAATTGGTGGACTTAAGAGTAATGTTACTGGACGAAAAAGAGCAACTGAACTGGAAAGTTCAGTATTACACATGGAATTATACCTTTTCAAAAGCGCAACTGGGAAATACTGGCTAGCTAACCCCTTAATATAAACAATTACTTTCCCGATAAATGTCATTTTTAGCCCTGAGAACAAAGACTGCAAGATGATCAGGAAAAAAAAATTCAAAGATGCGCGGGCGTGATGTTACTAATTACAAGTTCATCATAACGGAAAAACCCCGCAAAGCCTAACGAGTAGATACAAGCAACGCGTATGTCGTTAAGATTAGGAGAAGGACCAGCAAACTTAACAATGATACTCTTAATAATCTCAGCAGATAAAGGCGCCTTTTTATAACACTAACTGGCTTATCACGCCTAGCAGTCTCCAACAAATTATGGCAAATAGAACTATCCAACGAATTGGCGCCGTTACTTAGGCCGAACGAGTGAAACCACTTAAGAGCTGCGTGAGTCATAACTAGAGAGGCATATGAGCTAGAACTCTTATAAACCTTAAAAAGATAAGCAACCGTAAACTAACAGGAAAAGGAGGTACCGACCGAACCCCGGAAAAATCACATTTATTTATCCAATACACCTTATTTCAAAATGGCCGCTGATTTATGCGCATACAAATTGGCCCTTGTTGCCTCGTTCAAGATAAAATATTCTTTTGAATTTTAAGCTTAAGAACGAGGCATCAAGGGCTAATTTAAATAAAAACAAAAGAATATTTAAATGGCGGCCATTTTGAAATAAGGTGTATAAACTTCAAAATCTCTCTTATATCTCTTCGTTGTAGAATCCGCCTTAGATTTCGGTAATGTCGAAATAGCTCTCCTAGGTCGGCTTTACACTAAGCGGTAAGCACCTCCAACCGTGGTCTGAGACAAACATCTGTAACGAGAAAAACAACGAAGTAACAGAAAATATGAACCGCCAAAATAATCACACGCTGCAAAGAATACGTCCGCCCGAACATGACAAAACGCTTCCATAAAAACATGGTAATAAGACCAATGTAGGCCAATGCCTCTTATCCACAAAAAAGATTGATACATTCAGAGCAGTGCCTCTTATCCACTGAAAAACATTGTGACAATACCAAACTCAGGCGCAGTGCCTCTTATCCACTGAAAAATACATGACCACGTGTCCCATGTAAATAAAGCTATAGAGACTGAAAACTTCATATGAACAGCCAAAATGAACCCACTGAACCTATCACTACCCAACAACGAATTGGTGTTACGCCCCTGCTCCAAAGCAGCAGCACGAAAACACTGAACAATCTACCACAATTTTAGAGAGTGTTCTAGAAATATGCAAATAATGAATAGCAAAGCAATCTACTGAATGAACCTCCCAAGCTTTCCTCTAAAAGACATCAAACAGTTGGCTCAAATCTGTCAATCGTCTATATCGATTATTCCACTAATATAATCAGCTCTCTAAATTTCAGTGCGAGGGATCCACTGGACTTCTAACTCTATACCATTATTGGCACAGAGCTGAAAATTCTCCAAAGCAATAGCATGTAAATCCTTTCACATATTCCCACTTGTATGATTTTACATGCACTTTGACTATGAGAAAACCACTTTACGTAAGAGCCAATAAAAGGGTAAAAAACGAATGTAAAGCGAACAAAATGGGAGACGGTTGTAACGGTAGCAGCGGCTGGGCCTTGAAGCATATTCTGAGCGGCCTAAAATAACAGAAAAATAAGATGAAAACAGGGAAAGAGGTTGGAGCGGGTGGGAGGGTGGGAGGGTGGGAAATGAACCAAACGCCAGAATGGAGATCGTGAGCGAGAGGAATCTAGCAACTCTTCTAAGCCTTAAATACTAAACATCAACTAATCATGAAATCCCTAGAGACACGCCCTAACGGCGTGCTCCAACCAAACACGAAAAACAACTGCTAGCGAACTGCATAAATTTCATACGCTCAGCCGAACGTAAATTATTTTCGCCTTTAAAAAACATAACTAAATCCACAACTTGATGGTTGGATGCTCAGGCAGTCCAACCAAAGGACCGAGAACTTCACAAAGTAAAAAATAAACAGTGGTCTTACCGCGAAAAAGCTGGAAATCACTAGAAGATTTAAATTATATTCGAAGTTACTCTGTTACGCCTGTTACTCTTCGCTTCTTCTTTGCTTTTTCTCAGCGGCTGCTTTGGCTTTGCGAATCTTCTCTCATCTTCAGAGTCTGAGGCGAGATCATCACTCTAGTACTCTTGGACAACAGGCCAACCATCTCTATTCTTGTCAGCAATTCTGATCAACTTCCGACGCTTTTTAATGATCAGCTTTCCTTCTGCAACTAACTTGTGAATGTCAGCGGGACTACCAGTACTGTCATCGATTGGTTGTTAATATATTGTCCAACTGCAGATTCACCTCAAACTGCTTTCGGTTGCCTTTATACTTAATGTCCGCGGCTTCTTTATGGCAGACTTAGCACTCCGTTGAAACTGCTTCCCTTTCTCTTCCAACTGTGAGGTCAGGTGCCTTTGAAAAGCGAAAAAACCTCATCGACCAACTATGACTTCGAAGAAGAGTTCTGAGATACAACGTCGGCTTGGGCGAAAGAAGGCGCCGAACCACTCTCTAACATGAGGCTCGAAGCAGTCTTCTCAGCCATCGAAATGACTAAACGCCAGGATGGAGATCGTGAGGGAGAGGAATCTAGCAGCTCTTCTAAGCCTTAGATACTTAACACCAACTAATCATGAAATCCCTGGAGACACGCCCTAGCGGCGTGCTCCAACCACACGAAAAACAACTGCTAGCGAACTCCATAAATTTCATACCAGCGGATAATACATTTTCCAACAGATTACAATAAACGTATTTCTATGGACTGTCATTTTGTAAACTTGCATGATTAATTCTGCGCATTTATGGTTGCAATGACATAAACGTGTGCGTTAATTATTCGCGCGATTGAGTGCCTAACTTACAGGTACT
>NC_090896.1:7164160-7196660 GCF_036669925.1 Montipora capricornis
CAGTTTTCCGCGTATAGAGCTTTAAAATGAGTATTAACTAATACTTATACGGCCACTCCCTCTTTCTGATGACACTGGTCATTCTTTTTGGTCATAGAGTCTTATCAACCTATTTACAGTTACTATCGGCAGGGTGAAGAACGTATCTATTACACTGCCTTCAACCTCTTCAAACGTTTCACGACTTCTCTTTCGACCCCTTGCTTGTGTTCGCAGGTGCCTACTAACAATAGCCAAAAACGTGTTTTCGATAACATGTCAGTCTGCGCTTCGTGGTGGCAGTTTGCTGACGGTGCTATTTACAAGCTCAATTGCCGCTTTTGCTCATGCAGAATTTTGACCAGGATCTCCACCCTGAATCCATAGGCGACTGACACCTTTTCCAGCCCACTCAAACAATCGATCAAAGTGTTCAGCAACGAATGTGGCGAAGTAGCTACCTGTCTTGTGTTCATAAGGCTCACAGCAAATTACTCCCTTGTCATAGGATATAGCGACTATAAGGCCTTAAGACTTTGCCCCCAGTTCCCTCCTTTCGACCCTTCGTAATGCATCCATGAGCAAGGCCCTCGCTTTTTTTCTCCATACTCGTCCTTGAGGTGCGATAGCTTGATCAAAAGGATTCCTCTTATAGCGATGGATGTTCCGTCCAAGTAGAACGCAATTTCTTTTTTCCAAACATCCGCACTGAAGTTTTCTCTGCATGAGTTTAGCAAAAGCCCACTCTTTTCTTATGATCATCTTCGGTCATAAGTCCTTTCTTCCTTGTCTGCAAATAAAAATACCCTGCTGAATTTAGGTACGTGTAACTGTCCTCGTTGAAACATCACGTTTCTTTAATTCCGGCCTCCTCCATTAATCTTTTACAGGTGAAAGTCCCGTCTCCCTTTCGTAGGACCCTGAGACAGCGAATCAGGTGCCTTCTTTGTCGTTCACTTAGCTTGAACTTCCGGCCTCTTTTCGAGGAACTTCGTAAACGCGAGGGAGCGCTTCTATTTGCTTTGGAAATTCTTACAACACTTGCTGTTGAAATACCACATAAATCAGCAACTTTACGAACAGCAAGTCGTTTAACCCGGCTTAAGTAAAAAGCTCTTGCCCGTGTCACATTATCGATACAGTGTTTAAAGGCCATTACACTAGTGCAGCGCTTTTCTCTCGTAATTCTGTAGAATATTATTCCTTCTTAGCAACAAACCACTCTTTATAGCAATTTTATAAGTAAAGAAACGTGCTTAAACTTCGTTTCATTGCGAAAGTCCCACAAAACAACCGTTACAGAACACATTAGTAATGGCGCATTTTCTTATCTGAAAAGCGTCATTCAACACTCAGACACACTCGGTCATAAATAGTTGTAACACTTTCTTGAAAAGCACGTAACTCGCATCCAAGCTATTGATAACGCACTCCTCCTCCCTCCCTCCCTTCAATGTTGCGTTTGTCGTTCTAATGTTGCGTTTACTGGAAAGTTCTTGCATTGGAACCCATAAACATCAACATTGAAAGGGGAGGAGGGAAAATTTGCCGTCGGCGTTACAACATTTGTGACTGAGACTGTATTTGTCACTGTTAAGTGTTTTCATGTGTGCGACGTGATGTGACGACCGTGGACAGTGTAATGTGAAATTATTGTTGTAGGGCTGTAAGATATGTGAAGACGGTACCTATTTGTCGCCAAATACACTTTGGGCAATAGTATTAATGGTCTTGGAGGAAACTTAAAAGATGTACAGAATTATTTGGTGAAAGGCTGGTTTTTGTGTGTTAATACTGTTGTTATCTGTGTTTGCAGAAGCAATTAAATAAAGTCAACATTAGTCAATGATATTTTGAGAGATGATGCGTCTATCAGAAAGGGAAACTGCTATTAAAAAAGTAGATCGGTAGCTGTAAAGGAGTGTTTGAAAAGGTTCGAGGTCAATTTGTACATCCAGCGGAATACAGATAAATGAGGAGATCAGTTAATGTTATGGCGGAAGACTGCGGTGGTTGCAGTGCGGCAGCAGGTGGGTTAGGGGAAAGGCCTGTGCGACTTCGAACACTGAATTCCCGTCAAGTACGATTTGTGTATTTGATAACTTACAGTCAAGCCGATCTTGAAATTGTTCCTACACGGGAAGAATTTTCAAGAATTGTTTTGGACAGTTTTTCAAACGCTGATCCTTCAAGTCGTATCGAAGTGGTGCAATGGGTGTGTAGCCAAGAAGGACATAGGGATGGTGGCATTCATTATCACATGGCTGTGAAGTTAAGTGCTAGACGTCGTTGGCTAAAAATTCGCAATTTTTTAGAAGAAAGGCATCGTGTAAAAGTAAATTTTAGTGATAAACATTGCAATTATTACTCGGCCTGGCGTTACACAACTAAGGAGGATGCACATTTCATACAGTCTGAAAGTCATCCGGACTTGTCAAACTTCTCGGAACCATGTACGTCTGCAGCTAGTAGAGCTCTATCACGGAAAAGCTCCTCGGAAGGTAATGCCAGTGGTAAAGGAAAAAGTAGAAAAGGGCGGAAAAGACTGAGCATTTTTGAAGTGTCACAAATTGTCGTTGAAAGGGAATTCGCACACGGTTGCAGCTTCTTGCCTACGCAAATAATCAAAAAAGGGAAGGCAAAACAGACCTTGCGGAGTTTATAGCGAATAGGGGAGCAAAGGCGGTTGATGAGGCCCTCAGTGTAGGTTGGAATTAGAAGAAGCAGAAGGAAAGATGGAGCGCAGCGAAAAGAGTAGAGCGGAGATTTTGTACAGTCAGCTCGGAAAGGAATGCGTTGTAGGTTGTGACCGTCGTTGGTTGCAAATGGCGCGAAATCTTTTGGAGCGAAATAACATAGCCGGGGACGAATTTTCAGAGGCTATCAGAAATCTTCTTGACAAGGGAAGAGGGAAATACCGCAACTTGTATTTGAAAGGCCCGTCTAATTGTGGAAAAACTTTTCTTTTAAATCCTCTTACAAGCATTTACAACACATTTTGCAACCCGGCCAGCACAACCTTCGCATGGGTAGGTGCAGAAGAGGCGGAAGTTTTATTTCTAAATGATTTCAGATGGTCCGCCAACATCATCCCATGGCATGATTTGCTATTGCTATTGGAAGGCCATGAGGTTCACCTGCCAGCACCCAAGACCCATTACAGATGTGATTTTTCCTTGAAAGGGGATACGCCCATCTTTTGTACCGCCAAGGAGGAAATTTCCTTTGTCCGTGCTGGTGTGCTGGATGAAAGAGAGACTGAAATGATGCGTGTTCGTTGGCGAGTGTTTGCATTCAGCTCACAGATTACTGAGGCAGAACAACTGCAAGTTCCACCTTGTCCACGCTGTTTTGCTGAACTTGTCTATCCCCAGGCCTAACTCTGCCTCTTGTTAATTTAATTATGGTTACATGTGAGTGTGTACCGATCACGGATCACCATCCTTTTTCTTCATTTTAGCGTTGTATTTGGTAAAAACTAGGACGTTTAATCGTACTAAACTATTGTAGTAGTTACTATGTGTAACCAGAAATAATAGAAATCACAACAGCGCCTTCCTTAGACTTATTTGCTACGGTACACCATGGTGATCCGTCATTGCTAAATAATTTTAGTAGACTGTAATTAATTTACCGACAACGGATCACCATGGTGTACCGTAGAAATTTTGAGGACAAAAAACTGCTAATTGCTTGAAAATCTCACTATAGTTAAGTTGTGTTCTAGTGCTTATTGTCAAGTACAAAAAAAGGCAGATAAGACAGATTTAAAGTACTTTTGCAAGAAATGATCATGGTGTACCGTGATCACAAGGGTGATGTTGATTGTTTACACAAGCAATTTATACACGTCAATGGATTCCAGTCCTTTATCTAAGAAAAAGTACCGGTAAATATCAACTTTCTTTTGAAGAGCTATGCTTTAAATACATTATACAAAGTAAAACAAAGAGACAATTGATTGTTTAGTAAAAAGTAGAGATACATCGTTGAAATTAGTAGTTGCAACGTTATTTAACGCGGAAAATGACAACAGCAACAAGCTTTTTTACATTTCCCACCGGTGTAACACTGTACTTACACACGCACACACACAAAAAAAAACATTACAGTTGTCCGCTATAGAGCTTTAAAATGAGTATTAACTAATACTTGATACGGCCACCCCTCTTTCTGATGACACTGGTCATTCTTTTGGTATAGAGTCTATCAACCTATTTACAGTTACTATCGGCAGGGTGAAAAACGTATCTATTACACGAGCTTTAAACTCTTCAAACGTTTCACGTCTTATTTTGCGATCCCTTGCTTGTTTTCGAAGGTGCCTATTAACAATAGCAAAAACGTTTTCGATAACATGTAAGTCTGCGCTTCGTGGTGGAAGTTTGATGACGGTGCTATTTACACGCTCAATTGCCGCTTTTGCTAATGCAGAATTTTGACAAGGATCTCCACCCTGCATCCATAGGCGACTGACACCTTTTCCAGCCAACTCAAACAATCGATCAAAGTGTTCAGCAACGAATGTGGCGAAGTAGCTACCTGTCATGTGTTCATAAGGCTCACAGCAAATTACTCCCTTGTCATAGGATATAGCGACTATAAGCCTTAAGACTTTGCCCCCAGTTCCCTCCTTTCGACCCTTCGTAATGCATCCATGAGCAAGGCCCTCGCTTTTTTTTCTCCATACTCGTCCTTGAGGTGCGATAGCTTGATCAAAAGGATTCCTCTTATATGCGATGGATGTTCCGTCCAAGTAGAACGCAATTTCTTTTTTCCAAACATCCGCACTGAAGTTTCTCTGCATGAGTTTAGCAAAAGCCACTCTTTTCTTATGATCATCTTCGGTCATAAGTCCTTTCTTCCTTGTCTGCAAATAAAAATACCCTGCTGAATTTAGGTAACGTGTAACTGTCCTCGTTGAAACATCACTTTCTTTAATTCCGGCCTCCTCCATTAATCTTTTACAGGTGAAAGTCCCGTCTCTTTTTCGTAGGACCCTGAGACAGCGAATCAGGTGCCTTCTTTGTCGTTCACTTAGCTTGAACTTACGGCCTCTTTTCGAGGAACTTCGTAAACGCGAGGGAGCGCTTCTATTTGCTTTGGAAATTCTTACAACACTTGCTGTTGAAATACCACATAAATCAGCAACTTTACGAACAGCAAGTCGTTTAACCCGGCTTAAGTAAAAAGCTCTTGCCCGTGTCACATTATCGATACAGTGTTTAAAGGCCATTACACTAGTGCAGCGCTTTTCTCTCGTAATTCTGTAGAATATTATTCCTTCTTAGCAACAAACCAACTCTTTATAGCAATTTTATAAGTAAAGAAACGTGCTTAAACTTCGTTTCATTGCGAAAGTCCCACAAAACAACCGTTACAGAACACATTAGTAATGGCGCATTTTCTTATCTGAAAAGCGTCATTCAACACTCAGACAACCTCGGTCATAAATAGTTGTAACACTTTCTTGAAAAGCACGTAACTCGCATCCAAGCTATTGATAACGCACTCCTCCTCCCTCCCTCCCTTCAATGTTGCGTTTGTCGTTCTAATGTTGCGTTTACTGGAAAGTTCTTGCATTGGAACCCATAAACATCAACATTGAAAGGGGAGGAGGGAAAAATTTCCGTCGGCGTTACAACATTTGTGACTGAGACTGTATTTGTCACTGTTAAGTGTTTTCATGTGTGCGACGTGATGTGACGACCGTGGACAGTGTAATGTGAAATTATTGTTGTAGGGCTGTAAGATATGTGAAGACGGTACCTATTTGTCGCCAAATACACTTTGGGCAATAGTATTAATGGTCTTGGAGGAAACTTAAAAAGATGTACAGAATTATTTGGTGAAAGGCTGGTTTTTGTGTGTTAATACTGTTGTTATCTGTGTTTGCAGAAGCAATTAAATAAAGTCAACATTAGTCAATGATATTTTGAGAGATGATGCGTCTATCAGAAAGGGAAACTGCTATTAAAAAAGTAGATCGGTAGCTGTAAAGGAGTGTTTGAAAAGGTTCGAGGTCAATTTGTACATCCAGCGGAATACAGATAAAGGAGGCGATCAGTTAATGTTATGGCGGAAGACTGCGGTGGTTGCAGTGCGGCAGCAGGTGGGTTAGGGGAAAGGCCTGTGCGACTTCGAACACTGAATTCCCGTCAAGTACGATTTGTGTATTTGATAACTTACAGTCAAGCCGATCTTGAAATTGTTCCTACACGGGAAGAATTTTCAAGAATTGTTTTGGACAGTTTTTCAAACGCTGATCCTTCAAGTCGTATCGAAGTGGTGCAATGGGTGTGTAGCCAAGAAGGACATAGGGATGGTGGCATTCATTATCACATGGCTGTGAAGTTAAGTGCTAGACGTCGTTGGCTAAAAATTCGCAATTTTTTAGAAGAAAGGCATCGTGTAAAAGTAAATTTTAGTGATAAACATTGCAATTATTACTCGGCCTGGCGTTACACAACTAAGGAGGATGCACATTTCATACAGTCTGAAAGTCATCCGGACTTGTCAAACTTCTCGGAACCATGTACGTCTGCAGCTAGTAGAGCTCTATCACGGAAAAGCTCCTCGGAAGGTAATGCCAGTGGTAAAGGAAAAAGTAGAAAAGGGCGGAAAAGACTGAGCATTTTTGAAGTGTCACAAATTGTCGTTGAAAAGGGAATTCGCACACGGTTGCAGCTTCTTGCCTACGCAAATAATCAAAAAAGGGAAGGCAAAACAGACCTTGCGGAGTTTATAGCGAATAGGGGAGCAAAGGCGGTTGATGAGGCCCTCAGTGTAGGTTGGGAATTAGAAGAAGCAGAAGGAAAGATGGAGCGCAGCGAAAAGAGTAGAGCGGAGATTTTGTACAGTCAGCTCGGAAAGGAATGCGTTGTAGGTTGTGACCGTCGTTGGTTGCAAATGGCGCGAAATCTTTTGGAGCGAAATAACATAGCCGGGGACGAATTTTCAGAGGCTATCAGAAATCTTCTTGACAAGGGAAGAGGGAAATACCGCAACTTGTATTTGAAAGGCCCGTCTAATTGTGGAAAAACTTTTCTTTTAAATCCTCTTACAAGCATTTACAACACATTTTGCAACCCGGCCAGCACAACCTTCGCATGGGTAGGTGCAGAAGAGGCGGAAGTTTTATTTCTAAATGATTTCAGATGGTCCGCCAACATCATCCCATGGCATGATTTGCTATTGCTATTGGAAGGCCATGAGGTTCACCTGCCAGCACCCAAGACCCATTACAGATGTGATTTTTCCTTGAAAGGGGATACGCCCATCTTTTGTACCGCCAAGGAGGAAATTTCCTTTGTCCGTGCTGGTGTGCTGGATGAAAGAGAGACTGAAATGATGCGTGTTCGTTGGCGAGTGTTTGCATTCAGCTCACAGATTACTGAGGCAGAACAACTGCAAGTTCCACCTTGTCCACGCTGTTTTGCTGAACTTGTCTATCCCCAGGCCTAAACTCTGCCTCTTGTTAATTTAATTATGGTTACATGTGAGTGTGTACCGATCACGGATCACCATCCTTTTCTTCATTTTAGCGTTGTATTTGGTAAAAACTAGGACGTTTAATCGTACTAAACTATTGTAGTAGTTACTATGTGTAACCAGAAATAATAGAAATCACAACAGCGCCTTCCTTAGACTTATTTGCTACGGTACACCATGGTGATCCGTCATTGCTAAATAATTTTAGTAGACTGTAATTAATTTACCGACAACGGATCACCATGGTGTACCGTAGAAATTTTGAGGACAAAAAACTGCTAATTGCTTGAAAATCTCACTATAGTTAAGTTGTGTTCTAGTGCTTATTGTCAAGTACAAAAAAAGGCAGATAAGACAGATTTAAAGTACTTTTGCAAGAAATGATCATGGTGTACCGTGATCACAAGGGTGATGTTGATTGTTTACACAAGCAATTTATACACGTCAATGGATTCCAGTCCTTTATCTAAGAAAAAGTACCGGTAAATATCAACTTTCTTTTGAAGAGCTATGCTTTAAATACATTATACAAAGTAAAACAAAGAGACAATTGATTGTTTAGTAAAAAGTAGAGATACATCGTTGAAATTAGTAGTTGCAACGTTATTTAACGCGGAAAATGACAACAGCAACAAGCTTTTTACATTTCCCACCGGTGTAACACTGTACTTACACACGCACACACACAAAAAAAAACATTACAGTTGTCCGCTATAGAGCTTTAAAATGAGTATTAACTAATACTTGATACGGCCACCCCTCTTTCTGATGACACTGGTCATTCTTTTTGGTATAGAGTCTATCAACCTATTTACAGTTACTATCGGCAGGGTGAAAAACGTATCTATTACACGAGCTTTAAACTCTTCAAACGTTTCACGTCTTATTTTGCGATCCCTTGCTTGTTTTCGAAGGTGCCTATTAACAATAGCAAAAACGTTTTCGATAACATGTAAGTCTGCGCTTCGTGGTGGAAGTTTGATGACGGTGCTATTTACACGCTCAATTGCCGCTTTTGCTAATGCAGAATTTTGACAAGGATCTCCACCCTGCATCCATAGGCGACTGACACCTTTTCCAGCCAACTCAAACAATCGATCAAAGTGTTCAGCAACGAATGTGGCGAAGTAGCTACCTGTCATGTGTTCATAAGGCTCACAGCAAATTACTCCCTTGTCATAGGATATAGCGACTATAAGCCTTAAGACTTTGCCCCCAGTTCCCTCCTTTCGACCCTTCGTAATGCATCCATGAGCAAGGCCCTCGCTTTTTTTTCTCCATACTCGTCCTTGAGGTGCGATAGCTTGATCAAAAGGATTCCTCTTATATGCGATGGATGTTCCGTCCAAGTAGAACGCAATTTCTTTTTTCCAAACATCCGCACTGAAGTTTCTCTGCATGAGTTTAGCAAAAGCCACTCTTTTCTTATGATCATCTTCGGTCATAAGTCCTTTCTTCCTTGTCTGCAAATAAAAATACCCTGCTGAATTTAGGTAACGTGTAACTGTCCTCGTTGAAACATCACTTTCTTTAATTCCGGCCTCCTCCATTAATCTTTTACAGGTGAAAGTCCCGTCTCTTTTTCGTAGGACCCTGAGACAGCGAATCAGGTGCCTTCTTTGTCGTTCACTTAGCTTGAACTTACGGCCTCTTTTCGAGGAACTTCGTAAACGCGAGGGAGCGCTTCTATTTGCTTTGGAAATTCTTACAACACTTGCTGTTGAAATACCACATAAATCAGCAACTTTACGAACAGCAAGTCGTTTAACCCGGCTTAAGTAAAAAGCTCTTGCCCGTGTCACATTATCGATACAGTGTTTAAAGGCCATTACACTAGTGCAGCGCTTTTCTCTCGTAATTCTGTAGAATATTATTCCTTCTTAGCAACAAACCAACTCTTTATAGCAATTTTATAAGTAAAGAAACGTGCTTAAACTTCGTTTCATTGCGAAAGTCCCACAAAACAACCGTTACAGAACACATTAGTAATGGCGCATTTTCTTATCTGAAAAGCGTCATTCAACACTCAGACAACCTCGGTCATAAATAGTTGTAACACTTTCTTGAAAAGCACGTAACTCGCATCCAAGCTATTGATAACGCACTCCTCCTCCCTCCCTCCCTTCAATGTTGCGTTTGTCGTTCTAATGTTGCGTTTACTGGAAAGTTCTTGCATTGGAACCCATAAACATCAACATTGAAAGGGGAGGAGGGAAAAATTTCCGTCGGCGTTACAACATTTGTGACTGAGACTGTATTTGTCACTGTTAAGTGTTTTCATGTGTGCGACGTGATGTGACGACCGTGGACAGTGTAATGTGAAATTATTGTTGTAGGGCTGTAAGATATGTGAAGACGGTACCTATTTGTCGCCAAATACACTTTGGGCAATAGTATTAATGGTCTTGGAGGAAACTTAAAAAGATGTACAGAATTATTTGGTGAAAGGCTGGTTTTTGTGTGTTAATACTGTTGTTATCTGTGTTTGCAGAAGCAATTAAATAAAGTCAACATTAGTCAATGATATTTTGAGAGATGATGCGTCTATCAGAAAGGGAAACTGCTATTAAAAAAGTAGATCGGTAGCTGTAAAGGAGTGTTTGAAAAGGTTCGAGGTCAATTTGTACATCCAGCGGAATACAGATAAAGGAGGCGATCAGTTAATGTTATGGCGGAAGACTGCGGTGGTTGCAGTGCGGCAGCAGGTGGGTTAGGGGAAAGGCCTGTGCGACTTCGAACACTGAATTCCCGTCAAGTACGATTTGTGTATTTGATAACTTACAGTCAAGCCGATCTTGAAATTGTTCCTACACGGGAAGAATTTTCAAGAATTGTTTTGGACAGTTTTTCAAACGCTGATCCTTCAAGTCGTATCGAAGTGGTGCAATGGGTGTGTAGCCAAGAAGGACATAGGGATGGTGGCATTCATTATCACATGGCTGTGAAGTTAAGTGCTAGACGTCGTTGGCTAAAAATTCGCAATTTTTTAGAAGAAAGGCATCGTGTAAAAGTAAATTTTAGTGATAAACATTGCAATTATTACTCGGCCTGGCGTTACACAACTAAGGAGGATGCACATTTCATACAGTCTGAAAGTCATCCGGACTTGTCAAACTTCTCGGAACCATGTACGTCTGCAGCTAGTAGAGCTCTATCACGGAAAAGCTCCTCGGAAGGTAATGCCAGTGGTAAAGGAAAAAGTAGAAAAGGGCGGAAAAGACTGAGCATTTTTGAAGTGTCACAAATTGTCGTTGAAAAGGGAATTCGCACACGGTTGCAGCTTCTTGCCTACGCAAATAATCAAAAAAGGGAAGGCAAAACAGACCTTGCGGAGTTTATAGCGAATAGGGGAGCAAAGGCGGTTGATGAGGCCCTCAGTGTAGGTTGGGAATTAGAAGAAGCAGAAGGAAAGATGGAGCGCAGCGAAAAGAGTAGAGCGGAGATTTTGTACAGTCAGCTCGGAAAGGAATGCGTTGTAGGTTGTGACCGTCGTTGGTTGCAAATGGCGCGAAATCTTTTGGAGCGAAATAACATAGCCGGGGACGAATTTTCAGAGGCTATCAGAAATCTTCTTGACAAGGGAAGAGGGAAATACCGCAACTTGTATTTGAAAGGCCCGTCTAATTGTGGAAAAACTTTTCTTTTAAATCCTCTTACAAGCATTTACAACACATTTTGCAACCCGGCCAGCACAACCTTCGCATGGGTAGGTGCAGAAGAGGCGGAAGTTTTATTTCTAAATGATTTCAGATGGTCCGCCAACATCATCCCATGGCATGATTTGCTATTGCTATTGGAAGGCCATGAGGTTCACCTGCCAGCACCCAAGACCCATTACAGATGTGATTTTTCCTTGAAAGGGGATACGCCCATCTTTTGTACCGCCAAGGAGGAAATTTCCTTTGTCCGTGCTGGTGTGCTGGATGAAAGAGAGACTGAAATGATGCGTGTTCGTTGGCGAGTGTTTGCATTCAGCTCACAGATTACTGAGGCAGAACAACTGCAAGTTCCACCTTGTCCACGCTGTTTTGCTGAACTTGTCTATCCCCAGGCCTAAACTCTGCCTCTTGTTAATTTAATTATGGTTACATGTGAGTGTGTACCGATCACGGATCACCATCCTTTTTCTTCATTTTAGCGTTGTATTTGGTAAAAACTAGGACGTTTAATCGTACTAAACTATTGTAGTAGTTACTATGTGTAACCAGAAATAATAGAAATCACAACAGCGCCTTCCTTAGACTTATTTGCTACGGTACACCATGGTGATCCGTCATTGCTAAATAATTTTAGTAGACTGTAATTAATTTACCGACAACGGATCACCATGGTGTACCGTAGAAATTTTGAGGACAAAAAACTGCTAATTGCTTGAAAATCTCACTATAGTTAAGTTGTGTTCTAGTGCTTATTGTCAAGTACAAAAAAAGGCAGATAAGACAGATTTAAAGTACTTTTGCAAGAAATGATCATGGTGTACCGTGATCACAAGGGTGATGTTGATTGTTTACACAAGCAATTTATACACGTCAATGGATTCCAGTCCTTTATCTAAGAAAAAGTACCGGTAAATATCAACTTTCTTTTGAAGAGCTATGCTTTAAATACATTATACAAAGTAAAACAAAGAGACAATTGATTGTTTAGTAAAAAGTAGAGATACATCGTTGAAATTAGTAGTTGCAACGTTATTTAACGCGGAAAATGACAACAGCAACAAGCTTTTTTACATTTCCCACCGGTGTAACACTGTACTTACACACGCACACACACAAAAAAAAACATTACAGTTGTCCGCTATAGAGCTTTAAAATGAGTATTAACTAATACTTGATACGGCCACCCCTCTTTCTGATGACACTGGTCATTCTTTTTGGTATAGAGTCTATCAACCTATTTACAGTTACTATCGGCAGGGTGAAAAACGTATCTATTACACGAGCTTTAAACTCTTCAAACGTTTCACGTCTTATTTTGCGATCCCTTGCTTGTTTTCGAAGGTGCCTATTAACAATAGCAAAAACGTTTTCGATAACATGTAAGTCTGCGCTTCGTGGTGGAAGTTTGATGACGGTGCTATTTACACGCTCAATTGCCGCTTTTGCTAATGCAGAATTTTGACAAGGATCTCCACCCTGCATCCATAGGCGACTGACACCTTTTCCAGCCAACTCAAACAATCGATCAAAGTGTTCAGCAACGAATGTGGCGAAGTAGCTACCTGTCATGTGTTCATAAGGCTCACAGCAAATTACTCCCTTGTCATAGGATATAGCGACTATAAGCCTTAAGACTTTGCCCCCAGTTCCCTCCTTTCGACCCTTCGTAATGCATCCATGAGCAAGGCCCTCGCTTTTTTTTCTCCATACTCGTCCTTGAGGTGCGATAGCTTGATCAAAAGGATTCCTCTTATATGCGATGGATGTTCCGTCCAAGTAGAACGCAATTTCTTTTTTCCAAACATCCGCACTGAAGTTTCTCTGCATGAGTTTAGCAAAAGCCACTCTTTTCTTATGATCATCTTCGGTCATAAGTCCTTTCTTCCTTGTCTGCAAATAAAAATACCCTGCTGAATTTAGGTAACGTGTAACTGTCCTCGTTGAAACATCACTTTCTTTAATTCCGGCCTCCTCCATTAATCTTTTACAGGTGAAAGTCCCGTCTCTTTTTCGTAGGACCCTGAGACAGCGAATCAGGTGCCTTCTTTGTCGTTCACTTAGCTTGAACTTACGGCCTCTTTTCGAGGAACTTCGTAAACGCGAGGGAGCGCTTCTATTTGCTTTGGAAATTCTTACAACACTTGCTGTTGAAATACCACATAAATCAGCAACTTTACGAACAGCAAGTCGTTTAACCCGGCTTAAGTAAAAAGCTCTTGCCCGTGTCACATTATCGATACAGTGTTTAAAGGCCATTACACTAGTGCAGCGCTTTTCTCTCGTAATTCTGTAGAATATTATTCCTTCTTAGCAACAAACCAACTCTTTATAGCAATTTTATAAGTAAAGAAACGTGCTTAAACTTCGTTTCATTGCGAAAGTCCCACAAAACAACCGTTACAGAACACATTAGTAATGGCGCATTTTCTTATCTGAAAAGCGTCATTCAACACTCAGACAACCTCGGTCATAAATAGTTGTAACACTTTCTTGAAAAGCACGTAACTCGCATCCAAGCTATTGATAACGCACTCCTCCTCCCTCCCTCCCTTCAATGTTGCGTTTGTCGTTCTAATGTTGCGTTTACTGGAAAGTTCTTGCATTGGAACCCATAAACATCAACATTGAAAGGGGAGGAGGGAAAAATTTCCGTCGGCGTTACAACATTTGTGACTGAGACTGTATTTGTCACTGTTAAGTGTTTTCATGTGTGCGACGTGATGTGACGACCGTGGACAGTGTAATGTGAAATTATTGTTGTAGGGCTGTAAGATATGTGAAGACGGTACCTATTTGTCGCCAAATACACTTTGGGCAATAGTATTAATGGTCTTGGAGGAAACTTAAAAAGATGTACAGAATTATTTGGTGAAAGGCTGGTTTTTGTGTGTTAATACTGTTGTTATCTGTGTTTGCAGAAGCAATTAAATAAAGTCAACATTAGTCAATGATATTTTGAGAGATGATGCGTCTATCAGAAAGGGAAACTGCTATTAAAAAAGTAGATCGGTAGCTGTAAAGGAGTGTTTGAAAAGGTTCGAGGTCAATTTGTACATCCAGCGGAATACAGATAAAGGAGGCGATCAGTTAATGTTATGGCGGAAGACTGCGGTGGTTGCAGTGCGGCAGCAGGTGGGTTAGGGGAAAGGCCTGTGCGACTTCGAACACTGAATTCCCGTCAAGTACGATTTGTGTATTTGATAACTTACAGTCAAGCCGATCTTGAAATTGTTCCTACACGGGAAGAATTTTCAAGAATTGTTTTGGACAGTTTTTCAAACGCTGATCCTTCAAGTCGTATCGAAGTGGTGCAATGGGTGTGTAGCCAAGAAGGACATAGGGATGGTGGCATTCATTATCACATGGCTGTGAAGTTAAGTGCTAGACGTCGTTGGCTAAAAATTCGCAATTTTTTAGAAGAAAGGCATCGTGTAAAAGTAAATTTTAGTGATAAACATTGCAATTATTACTCGGCCTGGCGTTACACAACTAAGGAGGATGCACATTTCATACAGTCTGAAAGTCATCCGGACTTGTCAAACTTCTCGGAACCATGTACGTCTGCAGCTAGTAGAGCTCTATCACGGAAAAGCTCCTCGGAAGGTAATGCCAGTGGTAAAGGAAAAAGTAGAAAAGGGCGGAAAAGACTGAGCATTTTTGAAGTGTCACAAATTGTCGTTGAAAAGGGAATTCGCACACGGTTGCAGCTTCTTGCCTACGCAAATAATCAAAAAAGGGAAGGCAAAACAGACCTTGCGGAGTTTATAGCGAATAGGGGAGCAAAGGCGGTTGATGAGGCCCTCAGTGTAGGTTGGGAATTAGAAGAAGCAGAAGGAAAGATGGAGCGCAGCGAAAAGAGTAGAGCGGAGATTTTGTACAGTCAGCTCGGAAAGGAATGCGTTGTAGGTTGTGACCGTCGTTGGTTGCAAATGGCGCGAAATCTTTTGGAGCGAAATAACATAGCCGGGGACGAATTTTCAGAGGCTATCAGAAATCTTCTTGACAAGGGAAGAGGGAAATACCGCAACTTGTATTTGAAAGGCCCGTCTAATTGTGGAAAAACTTTTCTTTTAAATCCTCTTACAAGCATTTACAACACATTTTGCAACCCGGCCAGCACAACCTTCGCATGGGTAGGTGCAGAAGAGGCGGAAGTTTTATTTCTAAATGATTTCAGATGGTCCGCCAACATCATCCCATGGCATGATTTGCTATTGCTATTGGAAGGCCATGAGGTTCACCTGCCAGCACCCAAGACCCATTACAGATGTGATTTTTCCTTGAAAGGGGATACGCCCATCTTTTGTACCGCCAAGGAGGAAATTTCCTTTGTCCGTGCTGGTGTGCTGGATGAAAGAGAGACTGAAATGATGCGTGTTCGTTGGCGAGTGTTTGCATTCAGCTCACAGATTACTGAGGCAGAACAACTGCAAGTTCCACCTTGTCCACGCTGTTTTGCTGAACTTGTCTATCCCCAGGCCTAAACTCTGCCTCTTGTTAATTTAATTATGGTTACATGTGAGTGTGTACCGATCACGGATCACCATCCTTTTTCTTCATTTTAGCGTTGTATTTGGTAAAAACTAGGACGTTTAATCGTACTAAACTATTGTAGTAGTTACTATGTGTAACCAGAAATAATAGAAATCACAACAGCGCCTTCCTTAGACTTATTTGCTACGGTACACCATGGTGATCCGTCATTGCTAAATAATTTTAGTAGACTGTAATTAATTTACCGACAACGGATCACCATGGTGTACCGTAGAAATTTTGAGGACAAAAAACTGCTAATTGCTTGAAAATCTCACTATAGTTAAGTTGTGTTCTAGTGCTTATTGTCAAGTACAAAAAAAGGCAGATAAGACAGATTTAAAGTACTTTTGCAAGAAATGATCATGGTGTACCGTGATCACAAGGGTGATGTTGATTGTTTACACAAGCAATTTATACACGTCAATGGATTCCAGTCCTTTATCTAAGAAAAAGTACCGGTAAATATCAACTTTCTTTTGAAGAGCTATGCTTTAAATACATTATACAAAGTAAAACAAAGAGACAATTGATTGTTTAGTAAAAAGTAGAGATACATCGTTGAAATTAGTAGTTGCAACGTTATTTAACGCGGAAAATGACAACAGCAACAAGCTTTTTTACATTTCCCACCGGTGTAACACTGTACTTACACACGCACACACACAAAAAAAAACATTACAGTTGTCCGCTATAGAGCTTTAAAATGAGTATTAACTAATACTTGATACGGCCACCCCTCTTTCTGATGACACTGGTCATTCTTTTTGGTATAGAGTCTATCAACCTATTTACAGTTACTATCGGCAGGGTGAAAAACGTATCTATTACACGAGCTTTAAACTCTTCAAACGTTTCACGTCTTATTTTGCGATCCCTTGCTTGTTTTCGAAGGTGCCTATTAACAATAGCAAAAACGTTTTCGATAACATGTAAGTCTGCGCTTCGTGGTGGAAGTTTGATGACGGTGCTATTTACACGCTCAATTGCCGCTTTTGCTAATGCAGAATTTTGACAAGGATCTCCACCCTGCATCCATAGGCGACTGACACCTTTTCCAGCCAACTCAAACAATCGATCAAAGTGTTCAGCAACGAATGTGGCGAAGTAGCTACCTGTCATGTGTTCATAAGGCTCACAGCAAATTACTCCCTTGTCATAGGATATAGCGACTATAAGCCTTAAGACTTTGCCCCCAGTTCCCTCCTTTCGACCCTTCGTAATGCATCCATGAGCAAGGCCCTCGCTTTTTTTTCTCCATACTCGTCCTTGAGGTGCGATAGCTTGATCAAAAGGATTCCTCTTATATGCGATGGATGTTCCGTCCAAGTAGAACGCAATTTCTTTTTTCCAAACATCCGCACTGAAGTTTCTCTGCATGAGTTTAGCAAAAGCCACTCTTTTCTTATGATCATCTTCGGTCATAAGTCCTTTCTTCCTTGTCTGCAAATAAAAATACCCTGCTGAATTTAGGTAACGTGTAACTGTCCTCGTTGAAACATCACTTTCTTTAATTCCGGCCTCCTCCATTAATCTTTTACAGGTGAAAGTCCCGTCTCTTTTTCGTAGGACCCTGAGACAGCGAATCAGGTGCCTTCTTTGTCGTTCACTTAGCTTGAACTTACGGCCTCTTTTCGAGGAACTTCGTAAACGCGAGGGAGCGCTTCTATTTGCTTTGGAAATTCTTACAACACTTGCTGTTGAAATACCACATAAATCAGCAACTTTACGAACAGCAAGTCGTTTAACCCGGCTTAAGTAAAAAGCTCTTGCCCGTGTCACATTATCGATACAGTGTTTAAAGGCCATTACACTAGTGCAGCGCTTTTCTCTCGTAATTCTGTAGAATATTATTCCTTCTTAGCAACAAACCAACTCTTTATAGCAATTTTATAAGTAAAGAAACGTGCTTAAACTTCGTTTCATTGCGAAAGTCCCACAAAACAACCGTTACAGAACACATTAGTAATGGCGCATTTTCTTATCTGAAAAGCGTCATTCAACACTCAGACAACCTCGGTCATAAATAGTTGTAACACTTTCTTGAAAAGCACGTAACTCGCATCCAAGCTATTGATAACGCACTCCTCCTCCCTCCCTCCCTTCAATGTTGCGTTTGTCGTTCTAATGTTGCGTTTACTGGAAAGTTCTTGCATTGGAACCCATAAACATCAACATTGAAAGGGGAGGAGGGAAAAATTTCCGTCGGCGTTACAACATTTGTGACTGAGACTGTGGGTCTTGCTATATAAAGTTCTTTTTCCATTTCGTAAAATAATATCATTATGGATCTTCCAGCATAGACCGGTGATATATATATTTTAAATAAAAACTGCAGACATATTTGGACAAAGTTTGTTTTATAAATTATTAATTCACCCGTAAATTATTAATACTGCCTTTACAGAGTCAATTTTTTGAAATTATAAATAATCAATGCTAGTAAAGAAAGGACAGAATCCGAATACTGATGAGAATAGCTTTTCTGTAAACACTGCAGTAAAAGAAGACATTAACGTCACGAACTCAAAGATAATCGCTAATGTGAAGTGCACGCCACAAAAAAAAAAAAAAAAAAAAAAGATAATATCATTCTGTTTTCGAAACATTTGTTTTCATTAATAGAGCGACTTTCATATGACCTTGAAAAATAAACGTAAAAACAGAACTTAAACGGAAAATGCAAAACATTTAATTGGCTTAATCAACAAAAACAAAGTAGCGCGAATTTTCATTGGCTTAGCGAACGCGATTGCAAGCAATGTAATCTCTCCATGGAACTTTCTAGAAAGCGATCGGCATTTCGCTTTGACGTCATTTGAAATGCAATAATGTGATTGGGCAATCGAACTGTTTACTGCCCATATGAGCAGTTTCCTTCGCTGCAATAAGGAGAAGCTTTGTCTTAATCTTGCAAAACATTGGTCCGTGAAACAAAGTTGCTCTAATCTTAATCCATTTGTGTAATATTTTTCACTACTTTTACTTGACATGTCCAGCTAAGAACAGAATCACAAGGCAAGATTTTTTGAGGGCTACAGTTTCTACTATTCCAATACCCTAAAAAAGTCCAATTTTGGGACTGAAGCTAAAACTTCTTCCTTTTTTTGCGATTTCATGAGCCTGGAAACGTTCTTAATATGTCCCTTAAGTTGTGTGGTATACTAAGTTCGACTATAATCTGGGTTCTTCCGATCTAGAGCGAGTATATTGTATTTCTTTCTTCCTGTATTGGCAAAAAAAGGTATTCCAATCATTCCAAGAGTGGAATACGTTCTAAAACAACATAATTACTAAATTCTCCATACATTTATGTGATCTTGTGTTATTTGTGCGAATGCTGTAGCGGACTTGGTAGCTCACGGGGTCCATGTATTTATGTAATCTTGTGATATGTGTGGGAATGCTGTAACGGACTTGGCAGCTGTGTGCTCGTATCGGCAGGTTATCCTTTTTTATTACTCTTTTTGTTTTAATTTTAAGAGGAAGTTATCCTTCGAAAATTTAATGTAGCAGAATTTCTTCCTGTTTCCTTCAAACGACAAATACCAAACTTTTTTCTCACCGATGGAAACATAAAAATGAAAATTTTAGTAAGGGAACAAAACGAGAAAAGAAATAAAGAATGATCTCTCACTAATTGAGCGCGAGTGCCGTAGTGGGGAACATTGGCCCGATGAAATGACGCAAGAGGTCCGCACAAAAACCACCGAGGGCCAATATTCCGCAAAATTTTTCTTGTCACCGTTGAGGCACATCGAAAAACAGTTAGGCAAACGGAGTTAAAAAACTCTTGTTCGCTTGCATTTTAGAGAAAAATAAACAAACAAATCAATCAACTATTTCTTTATTTTATTTCTTTTTTCCAATAAGAGTACAGGTGATTGTTATTTAATTCCAGTCGGGATTAAAAATTTTCATTCCTGAACAAAGGAAAAAAAACCGATTAAACCACTTTTTAAAAGTACGCATCAACTTGAAATAACGCATCCGCAAAATTAACGGTTTAGTGTCCAAGAAAATAATTTGTGAAAAAAGTTTGACTGCGCTATTACTGGTATACTGTTTTGTCGTTCTCGTTCTCTTTCTCTCTCCTTTCGTTTCTGCTCTTCTGTCCTAGGTCGTCTAGGCATATGCCAAAAATTGAAATACAAAGCAAAAAGCAGCTCCAAACAAATTAAAAATAAACACCCAGCTTTAAACAGTGATTTATATCCCTTCGATGCCTCACTTGAATATCCGCGTAGCCACCAGTATGGTCCCGACCACAGCTACATATGTCAAGCCTGGATTGAAACCGGGTAAAAATTCAGGAAAAAATTTATTTTCCAAACCGTTTTCCACCTGAACACGAAAAGCGTCGACTGTTAAGAGCTTTAGTTTACATAGTATGGCCGTGTAGCCGCGTCGAGCCACAGAAAGCGCGCGAAAAATTAAGCCTCACTTATATTTAGGTGTCCTGATTACAAGACGTTAACCTGGCTTGAGCCTGCGATCCAATCGAAAACCAGTACTTGCTCAGTGGTCAACTTAAAAAAAAAACTAGTTGACCTCGATGAGCTCTAAACTTGGGCCCCGGATATTCTTGGTTTTCATGCGACGTCATCAAAAGTAAAAAATAAGGAATTATCAATCCTTTTCAGATTTTAGTTTAGTTAGTTATTAGAACAGCTGAAGACTTGTCGTTTCACAAATTTTCAGTGTGGTGGGGTTTATCGTCTTGTGATAAGGCAAGGTTGATTTTCTAAGCTTTTGCGTGACACGATGTTAAAATTGCGGTCACGAATGCTATCACGTAGGTTAAAAAAGTGACTTGTCCGCTGAGATTTTGCAATCTGAACAGTCCTTGTATGAGAATAAGTACTCACATAGATATTTTTGAGCTCTCAGAAGACGACTACTTCCTTTTTTTAGCAAAACTCGATGATATATGTTTTTGTCAGCTTCCGGCCGCCATATTTGTGCCCCAGAGAGGGACACAAACATGACGTCTCCATACAAAGCGTTATAAATTTGAGAAAAACATTTCTTCGAATGTCTCCCGCACGATACATCGCACAGACCTGAACCTTTGTGAGTCTGTTTGAATATTCATCTTTTTTTGATCTCTTTGATTCTTGACTTAATTTGCTTAATGGTTTTGATGATGGTGTGACAGTGAAAACCGGCAATAGTCTCGTGATACTAAACCTAATACCTTATCTTGACAGGTGTCAATTGACCATAACATGGGTTGTCTAATATCAAAGATGTACTCTGTAAACGGCCGCCATGTTGTGCTTATTGATTATTATTATTATAATAATAATTATTATTATAATAATAATTATTATTATTATTATTATTATTATTATTATTATTACAACCAAAAATTGCCCGAACAGTCCCGTCCCCAGATGCTGTCTTGCCTCCCCAATTCCACCCCGACAATCTGTACGGGCGGACGGGCGTACGCTGACGTCATAACCCAAATTTCTCATATCGATAGATTTCCTAAAAAATCTTATCCACGGTGCTCCACTGGAGCACTTCACGCCCCTGAGCTCCGCTATGATGAAAGTTCCTTCAAATACAGGGTGCAGGGATGGCGCAGTGGTGAGAGCACTCGCCTGCCACCAATGTGGCCCGGGTTCGATTCCTAGACTCGGTGTCATATGTGGGTTGAGTTTGTTGGTTCTCTACTCTGCACCGAGAGGTTTTCTCCGAATACTCCGGTTTCCCCTCTCCCCAAAAAACCAACATTTGACTTGAGTTGTGTTAATTGTTAATTTCAATTTACAGTGTCCCCAATTAGTGCTTCAGCGCTAGAGCAACTAGACACTTAAATAAAGTTTCTTTCCTTTCCTTTACGTTAACCCTCCAGTGGTCTAAAGGTTTATTTTCCAAACTGGCACCGTAGATTTCCTTGTTTCCTAGTCATGACAATTTGGTATTATATCAAGACAATATGCCTTAGCTATAATAATCTTCATTCTCAGTACTTGTTTAGCGGACAGTGTTTTAAATTATGAGGAGAATTTACATACTGATCACTCCTAAAAGTTGAAGGGTTAAAAACGAAAAAAAAAAAATTTTTTTCCCCACACAGCTTTATTGGGTACTCCTCTTGTAATATACAATGTAAATTATGATATAACACAAGAAAAGAGAAAAAAAAAGGAAAAGAAGGAAAAGAAAAGAAGAAAAACGCAAAAGGTGTAGGTGTAACGGGGGTCTTCTTATAAAACACCTTGTTTATTTTCTAAAACGTGCCTTAAATAATTGTGAATGATGGCACCCATTTACCAAATGTTTATGACTATTTAATTGACAGTGAGACGCTCCTTTTTTTTTCGCAAACCGGGTCTTACTATATACTTTTCTTGTTTACTTTTGGGTGCACTCCTATTTTTTTATAAGAAAGTTGAGGCAGAGATTAACCAAAATTTTAAGAACGAATTAAGAACATTCCTTAGGCTGAGAGTGGATTAAAAACATTTTTACTTTCCTCATTTGTATTTTAAACGAAAGCATAAATACAGAAAAATAAATGTAAATTAACCCAGATACTTAAGGGATACACAACTCGGTTTGGACTATTGAGCAGTTCTTATTTATAAATCGTTCCAAAATAACTTCAACACCATCAAAGTCATCATGTGAAACACAGTCTTAGTGTAAATTTAAGAACATCAAAAATAGATAACAACGTTCAGCCTCAGAGACAGAGATTTTACATTCTTATAAAAAACATTCTTATAAAAAAGGAGTGTGATTGTGACTGATGGCACCCATTTAACAAATGTTCATGTATATTTAGTATTGGCAGCTAAAGACATTCCTTTTTTTCGCAAACCGGTTCTTGCTGTAAAACTGTTTTTTTTTTACCATTTTGGAAATTATTATTGTCATGCACCCAAAGAGGTTGATCCTCTCTTGCATGCACCTCGAAGCAGAGACACCGATGCCTTTTTTTTCCTTAATGAAAATTGAATTGCAGACATGTCCAGAAAAAAACCTTTGTTTAATAGCGGAGCTGAGGCGTGCGAAGCGCGCCAGCAGAGCACCATGGGTAAGATTTTCTGACGGATCATTCTTGGTTGTGAAGGATCGTTCTTAATGTGAAAATTTTCTTACAATACTACTGTCTCTGAAGTTCAACCTGAGTTCAAGTACAGTTCGCTCCAGGACACTCACAGTCGACCATATCAATTCCTTGGGCCCATTTCTCGAAAGTCCCGAGAACTTTTCGGTCCCGAAAACCTATTTGTGAAACTGGCAACCGCTTGTTTTGGAAAACCAATCCTTTGACAAGTTTTCAAGGTCCCAGACTCTCTATAGGCGGCGGCTCTAAAACACAGGCCACAAGTCGGTGTACAGGTTACTCCCGTGCCACAGATAAATAAACAACACCAAAAGAGACTCCCAGCCCTAATCACTATACAAAATGTTGTTTCAGATCTAGGGGAAACGTTTAGAACAGTTTTAGAACAGTTTTAGATCAGTGGAGCATGGACTTCTAGTCCTGACCTGTGGAACTGTGTTTTAGACCTGCCCCTTTATTAGGAGATCTTTGTTTAGAGTTTTCCTTAGCGACAATATGGACATGGTTTGCAACCAACCTCAAGAGACACAGATGACAATGATGAAATGTACAATTGCTGGTGGACTAACAAAAGGAGCTATTGAGAGATCTATTGCCTTCTTCCGCTATATGCCAACATAGCGGCGATGACGTAACATGAAAACCATCTATAGCAGGATACTATCTGTAAGAAAAGTCGTCTGATAATTGCACAATATAAAACAAGAAAGTCAGATATGTGCAGAAATGCACGTAGTCAGATGCATGCCCCTTCTTTAACATCGCCTAAGAATAAAGACAATTAATGTCAAAAAGTGTCCCCTAAAATCTCCTCTTCAAGTGCGTTCAAAGAAAGTACGTTTAGTAGTAACTGATTATGTTAGAGTAGAACAGCATCTACCTGTAATTTATGCACTTGAAGAATTAACGAACATGTTTATGTTATGGTAACTACAGATGCAAGGAACAAATCATAGAAGTTACAGAATGACAGTCAAGGGTAAACATTCAGTGTAAACTATTCAATATTTATCGATGCGTCAAAGAATAAGTAAACAATACGGAATAGGCGAACTAAACCAAGACGAGTTTCCTTTAAACAGTGCGTGCGAGCCTGTATTGTATTGCGATTATGAGGTCACAAAGGAAAGGCAATTGTTTGAATTAAGAAGAAAAAGAAGAAAAACAATTGTCAGTGAAGTGACTGAATTACGCGTTAAAAATTTACAAATACTGAAACATATTTCAAAAGACTACATATACAGATATTTAAAAAACAGACTTATAAAAACTATTAAAAACGGTAAGTTATATTGATTCTAATTGGAAGTTTGTAACTTCTTTAAGGCTGTGACTGATAATAAAAGAGTTCTTAAAACGGTTCTTGTGGCAGAATGGGACATAAAATAAAATACAAAAGAAAAGAATGGGACATAAAGCTTGTGGCAACGGACCCTCTTGATATCATTAATTAAACAGTTTCTGGGACAGAGCCTCTTGCCTCTCGTAAAGGGTGGGGTTTCCAGCCTCAGAGAGTTCCTGCCCCTCAGTTAGTTGAGGGAAAACTGTGCGTAAAGCGCGCCTTTGGATACGCTCTAGAAGACAGCTGCGGAACAGTAGCTCACAAGGATATTCAAGGACTGATCTGTTAACTCTGCAATAGAAAAGAATCAAGTCTCTGCAGCAAATTCGAGCTCGTTTTAACCGTTTTAAGCTAAGGGACACAAACATTTTGCTAGCAGTCTTTGCAGTGATTGATGAACTGCATGATGCTCGGTTATTCTCAGACCTGTTCAATCGGTTAAAGAGGTGACGGTGACTTGTTCATGATTTATGACAGATTATTAAGTTTCTCTATCGAATAAAACTGTCTTTGTTTGGCACTAGGAGGTTTAATATGCAAGGGCAACGCTAAATTCAACAAAAACGTCACTCCAAAATATAACTTAGCGCTATCGCAAGCATTTCGCGATTATATTCCGTCTTGTTCACCTTGTACAATTCGGGCGAACTATCCCGTAACTGGATGGGTACGAACGGTTTTAAAGTAAAAAAGCTAAAATTTGGTGATTTAACGTTGTTTTGTTGAGTACGACAAAGCGTGCACGGAAATTCGTGCTGCACGTGCAGCACGAGTATTTTTCCTTTAACCTTTTTTAACTTTGCTTTGTGGCGTTGTCGTTGCCGTAGTCGTTGTCTTTGATTAAATACCCCATTCTTACAGTGATCCAGCACCTGGAAGGCGGTACCAAACCGATCAACTGCTGCACTGTCCCCGAGAAGAAGTCGAAGCTAAATTGGGAAGTGGTATGTAGCTTTTTAATCGTGTTTACTACACCCTTAATATTGGCCACTTTCCCACAAAGCACTGAGTCCTGACATTATTCAGATTATTGTACGTTTCCAGAGTCGTAAAACAACCATGTATTATTTAAATAGTCCCTCACACTCCAGACCTTTCCTTACTTAATTACCACACCTTGACCGTAAAACAAAATTGACGACGGAAAGTTGCCTTTTGTGAAAACACTTACATAATTAGCCTACTTTTACATTTTTCCGTAATTGGCTCAAGGACGTAATCCATCATGTGCTCCTACCTACAAATTGCGCCGACTTCAGAGGTGCGATATTTTGTTTTCATCTATGATTATCGGCAACTCTAAATGTTTCACTGACCCGGAACGCCGGGAAAGTTGCACCTTCGCTTGTTGGTTTTTTTTAAAATTGTTTTGGAGGGTGTATATAAGCAAAAAGCTGTTGGCAATGAATGCTATTACAACTTGTAGGAAACGTCTCTTAGTGACCAAAGTAGTTACTGTATTCTGTTGTTACTATTTTCTCTGAATTTCTACTTTCGACCTTCTCTTTAAAACTCTTCAGTGAAGACAAACAGAAGATACCAACTGAATCAAACTGTGCTAATGTAGTCAATAACAGCACCACCAGGATATTCAATAGCCTCTGTTGCACGGAAACGACTAGCATAGAATATCGGCATGCTTAGCTGAAGAACGAATAGAACAAAGCAGCCAAATTTTCCATCATGACTTGACCTCAGCCTGTCAGTTTTCTTTTCGGCAGACTTAGAATCCGCTTTCACAAATAATTATTCAGGAATACTTCAGTAATTGGCATTTTTTTGCCACTTATTTGGAATGATAAATTTACTCCCTTTTCCTACACGTTTTATACTCAGTATAAACACTTGATGTTCTTTGGAAAATTGGATTATAGTGCGGTTGGTTTTTTGAAACCAGGCCCCAGTTGTTCGAAGGGTGGATAGCGCTATCCACTGGATAAGTCAATTGGTTTTCCTAGTGTTTATCCGCTGGATAGCGATTTATCCGGTGGATAGCGTTATCCACCTTTTGAACATCATGATAAGAAAGCATGTGTGGTATTTTCCGTCATGTTGAAAAAGTCTCCTCTGCATGCAAATTCCCTAGGAGAAAGGTGTCGTGATGTTGAGTTTTGTCTTTCCATCATATTCAACTGAATGATAAGCTGGCTAGCAAGGAACCCTTATTGCTCGGAATATCTGAAACGTATCCGAGTTATAATCTGGGCAGTATTTAGTTCTCTGTGCAGCAAATGGGCAATAGAATTAGAAGGCAATGATTTCATTGGATAAAAACAATGCACTATAACCCTTGGAGCAATACATTGACCTCCGTCTGTGAGGAAACAACTGCAACGATAACAAATAAATATAGGCGTCAAGGAGAAGATTTCTGCTTTAGCGGGAGGCTTCAAACAGCCTCGAGTATTACAAAATTCGATGAAAATCCGAATTTATAACATGCAGGGGGGTAACCAAAGCGATGGGTGCTGTGTTGACTGTGTTGAAGCTTCAATGTGACACAATTTATTTCGTTTGCTGATTCAGAAACTCAAAGCCCATGTTCTAAGTGATGGCAAAGGCCGCAAGTACTAGTTCATTCCACAGCCTATTATTAGCCATCAGTGCAGTAATCTAACTTGCTTCGAATGCTCCAGTATCCCTCTTAAGAGTGTCAATATAGGTATTGGTCACCGTGCTTGTTTCCATGGTACGACGCTGACGAATACGGCTATTTGAGCTACTTTGACAATTGCTGCTCACCCCCTCCCCCAATGTTGGACAAATTTAGCTTGATTTTATAAATGTAATCCAACGTATCACGCAGAGCGTGGTGTTATTCTTTGGTTAATTCAAGTACGTACCTGAAAAATGTTATAAAATGCATTTGTGAGTACTTGAAAACACCGTTCTTAGCAAATATGTGATCAGAAATAAAAAATGGGGGTCACCGTACTAGTTCATGAGAAAATAGTCATTCCTTGCTGGATTAGGCTTAGCGTCAATGAAAACCCGCCTTTTTATCAATGTGCCCGCGCTCCTAGCCTGCGTGCACCAATTGTACAAGAGATTATGCGCAGTAGGGTTGTGCAATGCAAACCCGCCTTTTTATCAATGTGCCCGCGCTCCTAGCCTGCGTGCACCAATGGTACAAGAGATTATGCGCAGTAGGGTTGTGCAATGTAAACCCGCCTTTTTATCAATGTGCCCGCGCTCCTAGCCTGCGTGTACCAATGATACAAGAAATTATGCGCAGTAGGGTTGCGCAATGCAAACCATGGAATCACCTTAAATAGACATAACGCTGCATCCCGTAGATCCACGTCATTTCTGATCCAACAACGTGTTCCAGAACGAAATAACCTACCCCTATAGTTTCAGGTTAATGTCCAGTACTAGTTTTATTTATTTGTCTGTTTATTCAACTGGATGTCTAACATTCACCGTTTTTTTTTTAATTTGTAAACGTTAAACGATGTTCACCAGTCCATTATCCGTTGTTATGAAGGGCCATCCACACTTCAACTGACTGCAGAAAAGTTTTTTAAATTACTTGTTTTGTTCCGTACTTGGCAAATTTGAATGTCACTCAAATTAAAAGCTACCTCTTCTGTAATGTAGTACACTATTTCTGCGCCACATGGTATTCCAAGTAAACGCATAAAGAAGCATCTTGTTGGCTTTTGAACTCTCCCAGAAACTGACCATACGGTTCACCAAATCTCGCAGATAGACGTAAACTTTGATTGGTTCATTGCAAAAAACTTGGAATTTAACTCCATATTTTCCAAGAATGCAAACCATTAAGCTATGACAAAAAAACCGGTTTTCTGGCTTCATATATGTACGTATTGTAGGTATTTGTGGCAAATCAAAACGCGATTTCTTCTTTGTACCAACACTCCGCTTGGATATAAAGGTCGCTGAAAGATGGATCCAAGTTATTCTTAGTGAGTATGGGGGCTGATATTGCCGGAATTTTTTAAGGGGGTGTGCTCAGAGGGAGCTCAAAGGAAAAATCTTCAGCTTTGAGATATCCAGAGTAGAGGCTGGCATCTCTGCATAATAATAGTTTAGTTTAGTTTATTGAGATTTGTCACCACAAAATACATACATTATCATAATAGTAGTATGACGTGACCGGAGAGACGAACAGGGCGGAACCCCAATTGCAACGTATCCCCTAGGCTCAAAAAAGTATAAGATTTACATAGTAGGATGAAATAATTACACAATAGATTAAAAAGGAAAAAAAGAAAAAAAAAAAAAAAAAGAAAAAAAAAAAGAAAAAAAAAGACTGTAAATTTGTAGTAGACCTCTAAAGTGTTCGTAAAGATGGACTCTAAACCACAAGAGATCCTGGCTAGACTTGAGTATATTAGGTAAGCTGTTCCACAACTTAGCGAAAGGCAAAATATGTTTCACTTACGATCTGTAAAGTATCTCATTACCTTGCTTCTGAACTTAGGACATTCAACTAATGTAAATGGCGAGGGAAACTGATTTACTCAATGTATTGAAAACAGTTTTTTGGTTGACATCAATGTGCCATAACGATAGGGGACCCCTGACGCTATAGGACGCCCTTTATCCCTCGACGTTTTGCGAATACGATATCACCTTACTTTCGCGTATTTTTTTCTCGCTGCGAAATACTCTGCTTTCTAATTAGTTTGGCAACTACAAGTGTCTGAACATTTGGTTGCGGATTCGAAAGTACAGCAAGAAACAGAGAGAAAGCAAACATCGTTGATGTAGAAACTCGTGAGCGTAATGGACAGCAAGCTGGACACCACAAAACGAGAGCTTGAGAGCATCTCTGAGTTCGCCCGTGAAGCACAAATATGCAAAATTAAGCTTATGAAATTTACCGAGCCTTGGTCAGTCAAAAAACAAAAGGACACGAGCAACAGTTTAAACACAACGAACAGTGAAGGAGGCCATATCCGAAGCAAAAGAAGCCATGCAAGGCAACAAACAAGACGCCTGTCAAGAGTACGGGTGCCAACCGTAGGTGAGTATATTGACAATGCGTTAGCGGAAAACAACGACGACACTTAAAAGATTGAGAAAGCCGAGAAGGAGGCCCAACGAAAACCGGCCGACGCTCGCGCTCGGGCTACTAAGTGTAGGTAATCACATGAGACCGAGTACTATTAAGGATTAATTGCACGAGTGTTTTGGAAATTTTCCAAAATTGCCCGAGTCGCGGAGCGACAAGGGCAATTTGGAAAGTTTCCAAAACACAAGTGCAATTAATCCTTAATAGTACGAGGACTCATGCGATTACTTGTTTATCAATAAAGGGCAAAATTTATACGAAGGAATACGGTTGCTATGCAACGGATCAACCAATCATTGACAGGTAATCAAGCCCTCTTTTGATTACCAAAAATGCCCTCGATTAAGAAAAAATACCCTCTGTCTCAGCCAATCAGCGCTCAGTAATTTTTCCCTTTATTAATAAAGCTAGAAACCGTGCCTACTGGTTTCGACTGGGCCCCTTGGACTAGACCATTTATAACGACAAGCCAATCTAATCTAGCACACATCTATCCGCTGCAGGAGTTAAAGAACCTTACTCACCCACTTTACATTGCGGGCCTTTGTTGTTGTTCCGGGAATTTGGAGCGTCTACTTCCATACATGGGCAAGTATTGTTGAGTTATTTTTACGCTCGAGAGAAAAATTAGAACAATTTTGTCAGGGAAATAAAAAACAGCAGAATACCTTCATTTCGAGCGCTTTTCTATGAAGCGCGGATCTACGTCTGCAGTGAATTCAAGTGGGAAATACAGTTTCTTCGCGTGGTACTTCGTTGTTTGAACTTTTAACTGGACCTTAATCGACAAGCAAGCAACCCATATTTATTTTATGCCCAAGCAGTTCGCTACAGAAACAACAAGGTGAGATAGTTAAATTCGCTGCTAGCAATGTGACCTGCCCACTAGCTAACCTGGAGAGGTATATTCAGATAGCAGGTATCGCAATGCTACCTTCGAACCTCGATTACGTATTTTAAACCTATAGTTAAGACAAGCATATGATTTCGGCTTCCTCAAGATAAAACCGTAAATTTATGCAAGATATAAGGAATCTATTATCGGTTTGCTCAAGGAATTTGCGCTAAGCAACAGCAAAATAAGTTTGCAGCGGCCAATGCTAATGTCTCCGACCGCTCTTGGAAGCGCCACGTTCGATGGAAATCCGACAATACAAAAGACCGTTATGCTGAAGATTCTCTGGAAACCCGTTTGTTTGTTTCAAGGTCTTTAGGGTTGTAGTCTGTTACATAAATTCGACGTCGTTTTGCTGTTTTCCGCTCTTTGTACTCAAGTAATCGCACGAGAGTAGTCAGCTTCCCATTTAACCAAAATGTAGTTGTCTGAGTCGTTGAGTTATTTGCATGCAGGGAATAGGGAAACTTATTGTTTCATGCGGTTCAAAGAATACACTCAAACTGTTGTTTTCACGGTTCGCCTAATATGGTAGGAGCTGCTATGGTGTTTGTGTGTTTTTCATTGCTGACGAAGTTCTTTAGGGGTTTCTATGGTAGTGATCACGTCAGTATATGTTTAACAGCGGGATTTTGAGAGGCGGGTTATTCTATGCTGACCACTCGTCGGTGTACAAAAATTTTATCCCTCGACGTTTTAGTAGCGGTATTATCTGCGAATTCAGCTTGTTTAAATGGTTTTGACATTAATTTAACGCCTTACTCCCTCAAGATTTGTCCACGCCTAAATCTGTATGCGGGAGGGACCAGGTTTTCCCCAGAATCGAAAGAGGGGCTTTTCCTAGCTGGCAGCAGGCGCTATTTTCTTGCAGACAAAACAATTTCCTTTGTGGCAGTATTTCATTAAACAGAACTGGCGTCATGGCCTTAGCAGCCAGGGCATATCAAGTTTTATCGCTTGTAATCACATGCCAGCTGTCAGGTTTCTGTTTAACCAGAATATAGTTGTCTGAGTCGTTGAGTTATTCGTATGCAGGGAATAAGAGGAAACCAGCATTTTGATGAATTTAAGATCTCGATGAATTCAACAGTTCGATGAATTTAGCGTTTTCATCAATTTAATTATGAGATGAATTCAACAGTTCGATGAATTAATCGTTTTGATGAATTTCAGGTTTCGATAAATTCAATAGATTATTCAATGAATTTAGCAGTTCGATGAATTCAACGTTATAATGAATTTCAGGTTTCGATAAATTTAATCGACTGGAGTATTAGATGAATTCAAGCCTTGGTGGATAGAAGTTTTGGTAAATTTGCATGGTTGAATTTTGAACCATTAAAGCGCCATACAAATAGACATCCGGGGTATTGTGTCGTGAAAACGGCACTCCCTTTGTCATCGTCTTTTGAAATCTTCTGCACTTTGCATTTAAGACTGATTTAACCCAAGAGTTGCCCTCAAAAGAATACTTGCATTTGTTCACTAATGCGAAATGGCGAGTGGTACACACAGAGAAATTGACGAGATCGACGACATCTCAGAATTGGTTGAAGTAATGAAAGCGCTTGACATCTCATGCAAAGGTTTTACAACGCTGGACCAAATGAAAGAGGCAGTAAAAACTACCCTGCAACAAACATCGAAAAAGCCAAATTGGAATGCTGGAGAGGTAACCACTGGTAAATTCGTAATGCATCCGTAATTAGCAAACTAGATGCAACTTCTGGTCCTCGTAAAAATACTGATTCATAATGTGACATGTACGAGGGAAAGAGTGATGAATATAGCACTCGCTTACTGATTAAGCCTAAGCACTTGTTTCAGTGATTAGGCCTAAGCACTCTTAAAATTTTAGCTTTCATTTTACGGTTCGGTTAACTAGACTTTTTCCGAAACCTTGAGAAGAATATAGCACTCGTTTACTGTAAGCCTAAGCACTGACGTTTCAGTGATTAGGCCTAAGCACTCGTTTAAAATTTTAGCTTTCGTTTTACGGTTCGGTTAACTACTCTTTTTACGGAGACCGTGTGAAGAATATAGCACTCGTTTGAAATTTTAGCTTTCATTTTACGGTTCAGTTAGGGTTAGGGTACACTAGAATTTTCATTTTCCACGTACCGCGTACCGCGTAGCGAGCTACTTAAGATATGAATGAAGGGGTAGCTTCTAAAGAAACTGTGGTGCTGCGTCGGTGGGGAAGTAGTATACAAATATTAGGTTTTATCAACGGAGTTGATAATGTACATTTGCCACCGTACAGAGATTCTAAAAGCTGACGTTTCGAGCGTTAGCCCTCATTTTCGTTCTGACGAAGGGCTAACGCTCGAAACGTCAGCTTTTACAATCTCTGTACGGTGGCCAATTTACATTATCAACTCCGTTGATAAAACCTAATATTTGAGCTACTTAAGATACTTTGCCATCTTGACTTTAACTCTTTCCGCGTACCGCGTACCGCGTAGCCAGCTTCTAA
>NC_090896.1:7209160-7259160 GCF_036669925.1 Montipora capricornis
TGTCCCATTTTGAGGTCTTTTAGTTTTGTAAGCTTTGGTAATAAATTCAGTTTAAAGATAACAAAACAAGCTCTTGAGTAAAACTCGCTCGTTTCTTTAAATAGTCTGCAAAAAAACTAACTGCAAGTTCCTCTGACGGACGTTTTCTTGCATGTCTTGCAGTTGCACTAAACAAAGGTTTATTGCACTCACTAAGGAAGGAATGAAGAGGTTATTTCCTTTTCACAATTTCTCTTTTTTTCAGTCTAATGTGATGCGAGGTCAAAATCTTTTTTGGCTTCACGTTTGCACCAAAATGTACCGTAAAAGCAGGAAGTTAACAGTTTTTTAATGTAAATCTGAAACGAATTCTCATCGAAATATTAATGAAAATCAATCGTCAAAACACTAAAACTTCTGCAGTCTCTGACTTCTGTGATCATGATGTTCTGTAAAAAGGAAGAAATTGATCACGTGCTAGGCAACCATAAAGGTGCACGTGATCACCTTGTGTCAACTGAATGAACTACGGAATAGAATGTTAATCGTTCGTCGTTTTCAGAGTAAAACAACATACTTTTTAGCCAAGAAACTTTCGTCTTTGGTTTTTAACTTTTGTTATATTTAATTGAATATTTACATTTCATCTCTTGGGTCAGGAAGCCTTCTTTGTCGGGGTTCCTGAAAATCGAATCTATTTTGACTTCAGGGTGAACTATTTACGCAATCATGAGATTGAGCGGCCAATCAAATCAGAGTTTGTAATTGAAAATCTATGGCCGTGCTTTCACGAGTTGTTTTTCAGGTCCCTTAGCAAGTGACAACCGAAATTTCCGTGAAAACAGTTCCTTTCCCAACTCGCTTTAAGTTAATCTACTCGGCAGATTTCAATAGAATTATCATTAAATTTAAGCTACCAAACCAGGTAGCTTAAGCGAGTTGGCAACTGCTTTCGGCCAATCACGATGAAGAGTCGCTTGCAGTTATTCAAATCGGAAATACAACAGGCGTGTTGTTTTTTATTGTTGCATTGGCACGTGCTCTCTCCTCATTTAATCCTACGCGTGAAAACGCGTATCATTTTTAAGTCACTTAACGAAGTCTGCAAACAAACCACTTTCAGGAATGTTAAGCGAGACAACGGCTGTCGTGAAAACACGGCCTATGAGATACAAAAACAGACTTGCGAATTATCGCAAATCACAAAGCTGACAATCGCAAAAGCAAGGGAAATGGTTAATAAATAACAAGTTTTTTACTATCTGAACGTTTTTGGGTTAGACTAAAGCGATATATTGTTGAAAAATCTTCGTGTTAAAGGAGCTGTATCACGCAAAATGATGTAATCTCATGGCACTCAAAATTCCCAAAAAGCATGAGTAATGTAAACAATCTTCGCACTAGTAAGTCTTAGCAATAAATTGGATTAATCAGGAACTTAAAGAAATATTGTTGGCTACTCAAATGAACTTTATTTTAACACTATAGTGACGAAACAGATGTTTTTCTGAGGTTAAAAACCTGTCTACCGGCCTATTAATCATTTGTCAGAAAGAAAAAATTCCTGTCATCTTTAGAAAAATTAGGCACGCATTGCGTACGTGTGGTAGTGCAGTAACACAGAGCTTTATTGCATATTGTCAACTGAGCTGCGTTTTGACTTCCAAGAGATTCAAAGTTGTCTTTGCGTAATATGTAGCTCTAATAGTACACGATGTTGTTTTGGTATCGTATATCATTGTAGTGTCATGGTAGATGTCTTGGTAAATAGCCCCCTGAGAAGACATGTGGTTACTAGCAAAATACTAAACCCAGAAAGATTGAAGAAAGTAAAAGGGAATCGAGAAACATTGGCTTCGAGGCTTACATGCTGATCATTTTCAAGTTCTCTCAAAACTTCTTTTCACCACAAATTTAAGCGTGCACCCTGAGCGTCTAACAGGTTTGTAATACAGAGGTTCACTAAACTTAAGCCCTATCCGGCCGGAGGGGTTAGTATCTGGATGGGTGACCTAAAAAGTATACTACTTTGTAACAGCGACATAAGACCGAAAATTCTATTTTAACTCTCAAAAATGCGAACCAAGCAACGTACAAATTGTTAGCTTGCTTTATGCAAAACAAATATTGATGCAAAAGTAAATAAATATTGGTACACAGTTTTTAGGAAGAGCAGAAGGAAGTTTTCAGGACGGTCGTTCGAGAATAAAATATTTTGCCATCAGCAAGAAAATTTACAAAGATCACAATCGCCCAACTCTTGAGGTTGACCATTGTTTCATCAGCGTCACAATTTTTTTGCTGATTTTGGGGTCTCATTTTGTTGAAACTCCCGCTCCAGGGGAATGGAAGAAGAGAGCTCTGGGAACGATCACGAGGCTCAACATTTTCAACTTTCATAATTCATTTTCTGAGTTCAATGGCTCATAGCCACTTTGATTTCAATTCAGCCGTGTAAGGTAGTTAGGCTGTGCCTTAAATTCGATGCATAGAGGATAAGTATTAAAAGTATTGCATTATCAGCTGCCATAGTGAGCTCCGATTAATGTTTTTTTTTGTTAATTTCATGGAAGCGAATAAAGGAGAAACTCTTTGCTTCTTTCAGGCCTTTTCCATTTTGTCTGCGGCCATAGACGAAGATACAAGGAAAAGGCGCATTCTACTGGATCTCTTCAAAGATACAGAAGGCTGCTTGATGAAGATAGATAAGAAATTCCTTAATTTACTGCAAATAGAAGTTCCAAACGTTAAAGAAAACATGGAAAATCACAAATTACGACTGACTCGAAAGGAATACTTTGTGCTTGTGGCAGGTATTTATTTTAATTTGTAGAAAATACCTAACAAAAAAGGTTCATAATTTAGGTAACTTTGCTGTCACCAAGATGCAGTCACGCATCATGTTTCTTCTGTGTTTACACTCATAGGTGAGACAAGTTCTGGAAAAAGCAGTTTGATCAATCTTATTATGGGAGAGGAAATTTTTCCTTATTCTGTCCTCAGTACAACCTCTACCATATGTGAACTTAAGTTTGGAAAACAACGCAAAATTGTGGCCCACTTCATGGACAAAGATCCAGAAACGCGTCTGCCAACAAAAGAAATCCACTTAAAAGACAATCCAGAAAAGGACAGCTACCTTCAGCAAATTTCACCTTATGTTCACATGAAGAGCGAACGCGAGAAGGGCTCAATATACAAGAAGATTGAATTATTTTGGCCTCACAGTCTATTAGAGGTAATGTTTGGTAAAGGCACTCAATTTACAAGCTTACAACCTCTATTGTACTGCTCTGAATTAGTGAAAGTAATGACAAATGTAACCAACACGACCTTCAATGTGATTACTTTCTACACGGAATTAATAACTTGGAACTTTTGTGTTGTAATTTTTTGATATTCTATATTTTAGACAGGAATAGTTATTATTGACAGTCCAGGTGTTGGAGAATCTGAACTTATGGACGAGATCGTCACTCAATACTTGCCTCAAGCCTTTGCCTTCATTTATGTTATTAACAGTCCCTATGCCGAAGGAGTTCAGAAAGATATAGTAAGTAATTATATAAAGCTGTGAAACTATTTCAGAAATATACCACATAAAGTTATCGTGTACTCTGTGCATTCATAAGGTAACTGCTGTTTCAGTACTCGCGGTCACGACGACAGAACTTTATAACGCTATCAGCATTCACGCCCATCGCTTAACGCTGAACAAATCCTTTAAGTTCATTGAGAGATACATAAGGCGTCTATCTTCTGTTCGAATCACAGTTGTCCACAACAGCAGGCACGATGTGCCATGCCTATATTCACCCCCTCCCCCTCCATCCCCTCTAAAAAACAAAAGCAAAAAAGCAAATGGGTATTATACGCCTAGGATGTTAACAGACCACAAGACATTAACATTCTGCATTATCTGAAGAACATGAAGGTTCACACACGCCGAAGATTCCATAAGAAGAAAATTAAAAAGATACTTCATAAACTCCATAATAATTCATGACATAAACAGACAATAAATAATGCCTATTTTGGTCAGGTGGATGAGTCTTGATACACAATGAAACACCAGATGAAAACACGCCGTGTTTTGATATCAAAATTACAATACCAAATCCTAAAATAATTGTATACTGCTGTTTATTGTCATTGCCTTACTACTGTACTGATCGCTTTTTCATTACTCTTTCTTATAATGCCTCTTTCGACCGCATACGATACCATACAACTTTCGTGGAGGATACCGGCCGCCCTTCTTATTTGCCACTTCTTGGATAAATTTAGCGAGCCAGAAGTTCAATAATAGAACATCAATGTTCTCAACATTATCCTCGACATATCACACGAGATGAAGTCGCTTCCAACTTTCAAATCCGGAAATTTAAATGTTCTCGTCCTTTGCCATTCTCGAAAAATTTCCACTGCCCACTTATCTTTGTACTTCGTGCTCTTTGGTCTAGCTTCACTGACTAAAGCATTCTCTTCTTCGACTCATCTTGGAAATCTAAAACGGGACTGTACTTGCATCCATCCCTCAAAAGCACATGCGAAAATGAATTCCAAAAAAAAGTCAGCATTAGGCCAACTTTGCATAATTTACATACTAATTTTGAAAACAATACAATACAATCATGAATAAAAAAAATACAACAATAGTTGCTTTGAGAAGCCATATCAAAAAATCGTGCTTCGAGTTTCATCAGGGGTTCCAAACACCTCGAAACAATAAAAGCACTCGGCCGAAGCGGCCTAGTGCTTTCATCTGCTTCTCGGTGTTTGGAACCCCTGATAAAACCCTCGCACTCGTTGTTGATATATTACTTCAAAAACTCATTAAAAATTCACGAGTCTAACAGCCTATCAAAACATCGATAAAACGTCACGTGTATGAACCTTTATGCCTGGTAATCTATGATCATTCTGAAAAGCCCGGTGGCGGTTTTGATTCAGTGCCAGGGAAGTGCGGGGCTGAATATGCAAACAATGCAATAGGCAATTTTACAGTTGTTTGATCAGCGACCTAGCCTATAAATGGCTGCGAGGCTGCCGGTGACCTTGTATTGATACAGCGCCCACTGCTTTTATCGTGTGAATTGTGTTGTTGTAATTCTAATTAGTCCATATTAACATTACAAAAGCACGAAGGCTTGTATCAAATTAGAGTCACCGACAGCCTCGCTTCCATTCTTTAGGCCTGGTAACTTAGCTACAACTGCAAAATGGTCTATTATCGCTTATTCTCAAATGAAACGATCTTTAAAAAGGTCTCTATAGTCTCCTTTGCAGCCGCCCTTCGGGATGTTACGTAACGCTCTCCCCTTCTTCAACCATTGACTGCAACAAACAAAGTGACTGAAGGAAGAAAATGCTTTTAAAATTACCATATTGCTTATAAGGTCCACTTGCTTTTCTTGTATGCTAATATTGTTCAGACTCCCTGGAATGTTTTGAAGCCGTTCAAAAAACTCGCAGCACGTGTTTTATCGGGCCTAAAAACACTCGACTACGCTTTGTGTTTTTAAACCCGATAATACACTGCTGTTCGTTTTTTAAACATTACGCAAAAAATTCCTAAACATCTGATCTTGAACGAAGACAATGTTGTGGATCCTCGCGAACTTCTTCGACAAGGATTCTGTAGAATGCCATTTTTTAGCTGGCAAAAATTTCTTGGGGTTCCTCAAGGAAGTTGGAATTATTTGTGTTACCACTGACGGGCTGTGGAAAGACAAAAGTTTGACTAGGGAACCTGTTAACGTGACAATATATTTAATTGCAGTTTCAAAAATTGCTGGAAAATGTTAGGAATGTATATCTTGAGGGAAAGGGCCAATTGCCGTCAAAGTGTGCTCTTTTCGTTTGCAACAAATGGGACCAGGTAACTGTCAAAGAGGCAGAAAAGACCAAGACCCACATAGTCAAGAATCTGAAAAGATGCTGGCCCGGCCTTGATCCTGCATCACAGATCATCTGCATGTCAACATTAAATGCTACCAAAGGACAAAACGTGGGGATCGTTACAAATGATTTTTCTTCCTTGATGGAAGGAATTAAATCTATGGTACTAAAAGGCACTCAATGTCGGCTGGAAATCCACTGGAGGTAGGTAACGTACGTAACCTACATGTCTCTAAGTCAAATCTTGCATTGTAAAGTTGAGATTCAATCATGCACTCATAGGGTTCCGTAGATCTAGAGGTTGCTCCCCGAGAAACCGTCTACCAGTTGTTTCTCAATTTAAAAAAAAAAAAAAACATTTCGATGAAATTCCTCTTTTGCTGTTCTAAACCCGGCTGCCACTCACTCGGAACTTATTCAGCCTATAATGTATAACAAGAAAAGTAAAGAACCTGCTGAAAGCCTTTGAGCCTTTCAGCATAGACCTTTTCTGATTAACAGTCGAACTACCCTCTTTTCATTGACAAATTAGGTGCCGCTCTCGAAATTTTGTTGCAGGTGGTTAGACGTTCTTCTTTCTCGAATAATTTTGCAAGCCAAAGCATTTCTATCAAACAAACGAGAGGTCTTCTTTAACATTACGGGAAAGATTTTCAAACGCTTGGTGGATATTGATCAATTGCAGTCTCAAGTAATGAAAGAACTTGAACGAGACTTCAATACTCGCGTTGATGGTGCAATAACGGAGCTCTCCAAATATCTGTCTACGGAAGAAGTGAAGAAGCGCTTTACCTCGTGGACCCCGGACGACGCCCCGAAAGCAGAAAGTACCTTGGAAGCGACCCAAACCCAAATCAGGAAAGTGCTTGAAGCACGGATTCGAGACATCATTGAGCAATGGGAAGAGAATAAACAGGTTTTCTCAAATGCTAGAAACTTCCTTTTAAAACAATCTCAGGAGCACTACAATTTTGTTGAGGAGCAGTTGCGGAATCTTCACAATGATGTTGTTGACAACGTAGGTGGCACTCAAAAAAGTTCCAAAAAAAGTGGCCTTACAGTCGGCGCGAAGTTCGCGATTGGAGTTACAAGTCCAATCTGGGTTCCCCTTGGTCTGGTTGCCCTGATAATTGGTGCTCCTGTTTTGGGTATTATAGCTACCAAAGAAAAGTTGGAAGATAGAAGAACAATGAAGACCTACGAAAAATTCAAGTGCGCTTGCATGGCGGAAGTATCGGCAGAATATCTCGATGACATCAATAATGACTGTACTCTTCGGCCATTCGTCAAAGAACAACTGCAAGAAGCCGAACTCTCTCTTCAGAATACCAAAGTCCGCATTTCAGAGCTGATCCGAGTTGACAAAATGTTATATGAACAACTCTACCTTGAAACCCGAGGGAAAAAGGAGATAATTAAACTCTACAGGCCAATACTGGACGACGCTACTGAGTTTCGAGGTAAGCTTGCAGTATTCGGATTCAAGGACGTCTTTGGCGAAGATGTCAATGAGAAAACGTTGGATTGGAAAGAGGACGCATCCCATCTCCTTGGCAGTGGTGCATTTGGACTCGTGTACAAAGGAACTATGACCAAAGATCAACACGCCCGTCCCGTTGCGCTGAAGGTGTACAGAGAGGCACTTAAGCCCACGAATGCCTGTGAAATCATGGAAGAGGTTGAACTTTTGAGGTGAGCGATAGAAATATATGTTGTCGTTCAAATCCGGTCTCATATTGAATGCGTTTTTACCTAGGTTAAATTGGTGATTCTTATTTTACCTAGGTCGCATACGCACCCTAGATAGTTTAAAACAGCTATCTACCCCCCCCCCCCCCCAAAAAAAAAAAATAAAAAATAAAAAAACCGGAAAACACCTATACCTTCCGTCAAGGTCTGTCTTACGCATCTCAACACATCTTCTTAATGTTTCGTATCATCTTATCGATTTCTGTATTCATACACTTATTTATTCAATCTCAACATTACAATAAAGTAAGGGAACAAAGAAATGTCATATGCACTTACTGGTACTGGAACTCGGACACTCCAGATCTATAGTCTTGTGTCTTCAGCACTACATACGCTACAACGACGAACATGCTCAATCCAACACAGTTCTTTTCGTTATTTACTTTAAAATAGTAAGTCAATTGATATCCATGAATGATAACGAAAGCTAATCCTAACATGACCCTAGTTTTCTCTATGATTAATTTAGGCTCCAAAAAAGTTTCTTCAATGCATCCTAGTGTGTATTCAATCAAGGCAAAATTAAAGATCACCAATTTTACCTAATTGTAGGTGAAAACGGATTCAACCTGAGAACGGATTTTACCTGCGACATCTATCTCAAGGCATACTTTTTTCCCTTTCTTAAAATTATTCTTCATGAAAGGTTGAGTAGTGAAATTTATGAAGCAAAGCGGAAAATTTGAACAACAGCTTGAAACGTTGCATTCTTGTGACGCGTTTTTTTTTTTTTTTTTTTTTTTACGTAAGGTCAATAACTCGTACAGTACTGAATTCAACTGACAAACCTGAGGTCGACGGTGCGCTCATTTTACTCCCCCCTCTCCATCAGTGCTCCGTTTTACGGGTATTTAACGCTACTTAAGCTACACTGAAAGGAAAGAAGTGGAAACAAGAATGTGACATCCAGGAATCGTACTCAGGACCTCTTGCACCAAGGCCGCGCACTGACCTACTGTGCGTCTGTTACGAGTTCGAATGTTTTGAGGAAAGGTAGCTTGCAAACTAAACTAAACGCAGGGTTGTCGGAACAACAACAAGAAGATTTATTCCAAAAATGAACGTAGTTTCCACGAAGTAAACTCTAAATAACACGTACTCGACAAACTTACACGGCCTCCGCCAACTTGAATAAGCACTGCTTATGTCACACTTGATTAAACACGGCCAACGCCAAATCTCTTCGCTTGTGAAAAACTAGTTAGAAAAACATACAAAAATTTGGTTTTATCAACGGAGTTGATAATGTAAATTGGCCACCGTACAGAGATTCTAAAGGCTGACGTTTCGAGCGTTAGCCCTTCGTCAGAGCGAATCGAGGGATTATGGGTTACGTGTAGTTTTTATAGTAGAGTAGGAGCTACGCTATTGGTGGTAACATGGCAACGTGAAAAATAGGAATATATTAGTTAAATGAAAAGCGTTCGTTAATACCGTGAGGATTAAGGGTGCCGATTTGAAAGATGAATTTTTGTTCCAGATTCTTGCGGCTTTCCGTCGTACCTAGATGTAGGGAAAGGCCGCAGATAGCCATGTGTTTTTTGGAGTGGTTAGGCAGATTAAAATGGCGAGCGACTGGCTTGGATGCATCCTTGTCATTCTTCTCAACATCGCGAAGGTGTTCGCGGAATCGGTCACCTAGTCGTCTACCTGTCTCACCAATGTATAATTTATTGCATAACGTGCAGGTTATGCAATAAATGACATTTGCGGAGGTACATGTGAAACGATCGGTGATCTTAACAGATCGCTTAGGTCCCGATATCTTGCTAGTGTTAACAATGAAAAGACAAGTTTTGCATCGTGAGCGAGCGCATTTGAAAGTGCCGGGTTGCTCGTTAGTTTTGAGCGCGCTTCTAACTAAAAAGTTGCCTACGTTTTTGTCGCGTTTGAATGAAATAAGTGGAGGTTGCGAAAAGATTCTACCAGTCTCGGGATCATTTTGGAGTAATTTAAAATTACTAAGAATGATGCTTTTGACTGCGTGATTATGAGGATGGAAAGTGAGGGTTAATGGAATTCTGTCATTCTTATCTTTTTGTGACGTTTGTAGTGATGACTGTCGATCAAATTGTTGGGCGCGATGATGGCCCGCTTTGACCACAGAGACAGGATAGCCACGTTTTTCGAAGAACTGGCACATCTCCTCTGATTTGCTGGAAAAATCGGAGTCATCACTACATAGACGTCGAAGTCTAAGAAATTGAGAATAAGGGATGGAGTTCTTGACATGTGATGGATGTGACGATGAATACAACAAATAACTGTGTGAATCAGTAGGTTTGTAGTGCACACTAGTACATAGCACGTTGCCTCTAATAGAAACTTTGATATCTAGAAAAGCCAATGAAGTTTCCGAAATTTCCCAGGTATATTTAAGAGCCGGATGAAAAGAGTTGACGGAGGTTATAAATTGATCGAGTTCTTCTCTGCTGGATGAAATAGCGCCGATGCAGTCGTCGATGTAACGGCCGTAGAGTTCAGGTTTGGGGCCGTTGTACTGGAAATTTCGGAAACTTCATTGGCTTTTCTAGATATCAAAGTTTCTATTAGAGGCAACGTGCTATGTACTAGTGTGCACTACAAACCTACTGATTCACACAGTTATTTGTTGTATTCATCGTCACATCCATCACATGTCAAGAACTCCATCCCTTATTCTCAATTTCTTAGACTTCGACGTCTATGTAGTGATGACTCCGATTTTTCCAGCAAATCAGAGGAGATGTGCCAGTTCTTCGAAAAACGTGGCTATCCTGTCTCTGTGGTCAAAGCGGGCCATCATCGCGCCCAACAATTTGATCGACAGTCATCACTACAAACGTCACAAAAAGATAAGAATGACAGAATTCCATTCACCCTCACTTTCCATCCTCATAATCACGCAGTCAAAAGCATCATTCTTAGTAATTTTAAATTACTCCAAAATGATCCCGAGACTGGTAGAATCTTTTCGCAACCTCCACTTATTTCATTCAAACGCGACAAAAACGTAGGCAACTTTTTAGTTAGAAGCGCGCTCAAAACTAACGAGCAACCCGGCACTTTCAAATGCGCTCGCTCACGATGCAAAACTTGTCTTTTCATTGTTAACACTAGCAAGATATCGGGACCTAAGCGATCTGTTAAGATCACCGATCGTTTCACATGTACCTCCGCAAATGTCATTTATTGCATAACCTGCACGTTATGCAATAAATTATACATTGGTGAGACAGGTAGACGACTAGGTGACCGATTCCGCGAACACCTTCGCGATGTTGAGAAGAATGACAAGGATGCATCCAAGCCAGTCGCTCGCCATTTTAATCTGCCTAACCACTCCAAAAAACACATGGCTATCTGCGGCCTTTCCCTACATCTAGGTACGACGGAAAGCCGCAAGAATCTGGAACAAAAATTCATCTTTCAAATCGGCACCCTTAATCCTCACGGTATTAACGAACGCTTTTCATTTAACTAATATATTCCTATTTTTCACGTTGCCATGTTACCACCAATAGCGTAGCTCCTACTCTACTATAAAAACTACACGTAACCCATAATCCCTCGATTCGCTCTGACGAAGGGCTAACGCTCGAAACGTCAGCCTTTAGAATCTCTGTACGGTGGCCAATTTACATTATCAACTCCGTTGATAAAACCAAATTTTTGTATACTACTTCCCCACCGACGCAGCACCACAGTTTCTTTAGAAACTACCCCTTCATTCATTAGTTAGAAAAACACTCCGCTTGGACTCGTCTACTTATATACTCTGACAATAAATTTCTAGAACTTTCTAAAATAGTAATGAATCTAATTATAGAAAGATTACAAAACACACCAATTTAGAAACGCTTACGCATGAATCTAGAAATAAACAAACTCGTAACTATCGCGAAGCCTCTAGAAAGTAACGCTTGTCACGCAACACTATTTTTCGTAACAGCGTCAATTAATCTACGACATAGTCATTCACAGCTAAAGGTATTTTTAACGCCTGATATACCTTGATAAGCCTTCGGATTAATTTTTTTCTTTGCATCAGAAAATTGAGACACCCCTACATTGTAAAGTTTTATGGAACCTCGCTACTGAATGACGACGGCAAAACGAGGGTGATTTTAGTCATGGAAAAGTGCGAGCAGAACTTGAGGAGTCGACTTCATGAGAAACCACAAAGTTGTCCAGGGAAAGCTAGAAATCCTGGTGTCTTTAGAGAAGTTTGTCAATGGGTGATACAGATTACCGATGCACTGGATTACATACACAAACAAGGAATTATCCACAGAGATCTCAAGCTGGGAAACATCTTGGTATGCAAAATTGCGTTCTTTAAAATTGCAAAGAGTCAGTACATCGTTTTTGCGGAATATCAATAACAAAGAGTATAACCTTAGAGAAATATTAAACTGAATGCTGGACCACAGTTCAGGGACGGGGAGACAGAGACAGTGATCAAAGACAAAATACGGGTGACATTATAGAGTATTTTCACGTGACGTCACGGCGTCCATATTGGTCTCCCTAAACAAAGGAACGCCGGCCATGTCGGTGTAACCAACTAATAATCCTCTGGGAATTGAGCTCTATTATCATGCAAACGTTTTCTTTTGTTTCGGTGGAAAAACAAAGTTACTGATCTCGTGAGTGGAAACACTCTATACAAAACGCACAATCCTCTTCCATCAGTACTGAAAAAAGGAATAAAATTACTGTTATTTAATTCCTTCTAGAAAATTGTTGCCAGAAAAGCCTCTAATTTTAGTTGAGCGAGGTAAGGTGTGAACAGATGTTGGAAAAAAAAGGGAAGCTTGTGACCAAACTGACGAATCCGCAAAAAAGGGCTACTTTCTCGCATTGAATAATATCGGTTACATTAAGAATGTAACGAAAACCCTTGAGACAATAGATTCTCTGTCAATCAGCACCAATAGGCCACTTTCAAAAATACCATAATATTATTGTTTGTTTGCCCTCCAAAAGTTTGCATAAGCATTGTTTCCAGTTTCTCATGGGACTTACAATGGTCCCAAGAGAAAACAAAAACAATGCTTATGCAAACTTTTGGAGTATTATGGCATTTTTGAAAGTGGCCTATAGCGGTTTTCTCGTGACGTCACCCATTGTTATTAATATGCCAACCAGAACCTAATAGGCTGTGGAAACAATGACTTCTTTTGTTCCGTGGTTGACAAATTTGAATGTCAAAAGAATGTGACCTCAAGAAATATCGCGATTGTACTGACTAGTCAAAAAAAATCATAGGAAAGGTCAAAGTAAAACGCGAGCCGATAAAGTTCTTGTAAAGTGTTGAACATGGTAAATTCTCTACATCGGTTTATCTCTACCTTTCATTTTTAATCAAGCTATCGCAAGATAATACAGTAAGGGTCACTGACGTTGGTGCATCCAAACCCGCCATTGACATCACCGGCACTTATGCGGGAACGCCTGTTTACATGGCACCCGAGGTGTTTAATTCAGAGATCTACGAAGTCAGCGCAGACATCTACAGCTTGGGCATTATGCTGTGGGAGATGTGGTATGGACAACAAGCTTTTGGTGATGTCAGGTTCACTTTGAAAGATTTCTTTAATCACGTGGACAACGACCTTCGTCCAGCGCATAACGAGACCTGCATCAACCCACCTAATACCTGGGAGAAGCTCATGAAAGAATGCTGGGCGACAGATCCAGCAAAACGACCCTCCGCGGGGAAATGCAGACAGGTTATAACTGACTTGTGCAAGGAAACCATTGTGATGCCATTGCCTTATCATTTTTAACGAATAATTATAGAAAGGACACTAGCTGGTTAAGAATTGTCTTAAATGTGTGTCTTTTCCATGCGATAGCGAAAATCGTACTCAGTACTCGACAACTTATGCATAAAAATAAGTAGTGAAAACAGGAAGTGACAGAAAAGGGGAAGCCGAGAGCAAAGATAACCGCAAAAGCTTACATAATCGTTTTCAATGCGATCGGAATTTTAAGCAAATCACGGTTTAATTAACGGATGAGAAAGTGCTTCCCTTTGTAAGTTACTGCCGCAAATTTGTTAGACTTTCAAGTCTTCTCGGATAAGGACAATAAACCGAAGGCTCTGTCTCACGATCCTTGTTCATAAACTCTGTCAGTGAGAACTTACGTTAAAGATCCCACACACTACTTGATAACAACAGAGCAAGGTGTTGTATTCTGGCCTGAATGTGTTCCTAATCAGCGCCATAAGGCGCAAGAACACCTAGACACATAGATAAAGATTGTGATTGATTGATTTTTCGCCTTGCTATCTGTTCTCGGTTTTCTCGGTTTTTCTGACGTCCTGAATGGTTGACAAGAAACTCTACACCAAAAGGCAATAGCCGTGATGGCTTTCACTGGGATTTCGGAGAAACTTTTCACTATCTATTGAAGTGTTATTGCAACTACACACTGTTCTAGATCTACTGGTTGAGGCAGTTTTCTTCCATATAAATGGCTCCTAATTTCATTACTCACATTTAAATTCTTGGTTGGGGTAAATTTGGATACCTTGAAGGGACGCCATGTTTGTATCGAATCCTTCAAAAACGCCTCATAGTGCAACTCAAAAGAATTGCGATCCAAACCAACCTCTTTTCCAGGACCTCTCTCTCGAACTCGCTGACCCCTTTTTTTGATTGCACAAAAGCGAATAGTAAGCCAAGATGAAAGTCTCTGCAAAGTTTTAAAAAAAATCTGTGGAGCGGATTTAGAGCTACCTTAAATTTTCAAGTATTTAAGGTGGCTCTGAATCCGCCACACATTTTTTTAAACTTTGAAGATAGTTTCATTCTGACATGTTATCATTTCAGAAATAAAAAATGGGGCTCACCGAGTTCGTTTTTGAGATATAAGGGTCTTTTATATCCCACTGGGTTGTAAACATTGAAGAACATTAAAGGGTTTTGACACGGGCCTACGGTTTATTATAGTCATTATCCTTATTAATTTTTTGTTTCTTTAGAGATTGGTTGCATACATTGTTGCTAGTAACGAAAACGCTGAGGGTTTTGACACGGGCCTACGGTTTATTATAGTCGTTATCCTTATTAATTTTTTGTTTCTTTAGAGATTGGTTGCATACATTGTTGCTAGTAACGAAAACGCTGATCGAGGATTTCCTATAAAGAGAATCTGGATTGGGGCATTGGTATTTCCGCTTTGCTATGTCTCAGCGATTCAGAGTAAAATTTATCATAATTTTACTTGAAATTACTCAGCAATGAGGCGTTAAAACTGGACCGAATAGTTTGTCTGGTAGAGCCCTTATCTACCCTCAGAAAACCTCATTCTTTTAATTAGTAAGAGCTATCAGTATGACGGCGAGGCGACGATCAGAATGTATCTTCTCCAAAGGCTTTTACACAGGTTTAATTTAGTCTCGTTATTCTTTATAGTGAATGGTAAATAGGTGCAAGTGGGAATCGTACAGCTGTCCTGGTACAATACTTTTTCCACGTGCGTTTGACAGCTTATGTAGCAGGCGGAGCCTTCAGCCCGCCCCCTTTTTGTATAGTGCTTTATTTTGACTCTGTTATGTAACATTCTTCAAACATTTTTTTCTGGAAAAGTCTTGATGTAGAATTTGCTTTTGGCTCTGGTATTATGTTCTTTATAGTTTTTATATTTTTGATTCTGTGTGGTTAACGAAACCTAAGTTAAAATCTAAGTGAAAGAATTTTGAGCGAGCAGCTTCCTCGAAGAAAAGTATACTTATGTAGGTACTGCGCAAGCTTATTTCGCTTGGCAGGTGTTACTTGACGCATTGTTGACGTAGGCTTGACAGGTCGACTCTAGTTGGTATAAGAATGCTGTAATTGTAACAGAAAAAGTAGTTGTAGTTCAGTTTTTGTACGGTTCTTGAGTTGTGCAGTAGCAGAGCAGTCAAGTTGTTGTTACGGTTGCTCGTCAGACGAATAAAAGAACCCATTGCCAAAGAGTCACTTCTCTCCCCCGAAACGTCCTTCAACACCGTATCTAAAACTCCTGAATTTCCACAAGCAACGCAAGCATAAGGAAAAGTGACATACGTAAGATATGAATGTTAATTCTCCTTACTGACTGCCATACATTACTTTTTATGTCAGTTATGAGAATTTGAATATAATGATCTAAGCAAAAAACCCAGGCGAAAAAATTTCTTTATTCTCTCTACCAGTCTGCATAACAATGTATTTAGCTTGTAAGGAGAAAATTTATATCAATCACTCTTGGGAATCAAACGATCTGATAAAGGGCAATGATCAACGACAATTTAATGCGCATGCCTACGTTGCTCACGCATGCGTCGTCGTCATTGAACAGCAACCTGAAAATAGTTAACTGCCTTTTGGTCAAAGAAACAAATGAAAACCGACAACAGAAACACGAAGATATTGAATTAGTGTAGGCGAAGGTTGAGCTCGTTGTTTTAGGTAAATTCGTTTGATTTTTCCCAGCATTGTAAGATCCTCTCCCTCGAAATGTTGCAGTTTATACCACCTTCTTGACCAACAAGTCTCTTAATGGTTTCGCCTTTTATTAAGCTTAAAGTCCCTTTCATCGTGGCTCCTCTTCCCCGATATTGCTGACTATTCGGGGAAGTATCTTACCCCCTGCGGCTCCAATTGCTTCAATTCGGTAGTCGCCAGTGAACGGAACTGTCCAGCGCTGTATACCGCTGACCACTGTAACTTGACCGACGTGGTCTTTGCGTCTGTAATAACTGCCAATTGAAGTTAGACCCAGTCTCCCACTTGCACCAAGAGTAGTAAACACCGCCTTAAATCCTAAATAATTGAAGGAAATGAGTATTACAGAAAGCCAATTCCTCCTCTCTCCTCCTCAGCCCAATCCTCGCTCTCTGGTCAGTAGGGAGTTAAAGGAACGATGACTTCTAAGGCACTCTAAACGAGACTTCAAAAGATAACTGCGATAACTCGATTTTGCGGTTGCTCCATCTTGTTCACCTTTTACAATAAGGGAAAAGTTTCCTTGAAAGCTCACTATTGTATGATGACGTTGTCGTCAAATCCTTAAAGAGGGCAAACGGCGTCAACATTTGCTTCAACATCCGTTCGATTTTGTTGAACGATGTTGAACGATGTTGACTGTTGGGGATGGGCAAAGAGTTTCAACACATCGTCATCAACATTTAATTCAACAAGCTTCACAAGAGGCCTGGTATTCAGTCTTAGGCTGCAGCCGCGGTTATTACTATGGATACGGACATGCATACGTCACGAAGAGACTAATTAGCGCGCACGCTTATACCCAACACTGTTGAAAGAGACACAAGAGCCTCGGATCTTATGTCTACGAGTGACCCGAGACTCTGGGAAACTCCATATAGGAGAACATGCGCCGTAAAGTTCTTAGAGCCAAAAATTGGCTATTTGAACCTTACGGCGCCTGCTTACTCCTCGTGCTAACATGTATGTACCAATCAGAGATGTTTTTCATTGTTCTTCACGAAAACGAACGAGAAGACACTTTGTTTCTGGGTTCTTCTCATGCGCAAAAGGGAAGAACTCTGGGGTCGAGATTGAAGAGGAATGGGGGGGGGGGGGGAGGGGGCAAATGGTTTAAACATCGCTGTTCAATAAAATCAAACGGATGTTTTAGCAAATGTTCAAGCCGTTTGCCTGGGCCTTTAATATAGACCCTATGCAAAAATGGCTGCCTTTAAATTGTTCTTTTGTTCATATTCTAAATAGCCCAACTAACCTCTTTTTTGAGACAAAAATTCTAAAGAATTTGTTATCCTGAACGAGGTTAGTTGGGCTATTTTTAATATGAACAAAAGAATAATTTAAATGCAGCCATTTTTGCATAGGGTCTATAGGTGGTTTTCACGTGACGTCATCCCCACCATGTTGGTGGACGAAAACAAAAGATCTGCTATTAGCTTCCTTTGTTTGCCCACCAGAAGTCGTACATTTCTCTAATATTATTGGTGTCTTTAGAGGTTCGTTGAAAACGTCATATTCTAAAAATTTGCTTCTAAGGCGCCCGCAAACGAGGATGCATTGTTGCGGCAACATTGTTTCCCGAAATGTCTCCTCGGCGCGCAAACCAGTAAACATTAGCTAAGGAAGCAAACTGTTTCTAAACAAATTCAGCAACATTTTTGCTTCGTGGGAAGCACATTAATGTGTCCTGTGGTCGCAAACGGGGAAACACTTGCTTCCGCAACAATATTTCCGCAACATTGTTTCCTCCTTTGCGGGTGCCTTTACGCCGTGTTGTTTTGCAGAGTGCACACCGGTATGTTCTGAAGGGCGTGCCGCACGTGCTGCACGACGACCCATTTTTTCTCTTTAATCCAAGAATGAAATTGCTTGCCTCATTGCCTCTGTAGTCGTCATGTTTTCCTAAACTCCCGAATGTTTTAGCCGAAGGTCACCGTGGAATCCTCTTAATGATAAAGTAAGTGTAAAAAATGTCTTCAGCTTTATTTTACGATTCATCTGGTTGTGGAGTAACTGCAAAATATCCGGCCACTATTATGTCCTTGTAGCGGCATTGTTCGAAGGACAAGGGTTCGTCTTTCATATACCGGATCCGAAATAATTGATATCAATAAAACAAAAGAACAAAACCAATATAACATTACCTAATCGGAATAACAATGGTTCTTTTGTCGAGCGCCATTAATTAAAGTCCGGTATATGAAAGTCTACCCAGAACCGGACATAACAGTACACGCACAAGCCATCCATATGCAAATAAGTGGCCGGGTATTATGAAGTTTAGCTAAAAGCGAAATCCAAGAATCGTTTGGTCAATTTCCTACTTAGAAAAACATTTAGGAGCAAGGATGAATAGAAACGTGAAGAAACTTGAAACCTTAATTGAAACTGAAACTAGAACATTCGTGAGGATTGCTATCTGGTGACCCAGAGGCGCCGTAAGCTCAGTGTGAGGGAAAGCCAACATGGCCGACAAAAATAGAAGGATTTGTATGGGAATCCAGATAGGAGTCACATAAAAGGCTTGACTTCTTAGCCCGCCTAAAAAACTGAGGTAGAGCAGCTCAGTTTTTTCAAGCGTGCGGGGTTACAAGCACCTTTCGGAAGGTTTTTATTTTCAACCAAAAAGCCTATCACCTGAGGTCGCTCCCAGGGCTGCTATTGCGTTCATGGCGTGTTGAAATGTAAGTTCAATCTTTGTATGAGACGATTTGAAACACTTAAAGCGATTGCTAAACAGACGAACAAAGGATAGACGGATGATATGATAAAGGAATGATAAATTCTTCTTTACTTGTGATCTTGAAAACTTAAGATTATAAATTGTAAATTCAGGTTACCGAGTACATTGTCTCAGTAACCTACAAGGGAATCGTTTTCTGACGTCATTTTTTACATTTCATTTCATTTCATTAAACTTTGTTAAATCTCAAATTTTAAGCCTTTCACATTTGATAACGAGCCAAAGACATACTCGATGGACTATGCTAGCTGCTGAACCCTCGATTTTTCAAAGGTAACTTCATAGCTTCATAACTTCATAGCTGAGTAAACTAGAGGAAAATTTAAATAGGAGAAATCCAAATGTAAATTGTAATTAATAAACGTTTGCTTCCCTAAAGCGAGCCAAATGAACACAGCAAAGCAACTCGGTTCTCTCATTCCAAAACAACATGGCCACGAGGTCGACCTGCCCTTTTCAAACTCTTATTCCGAACAAAACAACATGGTGGCAATCACGAGCCCGACGTGACCCAAAACATCACGTGACAATTGGGCACGCAAGGCGTGCAAAGCAAAACTGTCGGCATCAGTGGGGATAATTCCTTCATTAGACTGGAGTTTACCTGAGCAGTTTTTTCCATCTCCTTCATATCCCTTTTTGCAGGTGCAATTGTAAGATCCATGGTATTCGTACAGGTGGCATTCACGTTGACTCGTTTTCAGATGAACAACCGTCAATATCTGGAACCAAATAAACTCAACAAAGCAATCTCGAGGACTGCACTCCAAATAAACAACATGGCAGAAACAACATTGAAGAGACTATCTAAAGCTGCAGAGATAAATATGAAATTTATAACTTAGGTGATATGAATATTGATTTTCGATGTGATGGAAAAAACACATCTTGGTTGTACATATAAGCACCCATCTGGCAGAAACAACATTGAAGAGACTATCAAAAGCTGCAGAGATAAATATGAAGTTTATAACTTAGGTGATATGAATATTGATTTTCCATGTAATGACAAAAAACACATCTTGGTTGTATATATAAGCACCCATCTGCTAGCATTGATGAGTTCAAAGTATGCCTTGAAGAGACTATCAAAGGGTATAGAGATAAATATGAAATTTATGTCTTATGTCATAGAAAGGTGACAGAGGCTAATGAAACCAACACATGATTCACTGTTACTCCGAGTTTCGTGCTTACGCACTCATCAGACAGTATTTAAGTTGAGGATAGCACTCTTTGCCCACACTTCACACACACACACACACACTTTATTTCTATTTTTCATGACAAAAAATATTAAGTTTATGTTGACCCGCAGATAGCAAATTTGCTATTCGAGGCGGGTCAATCATCAACAAACTTTAGTTACAATAGTAAGTAAAGAAAATTAAAAACTGAATAGTTAGACATTATTAAATTATATAGAGAAGCATAACTGGTAAATACATTAATAGTTGTACCAATAAAGTATAGGAGCAAATTAGATACTAAAGTAATTGGATCAATTTGTTTTAATTGTGTAGTCTTTAAGTTTGGAGGAAATATTTTCGACATCAAGATAAGAATCTTCCCACAAAATTTAAAATGCCAAAAAAGGTATTCCAGCTATTTTCTCAGATACTCTTAACACCAGCATCTGAAATCCATTGTCATAACACCAGGTATGCATCGAGTCAAAACGTCTACAGAATAAGTACAACAACTAGATATGGTCAATCAACATTTCAGTTCTAAGCATCAAAAATTACTTTAAAAAACAATACAAACAGCCTCTCCTACTTACACAAAATAATTAAATAACTGAATTGTAATTTTTGAAAAGTGCAATAAATTTATTTTTTTTTCTGTAGTGTAAGCGCGTCTATATATTCATATAATAATTAACAACTATTCACCGAAGTGGAGGTGGCTAGCGGTGGATATTTACCGAGCCGCGAAGCCGCGAGGTAAATATCCAACGCTAGACACTGAGGTGAATAGTTGTTTTAGTATATACTAAAACAGTGAGATAATATACAGCACAAAAAATTAATTTGGACGTTTTCTTCACTTGTCACGGATGCAAATCGGGACACCATTTTTCCCCGAGTTGCTTGGAGGTAAATAGCACAGGATAGTTGGAGTTTGACGAGCCAATCAGCGCCCGCGTTCAACGCTATCCACTGTTTTAGTATATACTAATACTTGATGAAAACATATATATTTTACAACGATGTGTATATTAGTGATTGACGCAATTAGATATATTTATTATTTAATGTTAATTTTTGTTTGTTGAAAAAGTGTTGACGGGCCTGTGCGACTCCTTCCATTCGCAAGCGATTCTAAAATCTACGCCTTCAAAGTTTATCTCTGACTAAGGTGTCTTTTAACGACTTTCCTTTGCGATATGATAGTATGAGTGGCTCCTTAAATACTTCTCTAAGGTGCGGTTGGTTTTGAATAAGGTGCCATTTCCCCATAAATATGTTCTTGAGGTAAGGTAAAGCCGGGTGGTATTGTGTAACAAAAGGCAATATTTTCTTTTGTGTACTGTTGTCTTTGTTTTCAAGTGACCTCTCTCTATCCGTGAAGTTAACTTCAGATGGGAATTTCTCTGAAAATTTATTTGGGTATCCTCTATTCTTTAGACGTGTTGTGAAACTCTGCATGTTATTATTAAAAGTCAAGACTGACGAATTTGTTCTTAGGAGGCGCAGCGCTTCTCCTTTTATGAATCCTTTCTTAACGCCTGGTGAATGACACGAATAAAAATTCGTTTATTGAAAGGTCTCTGTCCGTTTGCAATGTGTTTGCACATCAAGTGTGGATTCTCTATTGAATCTCTCTCGTTTGCAAGCTTTTGTGTCTAAGAATGGAATTTCTGAGTCTGATATTTCAGCCGTAAATTTGATTGTATCGTGGTAGTTGTTTGCCCTTTGCACATAATTTTCTATATTGCCTTCGGTTGTGTCCCACAGACAGAAGACATCGTCTTATCTCTTCCAAACTAGCGGTTTAATTTTGCTCTTGCTGATAATGCCTTTTTCTATTTTTGCCATGAAAATGTCAGCAAAAGCTACGGCCATTTTGGTTTCCATTTTTCCGTTCCGTGGGTTTGCAAATAGAGTGGTTTTAAATTGAGTGTCGAAAGTAATTAGCGAATTGCTTTGCTTTGTGATTGCTTCACTCAGTGATTGGTTCAAAGTTCTCGCACCACTTTTTCAACCAATCAGGAGTGAAACCAAGACCAATCGTGGCTCGCGCGTGCACATTTTCCAACGCTTTGTGTCGGCTGCGTGTAATAACTTCAGTTTTGATTGGTTACCGGATTGTCTCCATCCTTTTTGATTGGCCAAAGTAATTACTTTGGTTTTGGTTTTACGACACTCAATTGAAAATCGCTCTAATGTCGTTCATTGAATTGGAATGAATTCTCTTTTATATAATTAGTATCAGGCAAAGCGTTTGCCTCCAGAACTTAGTAGGGATTGGTAAATGGTTTTGATAGAAGTCTTAATCTTCGTACGCTATGTATACAGTCGTGATCCCTTCTTCTTGAGGTATATTTGTGTATAAGCTAGTTACGTCCATTGAGGCAAGGATTGCGTTCGAACTCTTTGGCAGTTTCGTTTTCTCGATGAAGTTTATAAAGTCTGTTGAATCTTTCCGATAAGATTCTTGTTGTTGCGCTATCGGCTGTATGAGGCGGTCAACGAAGCATGAATTTTTTTTTGTAGGGCCACTACACCCAGATATAATAGGTCTACCAACTAGGATAGGCTTGTGAATCTTTGTTAGTGTATAGAATTCTGGAATTCTCGGTGGGTTTGGTGTTTGCATATGGTGTTTGTTTCTTGGTGGGTTTGGTGTTCGGCAATACCAAAAATAATGGAGAAAGTCATGTTTGATCAACTATATGGTGCCTTTCAACCTGTCTTCTCCCCTAACATGTCTGGGTTTTCTGCGAGGTCACTCATCTTGTGCTGCTCTTGTTAAAAAGATTGATGACTTTCGGTGGGCGCTGGATTAAAAAATGTCAACTTGCTCTGTTGCAATTGATTTAACCGAGGCATTTCAATATGCCATAATTTACATTTAGCCAAACTACATGCTTACGGCGTCAGTCAAGGAACAATGGAATTTCTACAGTGCTACCTTTTCAAGCGACAACAAAGAGTAAAAGTTAATGGAGTTCTTTCTGATTGGTCACCTGTCCTATGTGGAGTTCCACAAGGTAGCCTCTTGGGGCCACACTATTTTTCTTTTTCGTCACGGTAAAGTTCAATACAGTAAAATTCGATAATTTTAACTGTTCGCGTGCCCCGCTTGGCTATGAGGAACAAAGGACGACCTCTCGCGGTCTACTCTTATTTAATATATTTATTAGTGAGTTAAATTTTGTTGACCGAATTGCCTCTCTGCGTCATTATGCTGATGAAACTACAACATGTACCTCAGCTACCAACACTACGGCATTAGAACTATCCTTTACTCAGGATCTTCAGAAATTATCTTCCTGGTTTTCTTCCCATTATCTGAGAGTAAATCATATCAAAACTCAAGCCATGATTTTGGGAAATTTTGACTACCAACCTGTTCTTAATATTGGCAATTCTATCATTGAAATTGAAAGCTTTCTGGAGATCCTTGGTGTCTACCGAAAAGGGTTTGATCCTGAATTTATTTTGTTGCGTATAGTTGACACGAACTAGGTTTCTTGTTTTCACGCAGGCAATGAAATAGGAATGGCTCTAATAGCAAATATGTTGTTTGTGTCAAAAAAATCTTTAGCTGGAAAACGTTTTAGTGACATTTTGGCTTTCGTTGATTCATCGGGTTGTGTGATATTTGAGCATGACAAATTTGCATACGTGGGTTGAAATTGACATCCCGTTAGCAGTTTTCATAAAGATGACAGGAAGTCGTGTTTTTTTTTTTTTCTGGCAAATGATTAATAGGTAGCTATAGTTCTTAACGTCAATGTTATATTTCTTTAAAGGGGTACTCTGACGAAAATCGCATCTTTCCTATCTAAGCCACTTTGAACCATAAACAAGTAGTCTGCGTGAGAAGAAAAATGCTGTTTACTTTTTTCAAATATCTCTTTTCGTTCCAGAGATATTCGAGTTTTTAAACTATGCAAATTAGCCAAGTGATGACGTCATACAAAACCAAATTTTGTTCAAATATGATGAAAAGAGATATCTCAGCCAATTTGTATCAGAAATTTTTGATTTTTTGCAGTAAGATTCTACTAAATGTTCTCCACAATATGAGCTTAACAGTTCCGTTACCATGGGATCATATTGGGTTCCAGACCTCCCCCATATTAAAAGCTTTCCTGGCCACCTTTGGCATTCCATTTTGATATTTGCTAACAGCACTTCATATGCATGATCCAGCAAGCATATAAATATGTTAGCTCGAGTTTGTGGCCTTGTTTAACATTTTTCAAGCTGAATCTTCCTGGTTTTCTTCCAATTATCTGGCAGTAAATCATATCAAAACTCAAGCCATCATTTTGGGAAATTTTAACTACCGCAACACTTTCAAGTACCCACATTAAGGGTTTTTCACAAGCCTTTTGTGTTGCTACACTAGTGTTTTGAAACCAGTTTATCTGTTGTCACGCTATATACTAGATCCCGCAAAATCTTAACGTGATTCCCTAGAAATAGAACTTGTCAGATTTCCGATGAAACTTTGTAACATGTCAAAGAGATGATAGAAATGTAATTAAAAAGGGGAGCCCAGGGGGGAGGAGGTCACCGTGCTTGTTTCTATGGTACGACGCTGACGAATACGGCTATTTGCGCTACTTTGACAATTGCTGCACACCCCCCCAATGTTGGACAAATCTAGCTTGATTTTATAAATGTAATCCAACGTATAACGCAGAGCGTGGTGTTATTCTTTAATTAATTCAAGTACGTACCTGAAAAAGGTTTTAAATGCCTTTGTGAGTACTTAACACTTACTTGGTTTAACTTTAGTGTGGTCTGTTCTAGTCGTAATGGCTCCTTCCGTACAATTTTAAGAAATTGCCAAAAAGCTGGTCATAGATTTTTGCTTAATTTTCACTTCTCCATGAAGACACCGTTCTTAGCAAATATGTGATCAGAAATAAAAAATGGGGGTCACCGTACTCGTTCATTAGAAAATAGTCATTCCTTGCTGGATTAGGCTTAGCGTCAATGAAAACCCGCCATTTTATCAATGTGCCCGCGCTCCTGCGCGCACCAATGATACAAGAAATTATGCGCAGTAGGGTTGCGCAATGCAAACCACGGAATCACCTTAAATAGACATAACGCTGCATCTGTAGATCCACGTCATTTCTGATCCAACAACCTGTTCCAGAACGAAATAACCTACCCCTATAGTTTCAGGTTAATGTCCAGTACTAGTTTTATTTATTTGTCTGTTTATTCAACTGGATGTCTAACATTCATCGTTTTTTTTTAATTGGTAAACGTTAAACGATGTTCACCAGTCCATTATCCATTGTTGTGAATGGGCCATCCACTGTTCAACTGTCTCCAGAAACGTTTTTAAAATTGCTTGTTTTGTTCCGTACTTGGCAAATTTGAATGTCACTCAAATTAAAAGCTACCTCTTCTGAAATGTAGCACTATTTCTGCGCCACATGGTATTCCGAGTAAACGTATAAAGAAGCATCTTGTTGGCTTTTGAACTCTCCCAGAAACTGACCATACGGTTCACCAAATCTCGCAGATAGACGTAAACTTTGATTGGTTCCTTGCAAAAAACTTGGAATTTAACTCCATATTTTCTAAGAATGCAAACCATTAAGCTTTAACAAAAAAAAAACCCGGTTTTCTGGCTTCACTGTACGTATTGTAGGTATTTGTGGCAAATCAAAACGCGATTTCCTCTTTGTACCAACATATATTTAATAACACTCCGATTAGATATAAAGGTCGCTGAAAGATGGATCCAAGTTGTTCTTAGTGAGGATGGAGGCTAATATTGCTGGACGTTTTTTAAGGGGGTGTGCTTTGAGATATCCAGAGTCGAGGCTGGCATCTCTGCATAATAATATAGCGAATGGCAAAATATGTTTCACTTACGATCTGTCAAGTATCTCATTACCTTGCTTCTGAACTTAGGACATTCAACTAATGTAAATGGAAAGGGAAACCGATTTACTCAATGTATTGAAAACAGTAATATTTACCTGATGAATTTATGGTTTTAATCAATGTGCCATAACGATAGGGGGCCCCTGACGCTCTAGGCGGCCCTTTATCCCTCCTCGTTTTGCGAATACCGCGCACAGGAGGCTCAAGTGCTGCCTTTGTAATTACATCTGCAAATGGTTAGACTTTCAAGTCTTCTCGGATAAGAACTTTAAACCGGAGGTACCGTCTCATAACCCTTGTTGGAAATTAAATTGTATGAGACGTTAATAACCCGCTCACTCTTCGATAAGAATAGGGGACATAGTCCCCGGCGTTGTGGCAAGGGAAACCTTATCAGGACGGGGGCATCTTTCACTTCCTAAAATATATTGTAAACTGTGTAATAAGCAGTCTGGCTAAAGTTCCCCGAAAAACGTTGTAAATTAGTCCTGAAAAGCCCCGAGGGGAGAGACTAATAGCTTCTCTTCACCTCACTTCACTTCAATACGATATCACCTTAGTTTCATGTATTTTTTGCTCGCTGCGAAATACTCTGCTTTCTGATTAGTTTCTCAATTACAACTGCCTGACCATTTGGTTGCGGATTCGAAAGTACAGCAAGAAACAGAGAGAAAGCAAACATCGTTGATGTAGAAACTCGTGAGCGTAATGGACAGCAAGCTGGACACAACAAAACGAGGGCTTGAGAGCATCTCTGTGTCCGCCCGTGAAACACAAATGTGCAAAATTAAGCGTATGAAATTTACGGAGCCTCGGTCATTCAAGAAAAAGGGACACGAGCAACAGTTTAAACACAACGAACAGTTAAGGAGGCCATATCCGAAGCAAAAGAAGCCATGCAAGCCAACATTTAACAAGACGCCTGTCTTGCAAAGTTACGCAAAGGTATCGAGTTAATCCAGTTAATCGATCAGAGACAGAAGCTTATTCTTGTATCACACTGGTCCGAGTACGGGTGAAAAACCGTAGGTGAATATATTGACATTGCGTTAGCGGAAAACAACGACGACACTAAAAAGATTGAGAAAGCCGAGAAGGAGGCCCAACGAAAACCGGCCGACGCTCGCGGTCGGGCTATTAAAGCTAGAAACCGTGCCTACTGGTCTCGACTGAGCCCCTTGGACTAGACCATTTACAACGACAAGCCAATCTAACACACATCTATCCGCTGCAGGAGTTAAAGAACCTTACTCACCCACTTTACATTGCGGGCCTTTGTTGTTGTTCCGGGAATTAATTTGGAGCGTCTACTTCCATATATGGGCAAGTATTGTTGGGCTATTTTTGCGCTCGAGTGAAAAATTAGAAAAAATTTATCAGGGAAATTAAAAAACACTTCGAAGATCCTCGAGGAGGATTATTCTGTGAAATTAAATAGATTTCGATCACAAAAACAGCAGAATACCTTCATTTCGAGCGCTTTTCCATGAAGTGTGGATCTACGTCTGCAGTGAATTCAAGAGGGAAATACAGTTTCTTCGCGTGGTACTTAGTTGTTTGAACTTTTAACTGGACCTTAATTGACAAGCAAGCAGCTCATATTTATTTTATGCCCAAGCAGTTCGCAATGGAAACAACAAGGCGGGATAGTTAAATTCGCTGCTAGCGCGGTACTTGATAAATAAGCTTAACGCAAGCGGTTAGCGATAAGCGAGTATAAAGTAGACTTAAGACACTTTCAGTGTAGCGCGCGCGATACACAGTTGTAGCATTATATGAAATGATCTTACTCTACGTTGCTAGAATTTCTTATTTCTTAAGTTTACATAGTCTTCAAAAGGGTGTTAAATCCAGTTACAATTTCTTTTTCCTGTAAATAAACACATGCTGACCTTCTGATCTCTATAGTTTTCAACTTTTCCAGACCAAGAATAAAAATGTCATACAGAAGCTTGCTTCCAGAAAACGCAGTCTTATTAACAGCGAGAAAATGAAATAAACAGCAATGGATAAAGGCTTTTTCTGATTGTAATGGAGATCAGTATTCAAATGTTTGCCGAAGACTTGCCTTGCCTCTTTGTTCAGTCTGAGCGGAAGACACGCACAACAATATTTGCCGTTCGTGATTCCTATACAATGTAGTCCAAGAAGATAGATTCGCGACTTGGTATATTTCTAAATGTATCCGCTTCCAAGTCCAGGTTCTGGAGTCCAGGTTGTCACAGAGGACGTACTACATGTATTCACGCAGAATTGGGGCGGGGAGAACAACTGGGTTGTTCCTCTCCCGAATCAGATTGTTGGGTCTGGATTCGTCCCTGCAAAGCGCATGTTGCTTCGATCGTTCCTCTTCGGAAAAGTTCGGTTTTTTGGCCATGCCTATGTCCTGATGGCACGTATTTGCCCAAGTATATTGCTGATTGGGTCGGAATTCCTGAGCTCAATGCTCCAGCCACTGTGACGGGGCGCTGACGGTTTCAATGGAAAGAAACTCAGTTTTACGCTAATGGCAGTATATATAGATTTCAGCCGTTTGACACCTAGAAAAAGTAATCATGGGTTTTGCTTGTCCCTTGAGGGATTGTGCACTAATTGTTCTACCAGTCTACTTGTGTTATTAAGTTGTTGATGTGGGTTTGTTTGTCGGTTTTCTTTCGGACACTGTTTGTTCTGCCGCGGTACTAGAAACTAGTTATGGTCCATGGATTGGCCGTGGTACCGAAGCCTGCGGCTAATTCCTTCTCGCGCGTTCAATCCGTAGTCGAAGGAGCGAAGAGGTATTACGCTAAAGTTGGCTAAAACAACAGTCAAGAAAGATCAGTCCTACTTTTCGTGATACACCTCACGCGTGCTGCTCCAAGTATCAACAAAATAACGACTTAACCGTCCTTAGGGATATCGCAATGTCTTTACTGTTATACCCCGATTTCTTTGGGTTTAGTGGTTTTTTCCCCTTAAAGTTGAAGATGTGGTCATCAGTGATTCGCACTTGACTATCCAGGTCACACAAAGTAAAACCGATCAATACAGGAAGGGCAAGGAAGTCGTTATTGGTAGAACGGGCAATGTCACCTTCCCACTAGCTAACCTGGGGCCCGTTTCTCGAAGGTCCCGAACACGTTTCGGGCCCGAAAAGCCATTTGAGAAACTGCCAACCGCTTATTTTGGAAGGCCGAGCTTTTAACATGTTTTCAAGGTAACAAAAAGCAAAGTGACTGTGAAGTTTGACGACTTAAATCCTCTCCGTTTTTGAGATAAAAAGGGAATTGTGACACCCGAAAATGGCCCGTAAAATTTCGGGACTTTCGAGAAACGGGCCCCTGGAGAGGTATATTCAGATAGCAGGTATCCCACTGCTACCTTCGAACCTCGATTACGTATTTAAACCTATAGTTAAGAAAAGCACAGGATTTCGGCTTATCCACAACATAAAACCGTAACGTTTTACAAGGGGTAAGGAATCTATTATCGGTTTGCTCAAGGAATTTGCGCTAAGCAGCACCAAAATAAGTTTGGACCCTTTTAGAGCAGGTGGCGCCACAGCAGTGGACAATGCTAAGGTCTCCGACCGCTGTTGGAAGCGCCACGGTCCATGGAAATCCGAATTCACAAAAGACCGCTTTGTTGAAGATTCTTTACAAACCCTTTTACTTGTTTCAAAGTCTTAAGGGTTGTAGTCTGTTACATAAATTCTACCTCGTTTTCCTGTTTGCCGCTCTTTGTACTCATGTAATCGCATGACAGCAGTCAGCTTCCTACTTAAAACCAAAATATAGTTGTCTGAGTCGTTGAGTTATTTGTATGCAGGGAATAGGGGAAACTGATTGTTTGCTGCGGTCCAAAAAATAGCAGCAAACTGTTGTTTTCAAGGTTCACCTGATATGGTAGGAGTTGCTATGGTGTTTGTGTGTTATTCATTGATAACGTAGTTGGTTAGTGGTTGCTATGCTTGTAATCGCATGCCAGCAGTCAGCTCCCTATAATCAGAACATCATTGAGTTATTTGTATGCAGAGAATAGTGGGAAACCAGCATTTTGATGAGTTTAAGGTTTCGAAGAATTCAACATTTTGACGAAAATAGCGTTTTGATGAATTTAATTATTCGATGAATTCAACAGTTCGATGAATTTAGCGCTTTGATGAATTTCAGGTTTCGATAAATTCAATCGATTATTCGCTGAATTTAACAGTTCGATGAATTCAGCGTTTTGATGAATTTCAGGTTTTGATAAATTCAATCGAGTATTAGATGGATTCAAAACCTTTCGTGGATAGACGTTTTGGTAAATTTTGAACCCATTGAAGCGTCATAAAAATCAACATCCGGGGTATTGTCTCGTGAAAACGGCACTCCCTTTGTCATCGTCTCGTGAAATCTTCTTCACTTTAGACTGATTTAACCCAAGAATTGAACTTAACAGAATACTTGCATTTATTCATAAATGCGACATGGCGAGTGGTACACCGAAAGATATTGACGAGATCGAGGATATCCGAGAAATGGTTGATACAATGGACGCGCCTGGCATCTCATGCAAAGGTTTAAAAACGCTTGAGCAAATGAAAGAGGCAGTAAAAGCTATCCTACACCAAACATCGCAAAAGCAAAGTTGGAATGCTGGAAAGGGAACCACTGATAAGTTCGTAATGCACTGATCCGTCATTAGCAAACTAGATGCAAAGTTGTGGTCCTCTTGAAATTACTTATTCATAATCTCTCATGTACGAAGGAAATCAGTTTCCAGCAACAAGACGACATCATGGCACTAATCGACTCTGTCAATAACAAAAGCAAAAAACATCTTTTTTACAAAACGTAGAACGCTTGCAATGCCTGAGATGGATTCATTAAACGACTTCGTTGGAGTAGATTTCTTAGAACTGCAACTGATGCCACCGATTACTACTGAGTGCAATTTATGCAATTTTGAAAAGTCTTCGCACCAAGTGCGTTCGTCTGTTATACACTTGGATGAAGAAGACAAAACTTTATCAGGCTAAGACAGTCGGTCGAAACAAGAAGAGCCTTAACTACGAAATTTTTTTTAAAAGGTTTACAGTAAAAATTGAAATAGGAAGACCTTGAGGTTAACGCTATGATGATCTCCTGCGCGATCAAATTTTCACGTATATAAAAGTAAATTTCTACTTTTAAAATATTAAAAATGCTAGTGTGCTTGTGCGTTCTTAAGATTTGCATACTCTTGAAACTTAATATTATTAAATATTCGTAAGTCATTTCAGGCGGCTGAATGGTCAGGTAAGTTGTTGCAAGGCTTTATGATTCTTGCGAAAAAAGAATACTTAAAGCAATTTACCCTAGCTGATTCCGTTTGGATCTCAGTATATTGATGATTGGCTCTAGTCGTTTTACTCCTACATTATGGCTCTAAATAATCATAAAAATCTAAGCCATTTAGACCAAATACAATCTTGTAGCATTCTATCAGCGACAAATACTCTCAGAGTCTCTTCTATGTTCTAAAGAGTTCCAATAGTTTCACATTTTGCAACTCTCCTCGTAAGGTATCTCGCGCGCGAGGTCGTTGTCCTAAGGCAATTTTGTGATGCTCTACTTGTTGATTTTTTTCCATAGCTGAATTATCTTTTAATATATATGGAGCCCATACCGGAAAAGCATATTCTAAACTTGGTCTTAGAAGTGACTTATATAACATAGAGAAAATTACCATGTTATTGCAGCCAACTTTGCGTTTTAACAAGCCTAGTATTCTACTGGCTTTTTGTTTAATTACTGTTAGATCTACACGATACGACCAAGTTAGGTCGCTTGATATGTTAATACCCAAATCCTTATACGAATTTACAGATTTTAATAACGTGTTAGATAAGTAATATGAGTGTTCGGTTTTGTCCTTCTTGTGCGTTATTCTCATTACTCCACATTTCTTTTTATTAAATTTGACTTGCCAATCTGTTGCCCACCTGTCAAAGGAGCCCAAATCAGACTGTAAGAGAGTAGTATCGTTTGGGTTGGTTAGTTCCAAGTAATTCTTTGTGGGTTGGGCATGTTCGTCGTTGCAGTGTAGTAGTGAAGGCACAGGACTATAGATCTGGAGAGTCCGAGTTCTAGTGCCGGTAAGTGCATAGTACAGTTCTTTGTTCTCTCGCTACGTTGTAATGTTGATATTAAATGGATAAGTGTATGAATACAGAAACTGATAAGATGATACGCAACATTTAAAAGATGTGTTGAGACCTATACCTTCCCTCAAGTCCGGACTTGAGGGAAAGTATAGGTGTTTTAAATCCGTTTTGGGGGGTTGATAGCTGCTTTAAAGTAGGTAGAGTGCATATTCAACCTAGGTAAAATGAGGATCACCAATTTAGCCAAGGTAAAAACGGATTCAATCTGAGACCGGATTTAACCAAGAACATATACGCCAAGAAAAACAGTGTCTTATTTTTGGGTTAGCAACAGTGTAACGCAAAGGGTTCACAAACGAGAGCAATAATTTTAAATTTAACATAGGCAGTTTACTTACGACACCTTCTATACTAAAATCCATGTGATTCCGTGAGTATTAATTATAATTAAGGTAGCTGAACTCTCGAGATCTCTCGAGGGAGTTTAGCTACCTTGAAGTCAGGACTTCAAGGCAAAAACATAAACCTTACAGGCGCATGTGTGTCTATGGAAGTGATTAAGAAACTTCGAATTCTTCTTTCTTTTTTTCAATTCAGCCGTGTAATGCAGTTTGGGTGTGCCTTTAAGGTGGCTCAAACCAGTTTCAACACTTTCAAGAGACCTTGTTATTAGAAGGATTGACACTACAACACTTCATCACCTAACAGCAATGTTATGGTACCATGTGAGACATGGACTATTGCTGAACAAGATTCGGTCATTTTTGGGACGTGACAAGTTACCATGACAACAGGAAAGCCTTGCAAAAATACCCTATATTTTGGCTTTAGTTGCTCATATCTGAAAAACGAACTCCAATTTCTTATTGCACAAAGATAGTTTCATTCTGGCATGCTGATTACATTTCAGAAATAAAAAATGGGCCTCACCGAGTTCGTTTTTGAGATATAAGCAGCTAAAGCCAAAATATGGAGTGTTTTTGAAGGGCTTTCCTGTTGCCACGGTAACTTATACGTCACAAAAATTACCAAATCTTTTTCAGCAAGAATTGGTGTTTGATATGATACCATAATATTGCTGTTAAGTGATACAGTATTGTAGTGTCAATCCTTGTGATAAGAATGTTTCTTTCAAGTGTTGAACCTGGTTTCAGCCACCTTAATTCGATGTGTAGATACTAAATATTGAAAGTATTGCGTTCTTAGTTAGCATAGTGAGCTCCGATTAATTTTTTTTTTTCATGGAATCAAAGATGGAAACTCTTTGCTTTTTTCAGGCCTTTTCTATTTTGTCTGAAGCCAAAGACGAAGATGAAAGGAAAAGGCTCATTTTACTGGATCTATTGGAAAATACAGAAGGCTGCTTGATGAAGATGAATAAGAAATTCCTTAATTTACTGCAAATGAAAGTTCCAAACGTTAAAGAAAACATCAAAAATCACAAATTACAACTGGCTCGAAAGGAATACTTTCTTCTTGTGGCAGGTATCTATTTAAATTTTGTAGAAATTACCTGAAAAAATGAGTCATGATTTAGTCAACTTTGCTGTCACCGGGATACAGTCACTCATCTACCATGTTTCTTTGTGTTTATGTTACATTCATGATTAGTATTTTTCACGGATTTACTGATAGGGATACTTAAATGATGTTTACTTCTTCTGTGTGTACTGGCAGGATGTGTTTTCATACTTAATGTATGTTTTAAACCCACAACTGTATGAGTTCAAAAAACTACTCTAACATCGTTTAGAATAATCGGCCTCTTACTATTAAAATTGGTGTAAAAGTACCCTTCCAACTGTGTAATTTTATCCTTGATAATACCCATAAACTTTTATCCTTTAAAAAGAGTAAAAATACCCTACATATAGAGTAATTTTAGAAGATTATTTTGGTGTAATAGTTTACACAGTAACAAGATGTAAAAATACCTTACATATAGAGTAGTTTTAGTTTTTTTTTGGTGTAATAGTTTACACATTAACAAGGTGTAATTTTACATTTTTGCGTTCGTATTATTACACTTTAATTTTTAGTGTGCAGGTTGTATTACCTTCAGGTTAATTTTAATTTCTGATCAGCCTAAGTTGATTTTTTTTAACCTAGCTTATTACGAACTGTCTAAAAAAAGGTTTTTCCTTTTTTCGGGGTTCTATTAAAAGAAAAGTGGGGTCTGGATTTTTTTTTTTGGGGGGGGGGGGGGGATAAGAAAGATATAAATAATCAGAAACACCCTCCTTCACCTTTCCACAATTTTGCACATGCGTAAATGATAAAATGAGACTTACAACAATTTCAGCTCATCCACACAGTTATATGGCCCCCGATGGGGGGATAAGAAAGAAAATAATAATAAGAAACACCCTCCTTTACCTTTCCACAATTTGGCACATGCGTAAATGAGATAATGAGACTTAAACAATAGGCCATTATACAGTTCTTTGCTCAGCGACCTAGCCTATGAATGGCTGCGAGGCTGCCGGTGACCTTGTATTGATACAGCCCTCTTTGCTTTTATCATGTAAATTGTGCTGTTATAATTCTAATTAGTTTATATTAACATTACAAGGTTTGTATCAAAACAGGGTCACCGGCAACCTCATTTCCATTCTTAGGCCAGGTAACTTAGCTACAACTGTAAAATGGTCTATTTCAGCTCATCCACACGGTTATATGGCCACCGATGGCACTTTATGAAGAAGTTAAAAGGTGGCTAAATTTATCCCAAGAAGAATGAAAATGATCTGACATTCTCCAGTTCAACAAAAGCAAAATTGTTTGCAAGAGGTGGGGTCTTGATTTTAAAGGACAAATAGTCAAATGTTGTACGAAGTTTATTTACGTCGCTATGCAAAATACACCGGGAACAAGGTATCATGTCTAGTCATGATGACAAACCGATTTTCGCCGTAAACACAGCGTTCGCACGCACTGTGAAAACAGAATGGTGGCACTGGCAAATAGAATAACAAAAGATAACCTTTGCAGTTTAATCAAAGAAAAGAACTCGTCACCAAACCACTGGTGTCATCATCTTGGAGAAACCGCTTGTCAAAAAAACATAACCATTCACAGAACAATTGCCAAAATGCCATATGAAGTGGTTTTCGGAATATCTCGGAGAAACGAAATCAAAAGCCACGAATGAATGGACAAGGCACAGCTGAAGTGAAGTGAAGTAAAGTTCTTAGTCTCTCTCCTCGGGGCTTTTCAGGACTAATTTACAATGCTTTTTGTGGAGGACTTTGGCAAGACTGCTTGTTACGCAGTTTACAGTTTATTTAGGAAATGAAAGGTACCCCCGACCAGATTAGGTCAGACCACAACACCGGGGACAACGTCCCCTACCCTTCTCGAGAAGTGAGTGGGTTCTTTATTAATGTCCCATACTATTTGGTATGCAGCAAGGGCTATGAGACAGGACCTCCGGTTTACAGTCCCTATCAAAGAAGACTTGAAAGTCTAACCATTTACGGGTGTAATTACAAAGGCAGCACTTTCTCCTCCTTTCTACGTCAAATACAGAGCAGGGGAATGGTCAAAAATTTGAAAAAGTGGATACACCTTATTCCAAAATGGCCGCCATTATTTTTAGTATTCTTTTGTTTCCATGCAAATTGGCCCTTGTGGCCTCTTTTTCAAATGTAAAATCCAAAAGAATATTTAACCTTAAACGAGGTCATAAAGGCCAATTTGCATGGAAACAAAAGAAAACTAAAATGGCGGCCATTTTGGAATAAGGTGTATGAGCCAGACATTGAAAGAGAGCGGTATCTGACACTTGCAAACTGCAGACTGCGGACTGCAGACTAAATCACAGGCATAGAAAGCTACAATCTTGGACAAAATTGTTGAGAAAACTCTGCTGTTGGACTAAACTCCGATCACAAGTATGAAAAAGAAGCTCTCTTTTTGCCCCCACCCCCCCCCCCCCCCCCTCTGATCAATCTTGCTAGACGAAACAAAGCATGTCGAACCTGGGCTTATCAACATTGGTTGTAGGGGGGAGGGGGATGGCAAATAATGTGCGATATTGAGGACGTAGTGCGCAAAATAACCCCTGTTTTTAATTTTCTCAACCCTTTTTGTCCAAGATTGTAGCGGCTCTAAAGTGGGCGTTAAGACTTAAATTCTGTTTATCAGCACTATTTGAAATGGGTGCTTAGACTTAAATACTGCTTATCAGTGCTATTTTTGTAGGCAGGCAGTAGTCTGCCTTCTGCAGTTATCATACACCAAAAAGCGAAGAAGAAAAAGAAGTTCGAAGTTTGGGATTATGTGCCGCTGAAAATTAATAAGTGGCAAAAGGAAACGCCCCTTCATCCAAACGTGCCTCTTGCTCAAATAGTAAAACTTGAAGGGGACTGTGCCAAAATAATCACAAAGCTTGGATTTATCACTACAAACAGACTTAGCAAAATAATAATAAAAAAAATTATTTGATAATTCGAAAGAAATAACACTTACGATAGAGAATGGCTTCTGATCAATAGATTACGAAACCCTTTTTCCTGACTTTTCAAAGTTTTGTTTTTACTTGCTTTTGATTATTACGATTCAAAGTAAGCAAAAAAGAGAGGAAATAACGAAGCAAATTAAAAACCAACAATACATCATGTATGTTTAAGTTCTTTTATTCCTCAGAGGATAATTCAATATTGTTGCCTCCTTCCCTTCAAAGGAAATTCATCAATGAACACTGTCCTTCTAAAAAGCTCTCAAAAAGAAGTATACCTAACCCCAACCTTAATGCTAACCATTTAAATCAGAGCCTAGACTTAACGATGATTGGGGTTTTATAAAAAACTCATGAAAAAGTTCATCCACTCACCTCTAGGACCAATCTACTTACCACTGTATTACACGTACTTGCTAATAATTGACGGGTTTTTGTTTATGTTTCCTAGATTCAATTTCAACCTAGTTTAAAATAAAATGACCTAAGTTGAAATTAAAACTAACCTGAATTGAAATTTAACTGTACCTTTTACACTCATAGGTGAGACGAGTTCTGGAAAAAGCAGTTTGATCAATCTATTATGGGAGAGGAAGTTCTTCCATATTCTGTTCTTAATACAACCTCCACCATATGTGAACTTAAGTTTGAAAAAGAACGCAGAATTGTGCCCACTTCAAGGACAAGGATCTAGTAACGTGTCTCCTTACGAAAGTCATCAACATAAAATAAATAATAAAATAATAAAATGACCTAGGTTGAAATTGAAATTAACCCGAATTTAAATTTAACTGTAACATTTACAATCATAGGTGAGACGAGTTCTGGAAAAAGCAGTTTGATCAATCTTATTATGGGAGAGGAAATTTGTCCTTATTCTGTCCTTAGCACAACCTCTACCATATGTGAACTTAAGTTTGGAAAAGAACGCAAAATTGTGGCCCACTTCAAGGACAAGGATCCAGAAACGAGTCAGCCCACAAGAGTAATCCACTTAAAAGACAATCCAGAAAGGGACAGCTACCTTAAGCAGATTGCACCTTATGTTCATCTGGAGAGAGAACGCGAGGAAGGCTCAATATACAAAAAGATTGAATTATTTTGGCCTCACAGGCTACTAGAGGTAATTATTTGGTAAAGGCACTTAATTAGTGAAAGTAATGACAAATATAACCAACTGGAAATGATTTTGGCCTCCTTCAATGTGGTCACTTACTACACGGAATTAATATCCCAAAACCTTTGTGTTGTCCTCTTTTGATATTCTATATTTTAGAGAGGAATAGTTATTATTGACAGTCCTGGTGTTGGAGAATCTGAAAATATGGACAAGATCGTCACTCAATACTTGCCTCAAGCCTTTGCCTTCATTTACACTATTAACGGTAGCAATGCCGGAGGAGTTCAGAAAGACAGAGTAAGTAATTGAATAAAGCTGTGAAACTGTTTCAAAAATATACCATATGAAGTTATCGTGTACTCAGTGCATTCATACGGTAACTGCTGTTTACTCGCGGTCACGAGGAAAGAATTTAAAAATGCCATCAGAATTCACGTCCATCATTCAACGCAGAACAAATCCTTTAAGTTTATTCAGAGACACAAAGCGTCTATCGTCTGTTCGAATCACCGTTGTCCACAACAGCAGGCACGATGCGCTATGCCCACAATCACTCCCTCCACCCCCAAAATGTATGTATCTCAGACCACAAGAAATATCAAAGACATTAACATTCTTCATTGTCTGGAGAACATGAAGCTTCACACACGCCCAAGATTCAATAACAAGAATATTTTAAAGATACTTCAAAAACTCATTAATAATTCATGTGCCCAACAGCCTATCAAAACATACCGGTAGATAAAACGTCACGTGTGTGAACCTTTAAATTATACCTGGTAATCTACGACCATTCTAAAAAGCCTGGTGGCGGTTTTGATGTCAGTCCCAGAGAATTGCGGGGCTGAATACACAAATAATGCAATAGGTCATTTTACGGCTGTTTGCTCAGCGACCTAGGCTGTAAACGGCTGCGAGGCTGCCGGTGACCTTGCATAGGCCATTTCGGAAAATAACATAATACTCTTTGTTTACCCCCCAAAATTTTGCATAAGCATTGCTTTTGTTTTCTCTTGGGACCATGGTAAGTCCCAAGAGAAACTGGAAACAATGCTTATGCAATATTTGGGGGGACAAACAAAGAGTATTACGGTATTTTCCGAAGTGGCCTATTGATACAGCCCACATTGCTTTTATCATGTAAATTGTGTTGTTGTAATTCTAATTAGTCCATATTAACATTACAATAGCACGAAGGTTTGTATCAAAACAGAGTCACCAGCAGTCTGGCTTCCATTCTTAGGCCAGGTAACTTAGCTACAACTGTAAAAGTTGCAAAATAGTCTCATTCGCAGCCGTCCTTCGGGATGTCAGGTAACGCTCCCCCCTTCTTCAACCATCGACTGCAACAAAGAAAGGACTGAAGGAAAAAAACATGCTTTTAAAATTACCATTCTACTTATAAGGTAGCCTTGTTTTTTGTGTTTGCTAATATATGCCTTTCACAATTTGAACCTTTCTTCGGACTCTCGAGGGACACGCTTTTTGTTGAATGTTTTTGTAGCAGCACTTGTTTTATCGGGTCTTAAAACACTCGGCTACGCTTTGTGTTTTTAAACCCGATAAGACAATGCCTCTCTTTTTTTTAAACATTACACAAAAAAATCCTAAACATCTGAACTTGAACTAAAAGAATGTTGTGGATTTTCGCGAATTTCTTCGACAAGGATACTGTAGAATGCCTTTTTTAGCTGGCGAAAATCTCTAGGGGTTCGTCAAGGAACTTGGAAGTATTTCTGTTACCATTGACGGGCTTAGGACTGACAAACGTTTTCGTAGGGAACCTGTTAACGTTTACAAATATCTGGTCTGTAGCCAGGCATTTCTGTTAATAAAATGAGGTAAATATCGTAAAAGGTGTCTCTGGCTAAAAAGGTGTTAACGTGACAATATTTGAAATTGCAGCTTCAAAAATTGCTGGAAAATGTTAGGAATGTATATCTTGAGGGAAAGGGCCAATTGCCGTCAAAGTGTGCTCTTTTTGTTTGCAACAAGTGGGACCAAATACCCGACGAAGAGGCAGAAGAGGTCAGGACCCACATAGTCAGGAATCTGCAACGATGCTGGCCCGGCCTTGATCCTGCATCACAGATCATCTACATTTCCACATTAACTGCCACCAAACGACAAAACCTGGGGATTGTTACAGACGAATTTTCTTTCTTGATGGAAGGAATTAAATCTATGGTACTAAAAGGCATTCAATGTCGGCTGGAAATTCACTGGAGGTAGGGAACGTACGTAACCTACACGTCTCTAAGTCAAATTTTGCATTGTAAAGTTGAGATTCTATCATACACTCATGGGGTTTCGTGGATCTAAAGGCTGCTTCCCGAGAAACCTACCAGTTGTTTTTCAATTAAAGTAAAAAAAAAAATGATAAAAAGAAATTAAAATCATTCCATGAAATTCCTGGTTTGCTGTTGTAACACCCGTTACCGCAAACTCGGAACTTATTCAGTCTAAAATGTATAACAAAAGTAAAAAAACATGCTGAAATCCTTTAAGCTTTTTCGTGTGGGCCTTCTCTGATTAACAGTCGAACTACCCTCTTTTCATTTACAAATTAGGTGTCTCTCTCCAAATTTTGTCGCAGGTGGTTAGACGTTCTTCTGTCTCGAATAATTTTGCAAGCCAAAGCGTTCGTGTCAAACGCCTCTAAAGACAAACCAGAGGTCTTCTTCAAAATGACGAGAAAGATTTGCGATCGCTTGGTAGGTCTTGATCGATGGCAAACCCAAATAATGCAAGAACTTGAACGAGACTTCAGTACTTGCGTTTTTTGTGCATTAACGGAGCTCTCCAGATATCTCTTTACAGAAGAAGTGAAGAAGCGCTTTACCACATGGACCCTGGACGACGTCCCGAAAGCAGAAAGTTCCTGGGAAGCGACCGAAAACCAAATCAGAAAAGTGCTTTCAGCACGGATGCGATGCATCATCGAGCAATGGGAAGAGGATAATCAGGTCTTCTCAGAAGCTAGAAACTCCCTCTTAAAACGCTTTCAGGTGCACCACAATTTTGTTGAGGAGCAGTTGCGGAATCTTCAGAATGTTATTGCTCAGAAAGTAGGTGGCACTCAACCACGTTCCGTGGAAAAAGTCGATAAATTCGGTGCACTGCCAGTTTTTTCCTTTCCCCTTTTTCTCGATCAAATGGTTAAGGCTATCCCGGTAATGATCGAAGCTAAGAAAAACATGAAGACCTTCAAAAAAGATAAGTGCGCTTTCATGGCGAAGGCATCGGCAGAATATTTCGCCAAATTCAACTTGAAGGACATTCTTCTGGCATTCGTCGTAGAACAACTGCGAGAAGTCATACTCTGTTTTGAGAATCTCAAAGCCCGCATTCCACAGCTGATCCAAGCTGACAAAATGTTATGTGAACAACTCTACGATGAAACCCGAGGGAAAAAGGAGATAATTGAACTCTACAGGCCACTACTGGACAACGCTACTGAGTTTCGAAGAAATCTTGCAGTATTCGGTTTTGTGGACGTCTTTGGCGAAGATGTCAATAGGAAAACGTTGGACTGGAAAGAGGACGCATCCCATCGCCTTGGCAGTGGTGCGTTTGGAGTTGTGTACAAAGGAACTATGACCAAAGATCAACACGCCCATCCCGTTGCACTGAAGGTGTACAGTCAGGCACTTAATCCCAGGAACGCCTGTGAAATCATAGCAGAAGTTGAACTTCTGAGGTGAGCGATAGACTTCTATCGGTCAAATCCGGTCTCAGGTTGAATCCGTTTTTATCTACCTTAAATTGGTGATGCTTACTCTACCGAGGTTTAATGTCCACTCTAAATAGTTAAAAACAGCTACCAACTCCTTCCCCCCCCCCCCCCCCAAAAAAAAAGAACTGAAAACACCAATACCTTCCCTCAAGCTCTAGTCTTATGCATCTCATCAACACATCTTCTCAATGTTTCGCATCATCGTATCGATTTCTGTATTCATACACTTTTCCATTCACCTTCGACATTACAACATAGTAAGGAAACAAATAACTGTCCTATGCACTTACCGGTACTCGAACTCTATAGTCTTGTGTCCGGTTCACCACTACACTACAACGACGAACATGCTCAATTAAACAAAGTTCGTTTCTTTATTTTCTTTTATATAATAAGTCAACTGATGTGTATGATAACCAAAACTAATCCTAACCTGACACAATTTTTTTTCTAGAATTAATTAAGGCGAAAAAATAAGTTTATTCAATTCATCTTAGTGCGTATTCAAGGCCTCGGTAAATGAGGATCATCAAATTACTCTAGGTAAATCGCATTCAACCTGACAACGGATTTTACCGGCAACATCTACATCAAGGCATGTTTTTCATCCCTTTCTTAAAATTATTCTTCGTGACAGGTTGCGTAGTGAATTTCTTGAAGCAAAGCGGAAAATTTGAACAACAACTTGAGGACTTGCATCCTTCTGACGCGTGTTTTTAACTATAATTAATTTTCATAGCCATTTACAACTAAACTTATTTTTTGACGTCTCATATATCCTCCTATGCCTTCGCATTATTTTCTTTCTTTACATCAGAAAATTGAGACACTTTTTCATTGTAAAGTTCTATGGAACCTCGCTACTGAAGGACGACGGCAAAACCAGGGTGATTTTAGTCATGGAAAAGTGCGAGCAGAACTTGAGGAGTCGACTTTACGAGAAACCACAACGCTGTCCAGGGAAAGCTAGTAATCCTGATGGCTTTGGAGAAGTTTTTCAATGGGTGATCCAGATAACCTGTGCACTGGAGTACATACACCAACAAGGAATTATCCACAGAGACCTCAAGCTTGAAAACATCTTGGTATGCAAAATTGCGTTTATGTTAATCTTCAAAGTTGCAAGAGTCACAATCTCGTACCCAGAGTCCTCGGGCTTTTTGGCCGGCGGGTGAGCGCCCGGAGAGACTCTGGGATAATGGACTTGAACTGTATTTTTGATTGGCCACTTGCGTAACAATGGCAGTCCAACAGGAAGTCGGTAAGTAATTCGGAAGCCCCAGAATTTGGAGGGAGATTCAAAATCTAAAGCTAGTTTCAGTGTTGTTTGTTTTTTCTACCTCAGAAATATATAAATCACAAAAGTAATAAAACGACGTGGTTTGAATTATGTCTTATACCGCACGGGAATTTTCCCACGCTGCTAAAAAGTGATTACTGTTGCTGTTGCAAAAGTACCGTGGGAAAACATTACATCAGTCTCTTTGAAGAGAAATCCGTGGAATAAGGTCTGGTCGAAGCCATTCAGAATTACGGAAACATCAAATTGTTGTAGAAGAGTAGTATCGATCCTGTTGCTTGCACAATGGCATTCTGAACGATGGAATGCACGTGCACGCTGAAACACTAAAAATGCACTTACCGAAAGCGTCAGAGGTTTCATCTTCACTTGCTCTCACAGCAAGCCAATGATCATTTTTCCAGTTTCTTTGATGGTGCGTAAGGCTAAAATTTTTGTCTCCCGAACGCTTTCAACCCGCCATTTCTACTGTTTACTGTTTTCTCTTTTCTGTTTTCGTTTAAAATCAAGCATGCGCAATAAGACCGGAACGCACGTTTTCTGGAAAAATGAAGTCGATTATCCCAGAGTCTCTCCGTGCGCTCACCCGCTGACCAAGAAGCCCGAGGACTCTCTGGGTACGAGATTGCATGAGTCAGTACATCGTTTTTCTGGAATATCAATAACAAAGAATATACCTTAGAGAAATATTAAGCTAGACCACCATTCATGGGCGGGGGGACACAGACAGCGATCAAAAACAAAATACAGGTGACAGTATAGAGTGTTTTCATGTGACGTCACAGAGGCCATGTCGGTGTATTCAACTAGTCCTCTGGGAATTGAGCTCTATTATGACACAAACGTTTTCTTTTGTTTCGGTGGAAAGACAAAGTTACTGATCACGTGAGTGAAAACACTTTATACGAAAAGCACAATGCTCTTCCTTTAGTTCTGAAAACAGGAATACGATTACTGGTTATTTAATGCCTTCTGGAATAGTGTTGACAGAAAACCGTCTCATTCTAGTTGAACGAGGTAAAGTACGAAAAGATGCTTGTGACTAAACTGATGAATCCGCAAAAAATGGCAACTTTCTCACAGTGAATGATATCGGTTGCATTAACAATGTAACGAAAACCCGTGAGACAATAGATGCTCTGTCAATCAAGCCACTTTCAAAAATACGATAATACTCTTTGTTTGCCCTCCAAAACTTGCACAAGCATTGTTTTTATTTTCTTTTGGGACCATTGTAAGTCCCATGAGAAACTGGAAACAATGCTTATGCAAACTTTTGGAGTATTATGGCATTTTTGAAAGTGGCCTATAGCGTGACGTCACCCATTGTTATTAATATGCCAACCAGAACCTAATAGGCTGTTGAAACAATGACTTCTTTTGTTCCGTGGTTGATAAATTTGAATATCAAAAGAAATGTGACCTTAAGAAGTATCGCGATTGTACCAGTTGTAATGATGTAGTTCTTACATTTTGTATACGAGTGACAGTCTGGCGTGACATTAAGTTTTTCACATGTTGGTCACATGATGTGCAACCGGATTTCCAGTTTGTATTAAATTGGTCTGTTTTGTGTTGTGAATTCTCGGTTGGTTATTACACCAGTCAAAAAAAATCATAGGAAAGGTCAAAAGTACAACGCGAGCCGATAAAAATCTTGTAAAGTGTTCAACATGGTAAATTCTCTTCATCGGTTTATCTCTACCTTTCATTTTTAATCAAGCTATCGCAAGATAACACAGTAAGGGTCACTGACGTTGGTGCATCCAAACCCGCCATTGACATCACCGGCACATATGCGGGAACACCTGTTTACATGGCACCTGAGGTGTTTAATTCAGAGATCTACGAATTCAGTGCAGACATCTACAGCTTGGGCATTATGCTGTGGGAGATGTGGTATGGACAACAAGCATTTGGTGATGTCAGGTTCACTTTGGAAGAGTTTTTTTATCACGTGAACAACGGCTTTCGTCCTGTGCACAACGAGACCTGCAATCATCCCCCTAATACCTGGGAGGAGCTCATGAAGAAATGCTGGGCGACAGATCCAAAAGAACGACCCTCTGCGGAGAAATGCAGACAGGTTATAACTGACCTGTGCAAGGAAACCATTGTGATGCCATTGCCTTATCATTTTTAACGAATAATTATAGAAAGGACACTAGCTGGTTGAGAAGTGTCTTAAATGTGTTTCTTTTCCATGTGATAGAGAAAATCGAACTCAGTACTCGACAACTTATACATAAAAATAAGTAGTGAAAACAGGAAGTGACAGAAAAGGGGAAGCAGCTGAGAGCAAAGATAACCGCAAAAGCTTACATAATCGTTTTCAACGCGATCGGAATTTTAAGCAAATCACGGTTTAATTAACGGATGAGAAAGTGCTTCCCTTTGTAAGTTACTGCGGCAAATATTGTTAGACTTTCAAGTCTTCTCGTATAAGGACGATAAACCGAAGGCTCTGTCTCACGATCCTTGTTCATAAACTCTGTCAGTGAGACCTTACGTTAAAGATCCCACACACTACTTGATAGCAACAGGGCATGGTGTTGTATTCTGGCCTGAATGTGTCCCGAGTCAGCGTCATAAGGCGCTAGAACACCTAGACACATAGATAAAGGTTGTGATTGCATGATTTTTCGCCTTGCTATCGGTTCTCGGTTTTCTCGGTTTTTCTGACGTCCTGAATGGTTGACAAGAAACTCTAGACCAAAAGGCAAGAGCCGTGATGGCTTTTACTGGGATTTCGGAGCCACTTTTCACTATCTATTTAATTTTTATTGCAACTACACACTGTTCTAGATCTACTGGTTAAGGCAATTTTCTTCCATATAAATGGCTCCTAATTTCATTACTACATTTAAATTCTTGGTTGGGGTAAATTTGGATACCTTGAAGGGACGCCATGTTTGTATCGAATCCTTCAAAAACGCCCCATAGTGCAATTCAAAAGAATTGCGATCCAGACTAATTTCTTTCCCAGGACCTCTCTCGAACTCGCTGACCCCATTTTTTAATTGCACAAAAGCGAATAGCAAGCCAAGATTTTTAAAAAAAATCTGAGGAGCAGATTCAGAGCTACCTTAAATTTTCAATTAGTTAAGGTGGCTCTGAATCCGCCACACACAATTTTTTAAACTTTGCAGATAGTTTCATTCTGACATGTTGATTTCATTTCAGAAATAAAAAATGGGGCTCGCCGAGTTCGTTTTTGAGATATAAGCAGCTAAAACCAAAATATGGGGTCTTTTACATCCCACTGGGTTGTAAACATTGAAGAACATTAAACGGTTTTGAGACGGGGCCTATGGTTTATTTTAGTCATTATCCTTATTAATTTTTTTGTGTCTTTAGAGATTGGTTGCATACGCTGTTGCTAGTAACGAAAACGCTGATCGAGGATTTTCCTATAAAGAGAATCTGCATTGAGGCACTGGTATTTCCGCTTTGCTATGTCTCAGCAATTCAGAGTAAAATTTATCATAATTTTACTGGAAATTACTTAGCAATGAGGCGTTAAAACTGGACCGAATAGTTTGTCTGGTAGAGCCCTTATCTACCCTCAGAAAACCTCATTCTTTTAATCAGTAAGAGCTATCAGTATGACGGCGACGGCGACGATCAGAATGTATCTTCTCCAAAGGCTTTTACACAGGTTCAATATAAGCCCGGTTTACACTACAGAAATTTTTTGACACGGCTCGGGTGAAATTGGGACGGGTCCCAAAAAAACGGTTTGGCTCGGATAGAATTTGCAGTGTAAACAACGTATCAGTACCATATTTCATCCGTGCCGAACCAAAATTCTTACCCGTGCTGGGACCTTCGGCGAGGTAGCCCGAGCACGGGAAAAAATGATACGGGTGCTGAAAAAATAGGCACGGTTCGGATAGAACAAGTAGTCTAAACACTTTAAAGGGCCAAATTTGAGCCTTAATTCATATAGGCTAGCGGTTTTTGTGTGTATATTTCAAGATGGCTGCTTATTCTCCACCAAAATCACGCGGACGTTCTTGATTGTAATTGAACTGCGCATGTCTACAAGAGAACTTACCCGGGCCCAAAAATTTTGGCACGGTATTTGTGTAAACAAAGTTTGCCGAGCTCTTTTTAGGCACCCGTGCCAATTTCACACGAGCCGTGCCGAAAATTGTCTGTAGTGTAAACCGGGCTTTAGTCTCCTTATACTTTGTAGTGAATGGTAAATTGGTGCAAGTGGGAATCGTCCAGCTGTCCTGGTACAGTACTTTTTCCACGTGGGTTTGATAGCTTATGTAGCAGACGGAGCCTTCAGCCCTCCCCCCTTTTTGTGTAGTGCTTTATTTTGACTCTGTTATGTAACATTCTTCAAATATTTTTTTTGGAAAAGTCTTGCTGTAGAATTTGCTTTCGGCTCTGGTATTATGTTTTTTATAGTTTTTATATTTTTGATTCTGTGTGGTTAACGAAACCTATGTGAAAATCTAAGTGAAAGAATTTTGAGCGAGCAGCTTCCTCGAAGAAAAGTATACTTGTGTAGGTACTGCGCAAGCTTATTTCGCTTGGCAGGTGTTACTTGACGCATGGTTGACGTAGGCTTGACAGGTCAACTCTAGTTGGTATTAGAATGCTGTAATTGTAACAGAAAAAGTAGTTGTAGTTCAGTTTTTGTACGGTTCTTGAGTTGTACAGTAGCAGAGCAGTCAAGTTGTTGTTACGGTTGCTCGTCAGACGAATAAAAGAACCCATTGCCAAAGAGTCACTTCTCTCCCCCGAAAAGTCCTTCAACACCGTGTCTAAAACTCCTGAATTTCCACAAGCAACGCAAGCATAAGGAAAAGCAACATACGTAAGATATGAATGTTAATTCTCCTTACTGATTGCCATACATTACTTTTTATGTCAGTTATGGGAATTTGTATATAATGATCTAAGCAACAAACCCAGGTGAAAAAATTTCTCTATTCTCTCCACCAGTCTGCATAACAATGTACTTAGCTTGTAAGGAGAAAATTTATATCAATCACCCTTGGGAATCAAAGGATCAGATAAAGGGCAATGATCAACGACAATTTAATGCGCATGCCTACGTTGCTCACGCATGCGTCGTCGTCATTGAAAACCAACCTGAAAACAGTTAACTGCCTTTTGGTCAAAGAAACAGAAACATGAAGATATTGAATTAGTGTAGGCCAAGGTTGAGCTCGTTGTTTTAGGTAAATGTGATTATCACCCAACCGTGTCCGTTCGTATTGAAACAACACTCATTCGTTTGATTTTTCCCAGCATTGTAAGATCCTCCCCATCGAAATGTTGCAGTTTATACCACCTTCTTGACCAACGAGTCTCTGAATGGTCTCGCCTTTTATTAAGCTAAAAGTCCCTTTCATCGTGGCTCCTCTTCCCCGATAGACCACTTTCATAAATGGCGACCAACTTTACATTCTTTTGTATTTATGTTAATTAGACCTACTGCCCTCGTTTTAAAACAAATATTCTTTTGAAATTTGCTCGTCGTAGCGAGGTTAGTAGGGCTTATTAGCATTAAAACAAAAGAATAATTTATTTGGTCGCCATTATGAAAGCGGTCTATATTGCTGACTATTCGGGGATGTATCTTACCCCCTGCGGCTCCGATTGCTTCAATTCGGTAGTCACCAGTGAACGGAACTGTCCACCGCTGTATACCGCTGACCACTGTAACTTGACCGTCGTTGGTCTTTGCCTCTGTAATAACTGCCAATTGAAGTTAGACCCAGTCTCCCACTTGCACCAAGAGTCATAAACACGGCCTTAAATCCTAAATAATTGAAGGAAATGAGTATTACACAAAGCTAATTCCTCCTCTCTCCTCTTCAGCCCAATCCTCGCTCTCTTGTCAGTAGGAAGTTAAAGGAACGATGACTTCTAAGGCAATCAAAACGCGACTTCAAAAGATAACTGCGATAACTCGATTTTGCGCTTGCTCCATCTTGTTCACCTTTTACAATAAGGAAAAGTATCCTAGAACGCTCACTGTTGTATGATGACGTTGTCGTCCAATCTTTAAAGAGGGCAAACGGATTCAACATTTGCTTCAACATCCGTTCGATTTTGTTGAACGATGTTGAACGATGTTGAACGATGTTGAACGATGTTGACTGCTGGGGATGGGCAAACGGTTTCAACACATCGTCATCAACATTTAATTCAAAAAGCTTCACAAGAGGCCTGATATTCAGTCTTAGGCTGCAGCAGCGGTTATTACTATGGATACGGACATGCATACGTCACGAAGAGACCAATTAGCGCGCACGCTTATACCCAACACTGTTGAAAGAGACACAAGAGCCTCGGATCTTATGTCTACGAGTGACCCGAGACTCTGGGAAAATCCATATAGGAGAACATGTGCCGTAAAGTTCTTATAGCCAAAAATTGGCAATCTGAACCTTACGGCGCCTGCTTCCTCCTGCTAACATGTATGTACCAATCAGAGATACTTTTCATTGTTCTTCACGAAAACGAACGAGAAGACACTTTGTTTCTGGGTTCTCCTCATGCGCAAAAGGGAAGAACTCTGGGGTCGAGATTGAAGAGGAATTGGGGGGGGGGGGGGGGGAGGGGGCAAATGGTTTAAACATCGCTGTTCAACAAAATCAAACGGATGTTTTAGCAAATGTTGAAGCCTTTTGCCTGGGCCTTTGTAGACCCTATGCAACAATGACTGCCTTTAAATTATTCTTTTGTTCATATTCAAAATAGCCCAACTAACCTCGTTTTTGAGACAAAAATTCTAAAGAATTTGTTATCCTGGACGAGGCTAGTTGGGCTATTTTGAATATGAACAAACAAATAATTTAAAGGCAGCCATTTTTGCATAGGGTCTTTAGGAGGTTTTCACGTGACGTCATCCCCGGCATGTTGGTGGTCGAAAACAAAAGATCTGTTATTAGCTTCTTTTGTTTGTCCACCAGAAGTTCTTCATTTCTCTAATATTATTGGTGTCTCAAGAGGTTCTAAAAATTTGGTCTTAAGGCGCCCGCAAACGAGGAAACATTGTTGCGGAAACATTGTTTCCCGAAATGTCTCCTCGGCGCGCAACGAGTAAACATTGGCTAAGGAAGCTAATTGTTTCTGAACAAATTCAGCAACATTTTTGCTTCGCGGGAAGCACATTAATGTTTCCTGTGGTCGCAAACGGGGAAACACTTGCATCCGCAACAATGTTTTCGCAACATTGTTTCCTCCTTTGCGGGTGCGTTTACGCCGTGTTGTTTTGCAGAGTGCACACCGGAATGTTCTGAAGAGCGTGCCGCACGTGCAGCACGATGACCCATTTTTTCTCTTGAATCCAAAAATGAAATTGCTTGCCTCATTGCCTCAGTAGTCGACA
>NC_090896.1:7266660-7331660 GCF_036669925.1 Montipora capricornis
TGTTTCTTGGTGGGTTTGGTGTTCGGCAATACCAAAAATAATGGAGAAAGTCATGTTTGATCAACTATATGGTGCCTTTCAACCTGTCTTCTCCCCTAACATGTCTGGGTTTCTGCGTGGTCACTCATCTTGTGCTGCTCTTGTTAAAAAGATTGATGACTTTCGGTGGGCGCTGGATTAAAAAATGTCAACTTGCTCTGTTGCAATTGATTTAACCGAGGCATTTCAATATGCCATAATTTACATTTAGCCAAACTACATGCTTACGGCGTCAGTCAAGGAACAATGGAATTTCTACAGTGCTACCTTTCCAAGCGACAACAAAGAGTAAAAGTTAATGGAGTTCTTTCTGATTGGTCACCTGTCCTAAGTGGAGTTCCACAAGGTAGCCTCTTGGGGCCACACTATTTTTCTTTTTCGTCACGGTAAAATTCAATACAGTAAAATTCGATAATTTTAACTGTTCGTGTGCCCCGCTTGGCTATGAGGAACAAAGGACGACCTCTCGCGGTCTACTCTTATTTAATATATTTATTAATGACTTAAATTTTGTTGACCGATAAATATTTTAAAATAAATTTTGACTGATCACGATCTTCTCCGATCCAACGCTGTGCAAGACTTATCGTTCACGGTTTTTGCGAAGGTTTTAAAACCTCACGGCTTCACCAATGCTCGAAGTAATGTGTTACATATTACAGTCGCGTTACCTGCGCAGTAACGTTGCGCACAAACAATTGGTGCGAACGTCCTTAAGCGGTCAATCGAAAGAAGAACTGCTAAGGAATTCTCAACAGTCTCAACTGCTGAAATTCGTGAGTCAACGGTCAGGAAAATGTGCTTCAAGGACAATTTGTCGTTCCCTGTAGCTGGTCTAGGTTTAATGGATTAGGACATACACAAAGCATGAGTAAAGTGACCAGATTGGTGCCTGATTTCATATTCAGTAGCCATGAAAAGGTAATCCAAGATTTAAAAGTTATATGGCAGCTTATTTTCTCTTTTGCAAGGGAAATGCTTCAAAAATCTACTTGTAGATACAAAAAGAAAATTGCAGGACCAAAACTGGCTATTCTACTTGATCCATTCTTGGTAATAATCCTGGATTGCCCAGCCATGCTATGAACTGCTCAGTTAAGAGCACATTACAGGTGCACACATTAACATTTAATATTGTAAGGGTAGTTGATTTATTTGTGGGCCTAGATCACATACCAAAAATTGACCAGAGATAGCATGCTCTAAAAAAAAAGCACTTATTATACGTTTTGCATATTCTGACCGAGACAAAAATTAGTTGCTCCAATTTTGCTTATCTGACAGATGTGGTATATAATACAAAAACCTTTCCTTACATTGTTTGAGACTGGGTGTGGATACTGTCTATGCCACCCTTTGGTTAATTATTCACCACTTGTCAAATAGGTTTTGGGAAATTCTTTCAACGATTATTCATCAGGAAAATGAAATCCCTCAAATAAAAACTTCTCCTCCAGCCATGGAGGGGAAAAGTGGGCCCTAATTCAACAAACTGCATGAGAGGGCAACGGCACCCTAATTTCCTTGCCAATAATTCGCCGGCACCATCGCACAAGTTGACGGTATGCAATATGTCTGTTACGTTTGTGATCTGGACCATCGTAAGACTGGTAACATTGTTGCGTATACATGTATGATACCAGGATGCCTGTAACACCCATCTGTCTAGACATACAGCTTGAAACCCTGGATGCTCAGTGATACAAGATGGTGGCTGCTCACATTCACCCATTTCTACTACCTCTTTATTCTGTGCCGCAATCTGCAGTTGGCAATCGCTGGCAACTTTCACATGTGCACCTGAGTTTCAAGAGGCAATCAAAAGGGCGTACAATTTGAAATGTTAGTTGGTTGTGTATTATGTATCGTAATATATCGCCCTTTGTTTTATAAACACACCAGCTGTTTTCTAATGAAACGGTCGGGCAATGATAAGCTCAAAGTAAAGCGTTAGCAAAAAATGTGTGCGGTCAAAACAAAATTTTAATTTCAAATGCAAATTATGCACCAACCAACTCGAAACGTCAACATCACCCCCCTCCCCGGGCATTTGAACTTTCAAAGCTTGGATCGTTCAAATTCCCGCCCCTTCGGGCCAAAATGGCGTTCAAATGCCCTACCCTATTACCGGATTTGTCTGTCATACCCTACTAAAGAACTATCGTCTTCGGCTCCTGCAGTCTATAATTAAAACCTTTTGAAGACCCTTTTTGTTAGCCAATCGCTCACAAGTGCTACATCTCTTCCTTTAAACCCCTCCATCTCGTCCAAACACGTGTCTTATAGATGTTAGCGCCCGAAAAAAAATAAAACATTTGAAACCTAACATTTCCGGTTGAATTTTCCTCACCCCACGCAGGCAAAGGTCAAATTCCCCACTCCCCAGGCACAGAGGATAGTCAAATGCCCGTAGTTTGCCCAAGATGGGGGATGGGATGTTGAAGTTTCGATTTGATCGGCGCATTGGCTATATATTATCTTTCACAAATAATTGAACAAGCCATATGCTCCTCCAGCTTACAATGTTCTTTTATTCACAAATACCTTGGGTTAAAATTATTTAAAGATTAATTTAAAGCTTCATTGAAATCACACTTGAGTTCCCCTTTAACACGAAGATTTTTCAACAATATTATTATATCGCTTTAATCTAGAAATTTCTCTGGCACCCGGGGGTATCTTTTAGCTTGCCATTTAGCGTTAACTCCTGGCTTTTACGGTACTTTTTGGTGGGCAAGGATCTCATGGATATACACACTAACCATAACTCTAAAAAACTAACCATTCTAAGTCAGTTTCTAGACCTAAATATTGCTATAGCAGTAACATAAACGAAAATTAGACCTAATCACTGAAATGGGCACTTAGACTCAATCTGTAAAATGAGAGTTTAACCTAGGGGACTCGTGGTGGGTATATCCATAGATCTTTCCCTTTTGGTGCAAACGTTAAGGCAATCAGATTAGACTGAGGAATGTTTAAGTGGAAACTACATGTACAGTCCTCCTTCCTTAGTGTACGCAATAAACGTTTGCTTAGTGCAACTGCAAGGAATGCATGACATGCAGTAAAACGTCTTCTGAAAGGGGACAGGACATCAGGGGGGTTTTTTTGGGAGGGGGGAGGGGGCCGTGTCTTCCCCCCCCCCCCCTCCCCCCTCCTTTTTCCCTGTACAATATTGAAGTGGTACAGTGTGCATCAGGCGGTTTTACTTACGATAATGATTAGTTCAGTTTTAGAGCTTTTCTTATTTCAAATACATTTTGCCTTGATAGATATACATCACTAACGTGAATTTTTCGGATAGAGGGCATGGAGTGAAGGGGGGGAGGAAGGCGTGCGCTCTCGACGCATTTTCTTCGGCCCTCTCTTTCTGGGAATTTCCGGACTCGCCCCTAGGACATAATTAACGTGAGAAGGTGTGAGCCAAAGGGCCAATGCTGGCATGATATCTGGGTGACACTTCAAGTTGTCAAAATGACCTCTCACTTGAAAAAATCAACTGGAACACCGCAGTTCAACACCACCCAACTCAGTGCTTTCTATTTTTGTGTAACATGTACCACAGGCAACCCAGTTTACGCTCGTGGTGCGTCTAGTTTCTTGAAAGGCGTAGTTACTTCTCTGTTTTTTCTTTGAAGAAATGTTTGGCCTTGTAAAAAAATCATCTTCTTAATAACAAGTAGTCCTTCACTACCTCTATTTTTCTATAGAAATTGATTTCATTTACGCAATTTGGTTGGCAGGACTTTGCCATATGAAGCTCTGGTGTCAAGATCAAGTTTTGGTAAGTATACAGAAAGGCCTTGAGAAATATAAATATGGCTGGGAGTAATGTTGTGTAGTGGGCGTAAGGGAGGGGGGGGGGGGGGTAGATATGTGAAGGAAGGGAAGGAAGGAGAGAGGTACTGGCCAGGATCAGGGAGGGGTAGGGGAGTAGAAGGAAGGAAAAGATGTTTAGAACCCCTGCCCCAGTTCTTTAAAATTCAAACCAAAAAGAAAATTAAACTACAACAGATATTTACCGAGCTGCGATGCGGGGAGGTAAATATCAACCACTACCCACCTCCACTTAGGTGACTAATGATTTGCTATTTTTTTATTGTTCAACAACTTTTAAACGAGTCTGCATTGGCAAGACGCTGGAGAAAAAGAGGCTCTTTGAACTTTCGAAGCGCAGACAAACTTATGATGACTCTCAGCAACTAAGAAATTATTTCTATGCCTGTCACAAAACTTGATAAAACGTACTTTCTCTTAAATGGCGTTTTTAAGAGTGTTCAACTTCTGTAATAGGTATTTCTCATTATGTTTATGGTCCATTGATTATGCTTTTTTCGTATTCATCAGCGCGCTGGTATGGTCAGCGGTCTGAAACAAATGAAACATAGTACAATTGCATGTGTTATCTAACCTTCTTATCCAGCAAATTAATTGCCGGTTTTCACTGTCACACCATCATCAAAACCATTCAACAAATAAAGTCAAGAATCACAGAGATAAAAGAAGATGTATATTCAAACAGTCTCAAAAAGGTTCAGGTCTGTGCGATGTTTCGAGCTGGAGATATTCGAAGGAATGTTTTACTCAAATTTATAAGGCTTTGTATGGAGACGCTATGTTTGTGTCCTTCTCATGGGGGCCGGAAGCTGACAAACATGTGTCATCGAGTTTTGCTATAAAAAGCCAGTAGTCGTCTTCTGAGGGCTCATAAACACCTATGTGAGTACTTATTCTCATACAAGGACTGTTCAGATTGCAAAATCTCATCGGAGAAGTCATTTTTTAAATATCATGTCACGTAAAAGCTTAGCCGAATTCAACCTTGCTTTATCCAAGACGAAAAACACTATGAAACTGAAAATTTGTGAAAAGACAAGTCTTCCACTGTTCTAATAACTAACTAAACTAAAATCTCAAAAGAATTGATAATTCCTCATTTTTTAGTTTTGATGACATCACGTGAAAACCAAGAATACAGGAATCGTGTGAATCAAATTGAAAATTATTTTCGCTCTTTTATTGTTTTGTTTGTTTTTTGTTTTTTTTTGCTGCAATTTGTTTTACGTTGCTCTTTGTGCAACTACAAGAGGCTTCAATCCAGGACTGACACTTCACCGATTATTGGGGTTGTGAGGTCTTAAGCAGTTGCCATCCATCATTTACAAAAAACATATGCGCTAAAAGGAAAGCATAAAACAAAATTTTCTCTTTCCAGCTCTCAATTTGAGGGATGATATATTTTGGTAATACTAATGGTGTAACAATCGAGGTTTCTGTTCCTTTATTACTCTCATTTCGCTTGCGTTTCGGAGCCTAGGCAATGATGCAATACAACACAGCCGAGCTACTGCCTGACTGAATCCAAAATAATTACATGTCATAAACAAAAGGAATAATAGTTGCGACCATAAACTTAGCATTTTGCACAAGAAAAAATCCAAAGTTTTGAAAAACATTTAAATCAAGTGGACAACGAGAATATGTTCCAGAGTCAGTCCAGGTAATTTCTGATAAAAAAGACAGACGGTTACGAGTGTTTTGTTTGGCATTTCACCTGAAACGTACAAGAAGCTAACATGAAATAAAAAGAATGACACTGTAAAGGATATATTTTAAAGTAACACATGTCTGGTACCTGGGCAACCAAGGAGTCCCACCCTCATTGATAGGTGTCCATGCCAACCTGTCGGCCGGAACCGGAAGTAACGTGCACTGATTAGTGGGTTGAGATCATGACGAACTTCAGTGTCCCTGTCTATGTTTCCAGCAAATTCCTAAAGCAACAAGAATGATAAATTTATCATTGAAACATTTGATTATATCATGTGAAAATTTTACACTCTTTTGACCTCCAGCGTTGTCGATTTCGTTTTTTTATCGAGTGTTTTAACATCTTCTCGATGTTCAACCCAAAATGCTGGAGGCCTTAGCTTAATATTTAAGAGAACGTTCCCCTTTAGACCATACAACTTGATGACCAGCGCCTTATTTCTTGTTACATCAACACCGTCATATCAAAGATGATGCCGATCATTGAAATATAAGAACGTAAAAATATAGTGCAGAGTGTTGATTTTGCGATGAAACAAGAAATGACATTTGCAAGGGTTTTTCCTTTTATTGATCATGAGAGTATAAGTAGTTGGTATGTTGCCCAACACTTGATCAGTTATAAAACAACAACAGCAAACCCAATGGGACGACGCCACGCCAGTCGAATTCTTGATAAAGTGAAATTTCCATCTTGCCTGCGGTTTGGTCTTGTTCCTGTTAAACTAGAAGCATTCATCATCGTCGCTACTCAGTCATTCAACTGGCTGTGCGATCAGTAAGGCCGGTTGCCTTCATAGTGAGCTATGTGAAGAAATATTCTCCGCGTGAGGTCAAAGACGTCCATTATTGTCAAAACTGTACACATCTTCTACATTATACGAAAGTGTATGCACACAAGGAAGTTCACATCTGCGTTACGTTCCTAATTTGTCATTCGATTTCGCAGAATAAACTGCATTTTTTTAAACAATACTCCTTTATGTCTCTTACGATTATAAATAGAATATTTGTTTTAACCTTCACTACTCCTTGCTCCTGGTAGTACTGGAAAATTTCCCCCTCGTTACTGTACTGCAGCTTGTACTTGGTCACCCACTGAGAACGGCATCCACCAGGCCAATAAGGGACGCAGTTTCTTCCCTGCGTTGCTAAGGTTCGTACCCTTTTCTGACTTCCCAGATCTACTTGCAGCCATTGATTAAAATTATTTTCACGAGCTACCCAAGCCCCTGCCTTTTCTCGGGTTTCTTGATAGTTTAGTTTTCCTTGGCTGGGAGCGTGATTGCTGTCCCATTGTGAAGAAGCATTGAGTTGTGAGTCAAAAGCGAACACACATGCTGAAAAAAAAAGATTTTTGCTCATCTTTTAAAGTTAAGCAGGGCTTAAACCATAGGTTATTGCCATTCTTTACTTTTACTGAATCCAAGCGCAGAGGTGTATTACTTGAGGTGAAACGGAAGAAAACAGAGTTAGGAAGAAATAGCTTCTCATATAGGGGGATTGAGGTATGGAATTCACTGGATAGAAGGACGAGGAACTTGGAAAAGCTATTGTAGATGCTTTAAAGGTAGCACTGAACCGTAACAAAACCAGCCTCAACAAAATAACATTTAATAAAGGGACTACAGTAAATCTTAATAAGGACATTAACTTTTTGTATTATTAAACGTTAGTATTTACACCTCTTAAAAGTTTTTTGAATCTATCTAAAATTAGTAGGTTATTTTCTCTTGTTCTAAATAGACAGTTTTTTTTTTACTTTAGTATTAACGTTTGTATCCTAGTCTTAAAAAGTATTGTAGTTTAATTGGTAGGTTTATATGGTAGGATTTAATTATATTAATAAGTTTAGCAGGTCCACATCAGCTCTTTAGCTGCCACTACCAACCTGCTTTAACAAACAAAGTATGTATGTATGTATGTATGTATGTATGTATGTATGTATGTATGTATGTATGTACATAAATATGTTTAAATAAAAAAAATAAGAAATAAATAAGTAAAAAGAATGGATACCATTGGGAAGGACCATTCTTCTCATAGCACACTTCGCCCGTATTGCACAAGGACGAGAACGAGAAGGATGATAAACGCGAAAGACTAAGGATGGTGGCAGAAGGTTATAATTCAGCCTGTGGACGAGCACTTTGTGCAGAGGCTTTTAAAAAGAGAAATAACATTGTTAACTCTTCGTTACTAGAATGCTTGATTTAACTATCGGTCACATGATCTTAAAACAGGTTACTATTTCGTGAGCCGTAAAGAGGAGGTATTCCCCACTCTAGTTAAGTGATGGACTTGATTTCCTAATGGTTAGAACGTCGTTAACGTCAAATTTACTCTTGCGTTCCTCTCTACCAATATAACCGCTTTGACTTTTCTTCAAAACATCAAGTGATTAAAGGGCACGCAAGGCGTGTAAAACAAAACTGCCAGCATCAGTCGCAATAGTACCTTCATTAGACTGGACTTTACCTGAGCAGTTTCTTCCGTCTCCTTCATAGCCTTTTTTGCAAGTGCAATTGTAAGATCCTACGGTATTCGCACAGGTGGCATTCACGTGGCACTGGTTTTCAGATGAACACTCGTCAATGTCTGGAACCAAATGAACGTAAGAAAGCCAACTCGAGGACTGCACGTGACTAGTGGGCATGCAAGGCGTGCAAAACAAAACTGTCAGTGGCGGTAGTTGGTTATTCGAACTCTTTCAGTGAGAATGAAGTTTTCATAGTTCCTGTCTCGAGCTTGGAACAAAATCTGTCTACTACCGATCTCGCATAGGAGCTCGCCAAAGGGAGCCTTTATGTCCACTTTATTCCTTAAGTCAACCCTTTCCAGAGTAAATTTATTTTTAGGAACAGCTAGATTTCCTGCATCTTCATTGGCTTGCTGTACCTAATATGGTCAAGAAACGCTTCAGCAGTAAAGCGAGATGAAAACATTTTTGCAGCTCTGAGGAAAAAGGGCCTACAAAAGCCGTTTTGGACCGGAATTGACCGAGGCAGAATTTGATGCTTTAGTCGGCAATACTACTCCCGGGAACACCAAAGAAGAGTCGTTGATCCTGGAGGTTTTAATAAAACAATTATTCTACTCGGGCTTGCTGGATATAAAATGATTGTAACCAACTCGGCGCTATGCGCCTCGTTGGTTATCTATCACTTCATAGCCAGCAAGCCCGTGTAGAATAATTGCTAAATATACATTTCGTTCCGTATCCTCAGTAACCGTATGCAGAAGCTATCGTTCTTTTGACTAAAAAAGGAAACCTAAGACGCTAAATCGTTTGTAATTGAGTCGACCCTTTCCTGAGTAATCTATTTTTAGGAACATTTTTTTGCCCCGAAAAGTATTATATTTCCCTTGACGCTGAGATAGCTCTGTTTGATTGGCTTTTACAACTGTGGGGGTGCTGAATCTCTCGAGGGAGGAGGTCTGTGAATAAATCTACTCGGGAAAGGGTTGACTCCTTGGCCAATTATGGGAGATTTATAAAGGCTTTATAAAGAGCGTTTATAAAGGCTCCCCTTGGTGAGCTCATGTCTGGCATCATTTACTGAATTGCCTTGAAAAATCCTATCTCGATCCTATTTTTGAAAGACGCTCTCAGTTGTGTGCACCTGATAGATACATGTTCAACTAATATCCCTCCGTTTTGAACCAGGTCGTCCCACAACTTTATGCTTTGGACAAGAATATGTGAACGATTGAAATAAGATAATGTATCTTTCTTTTTTTCCCTTGGAGGATAGATATCAAGTTATTCAACTTTAAAATGGCGCGTTCGATTCTTTGGCATTGGTCAAATTATTCGCAACTAACAGGATATGGGATGCCGATCTCACCGTTTTCGCAGTGTCGTCCGGTGAATCCCGCTTTGCAGAAACACTTGTAGCTGTTCTCTTCGTACAATGGCAGACACGTTCCATTGTTCTTACAAGGCCAACCACTACATGTTGACTATAAAGAATTAATTCAGGCTTACTTGATATGATAATAGACTTGCGTGGAATTTTAGGGTAAATCTCGATTGCTATGAGTTTGTGTAAAGTCTTAGCCAAAGGCATGGCCACGCGATCGCTTCATACGTCGTTTTTAACGCAGTGAAACTTTCATCTTCCATTTCAACAACTAATTTGATAAGTGATACTGATTAAAAAGGTGGTAAAGATAATAAAGTAACATTGACGGTGAATAACGGTTTGGCCTTTCAATATTTAATTTATTTCTTTCGGTTTTGAACGATAAACTGAGGTTGTTATGTCTGGGCGACAAAGAACGTCAGCGACAACTAGCGACGGTAATGGTGTGCGACGTTCTTCGTAGCACTATTCGCATGTACGCAATGCGTACCTATTTTTTGATACTTCCATGCACATTACATCTTATTTGCCATAAAACTTTGAATTTCTGTGGTTTGCAATAAAAAATAAATGAATAAATAAGAGAAGAATTAAAAAGGAGAAAGAACACAAAAACACACACCGTATGCCATAAACGTCCAAGACTTACGACTTACCGCGATGCTGAAGTGGTGAAAGGATTCGTTGGACATGAATTTGTCCGAGTTGTTGTACTTGTCCGAAGGGAGGAGTTCACAAAGCAGTTTACCGTTGATGTTCGGGTATGCAGCCAGGTTGAATGAAAAACATGTCACAGTTTCCAAGCAGGCAAAGGAGCACTGGGGCATCCATTCAACGTGACTATACCCAAGAATGGTGATATTCAAGTAGGAGAATTTGTCTTCTTTAAAGTTTACGAAACTTACACCAATGTTAGGTTCACCGCGACTGATAGCTTTGTCGGCTTTTTTCTCTGAAATAGATGAATTGCAGCTGAACACAAAGAAGGGAAAGGTAACTATCGAGCACGTTACGGCGAACACGAGCTCCTTGACAACATCGGAGTGTTTACGGTTACGGCCTTGTCTTCGAGGTGTCATTTAAAAAAAAAATGTTCGTATTTCGTCAGGTTATGCTATGACAATGAAATTGACATCGTCTTGTAGTTTTCAAACCAAGGAAGTATTCTTTTAGTCTCAGAAGGTTGTTTTTCCTTTGTTAGGTTCTCAAAGCAAAAGTAGGTAGTCTTATTCTAAAGGTTTAAGCTACAAGGGATTTTTAATTTTCTAAAATTTTTTAAGGAATCGATTTTGAGATAAATTTTCATCTAAACGGTGTCAGCGTTTTTCAGGTTGTTGACGTGTTTTGATTTTATACCATACTTTCCTTAAATTCCCAGTCTAAAACATTGTCGTAAACTTTGATGGAAGGTAACAAATGCAAAAAGCGAGATATAAAATGTTGCCGACACCCTTTAGCTAAACATATCAAATAACGTTCAAACAAAAGAGTACTTTTCTCGGTTTGAAACTACATTCAAGGACCAATATAGTGATGTTAATTTCATCCTTATAGCATGAACACTGACGATATACGAACGTTTTTAGAAAACTGACACCTCGAACCTATGACGGGCCCTCAGTAAGGTAAAGATAAAATTGAGAGGAAAAATACCTGTAGCAACTGCATATGAGGGGACAATTATTAGTATAAGCATAGAAGCTTTCAGAAATGTCGTACAGCCAAAGGGTTTCATCCTTTCTGCTTACTTTACGGTGCAGTACTGTCCGTCCGACAGTTTAGTGCAAACCAGTAAGGTTTACCATTGCTCATCCAGACGTAAAATGATTTAATAATAAATGGTTTGTGGTTTTTAAGGATGCGAGTACTGTTCCTGCTAAGCAGAGTTTGTGTTGAAGACAAGTAGTTGTCAACGTTGCTTTTAATTGTCGATAAAAACATTTATTTACTTACGTGAATATTTTATCTTAGCTTGAGGACATCTGTCTTTAAGTTCACAGCGAACATTACTACTTTACTATATTATACTTCACCATAGAAGATTATTATTGCTTACCCTAGTAATTCTTGTATAGAAAATGTATCGTGGTAAAACAAAACGCGTGCCTTGTGCTAATTTAAATACAAAGAAAAGATATAGACGTAAAATGACTTAGCAATAAATGGTTCGTGGTTTTTAAGGGTGCAAGTTCCTGTCAAGCGGATTCAGTGATATCTGGCTGTGGTGAAGATGAATACCTGGTAACGATGTCTTAAATTGTGCATAAAAGCAATCATTAACTTCGTGAATATTTCATCTTAGCCGTGAGGACATCTCTCTTGAAATTCACAGCGAACTACTTCACTATATTATATTTTTCCATAGAAGATTATTATTAGTTACCTAGGTGATCTTTCTTTTATAGAAAATGTAGATCGTTGTAGAACAAAACGCGCGCTTTTTACAAAGACACAATAAGTTCCTGCCAATATTAACAGATGAATCCCTATGAAAAACGATTTAAAATTAAGCACACATGCTAGGACACAATAAAAGCCAATACCCGTCCGCTTTAATAATTATTGCCATATCTACTAGAGCTGCTAAACCCCTCGTTATGTAGGACATTTTTAAGAACTGTGAAATAACTATAGCTTGAACGTTGTCAAAGTTTTCAACTCTCTATGTTGCAAGAAATATGTTGGCAGTTTGTGCTTGACACATCGGCGATAAGCGTCAAAAGATTCAAGAACATTATTCAGCCTAAGGAACTAGAGACTTTCAAGTTTAATCCAAAGCTCATCATATGGATCAATATTAAATAAGATGATGGAATGATTTTCTTCGGATTAACAAGGGAAGTGTTTTTGTTGACGTTCGTAAAACATGGTATACTCCCTGTTCCATGGTTCAAGAACGCAGGGCTCTGAGACAAATTAAGAGTAAGACTAGGGCAGAACTGAAAGCTTAATATATTTTTTTTATAGTGTGGCGTTAAAGAGAGATTATAGAGTCAAGCAAAAAAAAAAAGAAAAGAAAATTGAAAATATTTTTCATCTTACACAAAAAGAGGGGTATCACGTACGACAGTTTTTCTATGAAACAATCAAGGGGCTACGTTAGTAGAGTATTTCTCTTTCTTTGTCAGTTCTGAACATAAACGACTAAAAAGTTTTCTTTTGCCTGATGATGATGATGATCATGATGATAATAATAATACTAACAACTTTGTTTAACCACGGAATCCTCGTCACTAAAAAGTGGTCCTCTAAAGAGCCGTGCACATTAACACTAATAAAGCTGGGTTTTGCTAAGAAATCTTATATTAAACACTAAAAGATTAAGTAAAAAAAATTCCAGTATAAACTAGCGGAATAAGAACCTTTTATCATCGTTTTGGCTAAGAAGATTTGAAAAAAGCAAAACAAAATTCTTTGAAATTGTGAAATACTCTCCATCCTTGCTAGCTGTAACAGCAGTTATTAAAAGTACCGTCACATGGAATGGAGCAACAAACTGCATTATTACCTTTAATCTTTCACTGTTTTCAATTGAGTGATGTTAAGCATTCGTCAGAGAGGAAAAAATAAAGCATTTGTTTTCTTCGAAATTAGAAAAGAAATTAGACATGTTTGTAAAGTCAAAATATATGTCGCCTATGCAATAATGCGTGCATCTTGTTAAAAATAATTTAAATGTGTTTCGTGTGATGCCCGAACATTGCCATAACATGAAGAAAATTTCAAGGGAAGACAGTCTGTTTAGGCATTTTGCATGATTTTGTGATTTCTAAGCGGAGTATATCGGCCCAAAATAAGCCATGGTTTACTAACCCATACATTAATACATATATTATTGCTTTTAGTCCATTTTAGAAATATTAATTACTAAGTACCTTATGATCTGTGACTTAGATCGCACCATTTACCAAATGTTCATGAATATTTAATCTTATCAATTAGAAATTATTATTTTTTGGCTAACTGGGTCTCGCCGTATAAAGTTCTTTTTTTCCATTTCGTAAAATTATATCATTCTCTGATGCATCTTCCAGGATAGACCGATGATACATTTTTTAAAGAAAAACTGCAGACATATCCGGACAAAGTTTGTTTTATAAATTATTAATTCCCCCGTAAATTATTATTGCTGCCTTTACAGAGTCAATTTTCTGAAATTATAAGTAATCATTGCTAGTAAAGAAAGGACAGAATCCGACAGGAAGAAGGAAAAATAAGCGCTCACTCAAGCCAAATGCTGTAAAGATTTTTTGTTCAGTGGACGTTCTGCTGACTTGTACACCGCCAATCTGTCTCTTTCTATTTCTTTGTCTTGGTTTTTGAACTTAACTCACTGAATCGAAAAAAATGCCTTTTCAGGTTTGTTGAAACACTGATGAGAATAGCTTTTCGGTAAACACTGCATTAAAATAAGACATTAACGTCACGAACTCAAAGATGATCGCTAATGCGAAGTGCACGCCACAAAAAAAGAGAAGATAACATCATTCTGTTTCCGGAACATTTTGTTTTTAATAGAGCGACTTCCATATAACCTTGAAAAATAAACGTGAAAAGGGAACTGAAACAAAAAATGCAAAACATATCATTGGCTTAAATAACAAAAACAAACGAGCGCGAATTTTCATTGGCTTAGCCAACGCGATTGCAAACAACGTAATCTCTCCATGGAATTTTTTGGAAAGCGATCGGCATTTGGCCTTGACGTCATTTGAAAGGCGATAATGTGATTGGGTAATCGAACTGTTTACTGCCCATGTTAGGAGTTTCCTTGGCAGCAATAAGGAGAAGCGTTGTTTTAATCTCGCCAAACATTGGTCCGTGAAACAAAGTCGCTCTAATCTTAACCCATTTGTGTGATATTTTTCACTACTTTTCCTTGTTCAGCTAAGAATAAAGTCACAAGGCAAGATTTTCGAAGGGATGCAGTTTCTTTTATTCCAATACCCTCCTTTTTATAAGAACGTCTAATTTTGGGGCTGAAGCTAAAGCTTCTTACTTTTTTTGCCATTTCATAAGCCTAGAAACGTTCTTAACATGTCCTTTAAGTTGTGTGGTATACTAAAGCCCGGTTTACACTACAGAAAATGTTTGGCACGGTTCGTGTGAAATTGGCACGGGTTAGAGCTCAGCAAACTTTGTTTACACTAAACCATGTTTACCGTACCAAAAATACCGTACCAAAATTTTTGGGCTCACGTAACTTCTGTTGAAGACATGCGCAGTTCAACTATAATCAAGATTTGGTGGGGAATGAGCCGCCATCTTGAAATGTACGCAAAAAAACCGCTAGCCTATAAGAATTAAGGCTCAACCCAGCTGGCCCGTTAAAGTGTTTTCACTACTTGTTCTATCCGAACCGTGCCGCTTTTCTCAGCACCCGTACCATTTTTACCCGTGCTCGGACTACCTCGCCGAAGGTCCCAGCACGGGTAAAAGTTTTGGTTCGGCACGGATGAAATTTGGTACGGACAGGTTGTTTACACTGCAAATTTTATCCGAGCCGAACCTTTTTTTTTTTGGAACCTGTGCCAATTTCATCCGAGCCATGCCAAAAATTTTCTGTAGTGTAAACCGGGCTTAAGTTCGACTATAATCTGAGTTCTTCATATCTAGAGCGAGTATACTGTATTTCTTTCTTTCTGTATTGGCAAAAAAAGGCATTCCAATCATTCCAAGAATGGAAGACGTTCTAAAACAACATAATTACTAAATCCTCCATAGATTTATGTGATCTTGTGTTATTTGTGCGAATGCTGTAGCGGACTTGCTCACGGGATCCATACATTTATGTCATCTTGTGTCATGTGTGGGAATGATTTAACGGACTTGGCAGTTGTGCGCCTGTATCGGCAGGTTATTCGTTTTTATTACTCATTTTGTTTAATTTTGGGAGGAAGTTATCCTTCGAAAATTTAATGAAGCAGAATTTCTTCCTGCTTTCCTTCAAACGACATACGCCAAACTTTTTTCTCCCCGATGGAAACATGAAAATGAAAATTAAACAAAACGAAAAAAGAAACAAAGAATGATCTTTAGTGAATGCCGTAGTGAGGAACATTGGCCCGATGAAATGACGCAAGAGGTTCGCACAAAAACCACCGGGGGCCAATATTCCGCAAAATTTTTTTATTGTCACCGTTGAGGAACATCGAAAAACACTTAGGCAAACGGAGTTAAAAAAAACTCATGTTGGCTCGCATTTTACAGAAAAATAAACTAAGAAATCAATGAACTATTTCTTTATTTTATTTCTTTTTCCAAAAAGAGTACAGATGATTGTTATTTAATTCCAGTTGGGATTAAAAATTCGAGTTTCATTCCAAATCATAGAAGTTACAGAATGACAGTCAAGGGTAAACGTTCAGTGTAAACTATTCAATATTTATCAATGCGTCAAAGAATAAGTAAACAATACGGTGTAGGCGAACTAAACCAAGTCGAGTTTCCTTTAAACAGTGCGAGCCTTCCTCGTCAGTTTTCTTTCCATATCCTCCGAATTTGGATTGCGATTATGAGGTCACAAAGGAAGGGCAATTGTTTGAATTAAGAAGAAGAAGAAGAAAAACAATTGTTTATTGAATAAAAAATACACATGAAGTGACTGAATTACGCGTTAAAAATTTACAAATACTGAAACATATTTCAAAAGACTACATATACAGATATTTAAAAAACACACTTATAAAAACTATTAAAAACGGTAAGTTATATTGATTCTAATTGGAAGTTTGTAACTTCTTTAAGGCTGTGACTGATAATAAAAGAGTTCTTAAAACGGTTCTTGTGGCAGAATGGGACATAAAATAAAATACAAAAGAAAAGAATGGGACATAAAAAGTTCTACGTCGACTCAAAGTGCGGTAGTTTGCAGCCTTTTGTGGTAAAAAGACTTGCAAGCTTGTGGCAACGGACCCTCTTGATATCATTAATTAAACAGTTTCTGGGACAGAGCCTCTTGCCTCTCCTAAAGGGTGGGGATTTCAGCCTCGGAGAGTTCCTGCCCCTCAGTTAGTTGAGGGAAAACTGTGCGCAAAGCGCGCCTTTGGATACGCTCTAGAAGACAGCTGCGGAACAGTAGCTCACAAGGATATTCAAGAACTGATCTATTAACACTGCAATAGAAAAGAATCAAGTCTCTGCAGCAAATTCGAGCTCGTTTTAACCGTGTTAAGCTAAGGGACACAAACGTTTTGCTAGCAGTCTTTGAAGTGGTTGATGAACTGCATGATGCTCGGTTATTCTCAGACCTTTTCAATCGGTTAAAGAGGTGACGGTGACTTGTTCATGATTTATGACAGATTATTAAGTTTTTCTATTGAATAAAACTGTCTTTGTTTGGCAATAGGAGGTTTAATATGCAAGGGCAACGCCAAATTCAACAAAAACGTCACTCCAAAATATAACTTAGCACTATCGCAAGCATTTCGCGATTATATTCCGTCTTGTTCACCTTGTACAATTCGGCGAACTATCCCGTAACTGGATGGGTACGAACGGTTTTAAAGTAAAAAAGCTAAAATTTGGTGATTTCACGTTGTTTTGTTGAGTACGACAAAGCGTGCACGGAAATTCGTGCTGCACGTGCAACACGAGTATTTTTCCTTTTTTAACCAGTAATATTCTAACTTGCTTTGTGGCGTTGTCGTTGCCGTAGTCGGTGTCTTTGATTAAATACCCAATTCTTACAGTGATCCAGCACCTGGAAGGCGGTACCAAACCGATCAACTGCTGCACTGTCCCCAAGAAGAAGTCGAAGCTAAATTGGGAACTGGTATGTAGCTTTTTAATCGTGTTTACTACACCCTTCATATTTGCCATTTTCCCATAAAGCACTGAGCCCTGACATTATTCAGATTATTGTACGTTTCCAGAGTCGTAGAACAACCATGTATTATTTAAATAGTCCCTCACACTCCAGACCTTTCCTTACTTAATTACCACACCTTGACCGTAAAACAAAATTGACGACGGAAAGTTGCCTTTTGTGAAAACACTTACATAATTAGCCTACTTTTACATTTTTCCTTAATTGGCTCAAGGACGTAATCCATCATGTACTCCTACCTACAAATTGCGCCGAATTCAGAGGTGCGATATTTTGTTTTCATCTATGATTATCGACAACTCTAAATGTTTCACTGACCCGGAACGCCGGGAAAGTTGCGCCTTCGCTCGTTGGTTTTTTTAAAATTGTTTTGGAGGGTGTATATAAGCAAAAAGCTGTTGGCAATGAATGCCATTACAAGTTGTAGGAAACGTCTCTTAGTGACCAAAGTAGTTACTGTATTCTGTTGTTACTATTTTCTCTGAATTTCTACTTTCGACCTTCTCTTTAAAACTCTTCAGTGAAGACAAACAGAAGATACCAACTGAATCAAACTGTGCTAATGTGGTCGATAACAGCACCACTAGGATATTCAATAGCCACTGTTGCACAGAAATGACTAGAATACAATATTGGCATGCTTAGCTGAAGAACGAATAGAACAAAGCAGCCAAGTTTTTCCATCATGACTTGACCTCAGCCTGTCAGTTTTCCTTCAGTAATTCGCAATTTTTTTGCCACTTACTTGGAAAGATAAATTTACTCCCTTTTCCTACACGTTTTATACTCAGTATAAACACTTGATGTTCCTTGGAAAATTGGATTATAGTGCAGTTGGTTTTTTGAAACCAGGCCCCAGCTGTTCAAAGGGTGGATAGCGCTGTCCACTGGATAAGTCAATTGGTTTTGCTAGTGTTTATCCGAGTTATAATCTGGGCAGTATTTAGTGCTCTGTGCAGCAAATGGACAGTAGAATTAGAAGGCAATGATTTCATCGGATAAAAACAATGCACTATACCCCTTGGAGCAATACATTGACCTCCGTCTGTGACGAAACAACTGCAACGATAACAAATAAATAAAGGCGTCAAGGAGAAGATTTCTGCTATAGCGGGAGGCTTCAAACAGCCTCGAGTATTACAAAATGCGATGAAAATCCGAATTTATATAACATGCAGGGGGGTAACCAAAGGGATGGGTGCTGTGTTGACTGTGTTGAAGCTTCAATGTGACACAATCTATTTCGTTTGCTGATTCAGAAACTCAAAGCCCATGTTCTAAGTGATGGCAAAGGCCGCAAGTACTAGTTCATTCCACAGCCTCTTATTAGCCATCAGTGCAGTAATCTAACTTGCTTCGAATGCTCCAGTATCCCTCTTAAGAGTGTCAATATAGGTAGGTCTCGGTCTTCCTCTCCCGCGATGACCATGTGTGGGCTCCCAAATTAGGACTAATTTCTGGGTGCTTAGCTCTGGATGGCGATACAATGCAGCTAAAAAGTGAAAATGCTGGATTCAGTCTCCCAGAAATGTTATGGATAAGATATTTACTCTAATCAGTTGCCTGTTGACAACATGATGAGATCGCCAGTACAAAACTTGCAGCAGTGATATGTAGAAAATTTTTTTCTTTTAATTAATTGATAGTTTCACGATCTTCATGTGAACTTTGCTACCTAGAGCTGGAGGTCACCAGCCGCAACACTTTTAAGTACCCACATTAAGGGTTTTTCACAAGCTTTCTGTGTTGCTACACTAGTGTTTCACCCTCCCTTGCTTCACTGCTTTCACTTGAAACCAGTTTATCTGTTGTCACGCTATATACTAGATCCCGCAAAATCTTAAGGTGATTCCCTAGAAATAGAACTTGTCAGATTTCCGATGAAACTTTGTAACATGTCAAAGAGATGAAGGAGGGGGGGGGGGGGGGGGGGTCACCGTGCTTGTTTCCATGGTACGACGCTGACGAATACGGCTATTTGAGCTACTTTGACAATTGCTGCTCACCCCCTCCCCCAATGTTGGACAAATTTAGCTTGATTTTATAAATGTAATCCAACGTATCACGCAGAGCGTGGTGTTATTCTTTGGTTAATTCAAGTACGTACCTGAAAAATGTTATAAAATGCATTTGTGAGTACTTGAAAACACCGTTCTTAGCAAATATGTGATCAGAAATAAAAAATGGGGGTCACCGTACTAGTTCATGAGAAAATAGTCATTCCTTGCTGGATTAGGCTTAGCGTCAATGAAAACCCGCCTTTTTATCAATGTGCCCGCGCTCCTAGCCTGCGTGCACCAATGGTACAAGAGATTATGCGCAGTAGGGTTGTGCAATGCAAACCCGCCTTTTTATCAATGTGCCCGCGCTCCTAGCCTGCGTGCACCAATGGTACAAGAGATTATGCGCAGTAGGGTTGTGCAATGTAAACCCGCCTTTTTATCAATGTGCCCGCGCTCCTAGCCTGCGTGTACCAATGATACAAATAATTATGCGCAGTAGGGTTGCGCAATGCAAACCATGGAATCACCTTAAATAGACATAACGCTGCATCCTGTAGATCCACGTCATTTCTGATCCAACAGCGTGTTCCAGAACGAAATAACCTACCCCTATAGTTTCAGGTTAATGTCCAGTACTAATTTGATTTATTTGTCTATTTATTCAACTGGATGTCTAACATTCACCGTTTTTTTTTAATTTGTAAACGTTAAACGATGTTTACCAGTCCATTATCCGTTGTTATAAATGGGCCATCCACACTTCAACTGACTGCAGAAAAGTTGTTTAAATTACTTGTTTTGTTCCGTACTTGGCAAATTTGAATGTCACTCAAATTAAAAGCTACCTCTTCTGAAATGTAGTACACTATTTCTGCGCCACATGGTATTCCGAGTAAACGCATAAGGAAGCATCTTGTTGGCTTTTGAACTCTCCCAGAAACTGACCATACGGTTCACCAAATCTCGCAGCTAGACGTAAACTTTGATTGGTTCCTTGCAAAAAACTTGGAATTTAACTCCATATTTTCCAAGAATGCAAATCATTAAGCTTTAACAAAAAAAACCCCGGTTTTCTGGCCTCACTGTACGTATTGTAGGTATTTGTGGCAATCGAAAACGCGATTTCCTCTATGTACCAAAATATATTAAATAACACTCCGATTGGATATAAAGGTCGCTGAAAGATGGATCCATGTTGTTCTTAGTGAGGATGGGGGCTCATGTTGCCGGAATTTTTTAAGGGGGTGTGCTCAGAGGGAGCTCAAAGGAAAAAATCTTCAGCTTTGAGATATCCAGAGTCGAGGCTGGCATCTCTGCATAATAATATAGCGAAAGGCAAAATATGTTTCACTTACGATCTGTCAAGTATTCATAACCTTGTTGCTGAACTTAGGACATTCAACTAATGTAAATGGCAAGGGAAACCGATTTACTCAATGTATTGAAAACAGTAATATTTACCTGATGAATTTATGGTTTTAATCAATGTGCCATAACGATAGGGGGTCCCTGACACTCCAGGCCGCCCTTTGTCCCTCGACGTTTTGCGAATACCGCGCATCGGTGGCTCAGTTGTTTGAGCATCGGGTTGCCATGCGGGAGGTCGTGAGTTTGACTCCGGCCGGACCAACACTCAGGATCTTAAAAGAACTGAGCAGAAAGTCCTGCTTGTAATTACATCTGCAAATGGTTAGACTTTCAAGTCTTCTCGGATAAGAACTATAAACCGGAGGTCCCGTCTCATAACCCTTGTTGGAAATTAAATTGTATAAGACGTTAATAACCCGCTCACTCTTCGATAAGAATAGGGGACATAGTCCCCGGCGTTGTGGCAAGGGAAGCCTTATCAGGACGGAGGCATCTTTCACTTCCTAAAATACATTGTAAACTGTGTAATAAGCAGTCTGGCTAAAGTTCCCCGAAAAATATTGTAAATTAGTCCTGAAAAGCCCCGAGGGGAGAGACTAATAGCTTCTCTTCACTTCACTTCACTTCAATACGATATCACCTTAGTTTCATGTATTTTTTGCTCGCTGCGAAATACTCTGCTTTCTAATTAGTTTCTCAATTACAACTGCCTGACCATTTGGTTGCGGATTCGAAAGTACAGCAAGAAACAGAGAGAAAGCAAACATCGTTGATGTAGAAACTCGTGAGCGTAATGGACAGCAAGCTGGACACCACAAAACGAGGGCTTGACAGCATCTCTGTGTCCGCCCGTGAAGCACAAATGTGCAAAATTAAGCGTATGAAATTTAGGGACCCTCGGTCATTCAAGAAAAAGGGACACGAGCAACAGTTTAAACACAACGAACAGTTAAGGAGGCCATATCCGAAGCAAAAGAAGCCATGCAAGCCAACAAACAAGACACTTGTCGTGCAAAGTTACACGAAGATATCGAGTTAATCGATCAGAGAGAGAAGCTTATTCTTCTATCACACTGGTCCGAGTACGGGTGGAAAACCGTAGGTGAATATATTGACAATGAGTTAGCGGAAAACAACGGCGACACTAAAAAGATTGAGAAGGCCGAGGAGGAGGCCCAACGAAAACCGGCCGACGCTCGCGCTCGGGCTACTAAAGCTAGAAACCGTGCCTACTGGTCTCGACTTAGCCCCTTGTACTAGACCATTTACAACGACAAGCCAATCTAACACACATCTATCCGGTGCAGGAGTTAAAGAACCTTACTCACCCACTTTACATTGCGCGCCTTTGTTGTTGTTCCGGGATTTTGGCCGGGAGCGTCTACTTCCATATATGGGCAAGTATTGTTGAGTTATTTTTACGCTCGAGAGAAAAATTAGAACAATTTTGTCAGGGAAATAAAAAACAGCAGAATACCTTCATTTCGAGCGCTTTTCTATGAAGCGTGGATCTACGTCTGCAGTGAATTCAAGAGGGAAATACAGTTTGTTCGCGTGGTACTTAGTTGTTTGAACTTTTAACTGGACCTTAATTGAAAAGCAAGCAACCCATATTAATTTTATGCCCAAGCAGTTTGCAATGGAAACAACAAGGCGGGATAGTTAAATTTGCTGCTAGCGCGGTACTTGTTAAATAAGTTTAAAGGTGATGTTACGCGCAATACACAGTTGGAACATTAGATGAAATGATCTTACTCTACGTTCCTAGAATTTCATATTTTTCAAGTTTACCTAGTCTTCAAAAGGGTGTTGAATCCAACAACAATTTTTTCCTGTAAATAAACACAAGCTGACCTTCTAACCTCTATAGTTTTCAATTTTTTCAGACCAAGAATAAAAATGTCATACACAAGCTTGCTTCCACACGCAGTTTTATTAACAGCGAGAAAATCTAATAAACAGCAATGGAAAGGCTCTTTACTGATTGTAATGGAGATCAGTATTCAAATGTTTGCCGAAGACTTGCCTTGCCTCTTTGTTCAGTGCTGGCATCCTGAGCGGAAGACACGCACAACAATATTTGAACAGAATTATCGATCCGACGGTGGATTTGCTGTTCGTGATTCCTTATAATGTGGTCCAAGTTATATCTTCATTTTCCAGAAATGGTAATACATTAATTCTGATCGTTCTAGTCGTTAATCGATGAATTCCCAATTTTGGTACTCTTTGCTGCCATTCAAAGAGCAGATGGTTGAACAACGCTTCCGTTTCCACTCGATAGCATGTTGCGAAGAGCAAGTCATACATAAATAATATTAGAAATAATATTAGAAAAAATATTAGAAACTAAAATTCGTGGAAAACAGAATTATATAGCCCATTTGATGTCCGATGGAAACAGTTACTTTACACAGTCATGGAATTCAGAGTTTCGGGGGCCCTGAAAATGGTGACTGAAGTAATGTGGGCGCGCAATGTAAAGTGGGTGAGTAAGGCTCTTTTAATATTGGAAACCAACTCCCAATTTGGGCAACGGCAGAGGATACCCTATCCTGGTAAAAACCCCGGAAAACGAAGCGGTTCTTGTTTTGCCTGCGGGAAAATGGGCCTTTGGAGAGGAGAGTGCCCTTTAGTTTCTGAAGCAGCAGTCTCCCAACAGGCAGAAAACAAGAAGTTAAGTATGATAGATGGTTCTTTAGTCATAATGGAAACAGGAATTGAAGAAGAGCAAAGTTTTGTTGGGGGGTTTGAGAGCGAAACAACCGATTAGATGGAATTCAGTCTGATTTGCGCTAGTGCAGTAGAACTTCCGTTTGGGCGCCAAAATAAAGTCGCAAAGGACCTGGCGACGAGTTAGTCTATTTATATAAAAAAACGTAACGTATTTAAATATTCGCTTTGCATGCAATCAACCGATCGACACACCCACAATGTAAAGAGCCGTGTTATGAAGTATGGATTGCCCAACAGAATTGTAAGTAGAATTTCGCTGCGAATATTTCAGTCTTTAAAGTGTAATTTCATATTTAAAACGCAAACCTTTTACTTGCTTTGCAGTTTGACTGTTGCCGATGACATTTCCCGTCCGCAACGAGTACAGAAATAAAACGCCGGGTTATCTATACTTCGACTGTAGCCTTCAAATTTAAGTAACGCTTCGCTACGTAAGCGCGAATCAGTCAAAAATTCTGTTCATCGAAGGTTACATTATCAACTGCAAGATCCCGAAGGACAGCGTCGTGGCAAAACGACCGGTTTCCAAGAACAACTGACAGCGAAACAAGTGACCGACCGATCTTGGAATCATTACAGTCATTTAAATTCACGAAAGAAACGCATCATTTTCCAGAACAACTGACTGCCATAAAGTGAGCGACTGACCGTTCTAGAAAATACTTCAATTTACACCTTCATTTCGCAATGCCGCCGAAAGTTGATGTAAAAACCCTCACGGGAAAAATGAACAATGCCGCTGGAATTCTCAATGAGTTGATGGAAGAATTTGAAGCGATCTTTGCAGTAAAACCGGGACTCGAAAGACTCGAAGCAGTGTTCAATTTAGTGGAATCGAAGTACAGATCTGTTAAAAAGCAGCAAGAGGCAATCTTAGACAAATTAATTGAAGAAGGCGCTTCATCAGAAGATGAATTGGTGTTAACGAACAGAAAACTCGGGGACAAAGTCAAAGCTGATTTTCTCCAAATTACTTTGAAATACGCAGCATATCAAAGCGAAAATGCTCTTCCGAAAGGTCCTGACCACACAGAAACCTTGAAAACGATGAGCTCTGCAATTGAGAAAATGGCCGTTGCGATAGGATCGAAACCTAGCAGCCTAGAGCCGTTGACAGTTCCGAACTGGGACGGAAGTCGAAGAACGTATCAAACGTGGAAAAGGGAGTTTAGACACTGTATGGAAAAATATGGACAAGACAAGGACGAGCAACTTCAAAGATTCCGAAAAGCTATGCCTAAAGGCTTCTTCTGGACAGATCAAGCTAAGACCTGTAAAGACATTAACCAAGCCTGGAAAATTCTTGAAACTGAATTCGCAAATGAGCGAAAACTTATGGACGAACTGTTAGCTGAAATGAATAATCTCAAACATGTTAAACGAGACTCCAAGTCACTCACGCGTTACGCCACGACGATTTCTGTATTTGTCAATGATATGGAAAACAATGGCTGCACCGTGTTGGAGGCGTCAGAAGCTCCGTTCTTCATGTCTCAGCTTTTATCAAAACTCGATCCAAGAGACAATACAAACTTTGGTAGGGAGATGGAGAAAGCGGGAAAGGAAGAAAATGTGTCAAACCTTGTAACCTGGTTACATCAAGAGGCAACCCTTCGCTCCAGAGGCAAACCAGACAGTGACAACGCCGATGAAAAGGAACGTACCCACCGAGGACCAACCTTTAGAAGAACAGAGAACCACGCTGCTAGTAATGATAGAACTCCCGATCAAGAAGCGTGCCCGCTCGGTTGTGCGTGGAAACACCATTTAGCTGCCTGTCCGCTGTATCAAAGTTCAACGGTAAATCAAAGATGGGACGTAGTCAAACAGAGCAAAAGATGTCGCAAATGTCTTAGACCACATCACACTAACGACTGTAAGAAACCAGACGGTACTACCTGCGGTAAATGCAAAAGGAACCATCACCGCACTCTTCACAACGAGACGATCAATTCGAATCTAAGCTCCAACGCAGTGCCTTTCCGAATGCAAGATGTTCCTGCAGAAGGCAATACCAGCTGTGCCGCTGACCACAAGGAAGATGTCAAGCTAATCACTGGTTTATGTCCTGTCCAAAAGGTGAAGGTTATGGACTCAGGTGGAACGCTTGTTGAAATGCTTGCGATGATAGATTCTGGATCAAACACAAGTCTGCTATCTAAGAATGCGGCCGAACGACTGGGAATAGCAGGGACAGCCACTCATCTTACTATGAATCTAGCAGGTGGAGAGAAGAGGTCTGAAACTTCGGAAATCATCGAGATCACTGTTGCCTCGAGTACAGAAGAGGATATCACAAAGACCCTGGAAGTATACACGATAAAGAGACCTTGCAGTGCCGCGAAGACGATCTCAAAGGGAGCTATTGAACACTTCTCTCATCTCAAGCCAGTTGCGAACAAACTGCATCTATCTGGTGGAACAATAGATCTTCTAATTGGTACAGATTTCGTCGATGCCTTTGTCGACATTCATACCTTGTCTGGGGAACCAGGAGAGCCGATTGCCAAACGTAACTGCTTTGGCTGGTACGTTTTAGGACAAGTTAACAGTTCCAGGATACAGTCCGTTGAAGTCGGAACATTGAGCTTTGAGGACGACATTAAGAAACTACTTTATCAGGACACGCTGGGAGTTAAACCAACGGAACTGTGTACTTGTAGTGAGAACGTGCTACGAGAAAACAAGTTCGTCAAATCCCTGTCTGATTCAACTACATTGGTAGATGGAAGAATCCAAGTAAGAATGCCTTTGAATGAGAATGGACCCCCCAAACGCAGCAATTATGACATTGCCTTCAAAAGAATGCAGTCTGCCGAGAAGTCGTTCCAAAGAAAAGAATGCTTCGCAATCGTAAATGACGAGGTACAAAAGCTGTTGGAACAAGATTTCGTAATTAATGTTCCTACAGAAGAAGTTGATCACAGTCAACCCGAATGGTATCTGCCCTTGCAAGCAGTTTTCACACCAGAGAGAACTACTAAGGTTCGCCTTGTTTTCGATGCGTCTTCAAAAGGCCACGACGGTCTTTCCCTGAACGATCACCTCGAGAAAGGACCTAATTACACTAACAGTCTTCCCAATGTGCTTATGGCCTGGCGATGGAACGAAGTGGCTTACTCGGGTGATATCCGGAAAATGTTTAATCAAGTACTAGTGCACCCTGATGACCAAGTCTTTCACAGATTCTTGTGGAGAAGCGACAAAAGTGAAACGCCCTCAGTCTTCCAGTTGCTCAGATTAAATTTTGGCGACAAGCCAGCACCAGACATTGCCTCGAACGCCATCAATTACTTAGCTAAAGCCTCACAAGTCGAATTTCCAGACGCAGCCCAAGAACTTCAAGAACACGCGTACGTGGACGATATCGCGGGCTCCAAAAGCAACTCGACAAAAGCCAAGAGAATAATCAAAGAAATTGACACCGTCCTTGGAAAAGGCCAGTTTCAAATTAAGGCGTGGCATTCCAACCGCTCAGAAATTGACCAGTCTAGTGGTGAGAGATTTACAGATCTGCTTGGCCACAAATGGGATAAAGAAGAAGACAAGTTTACCTTCAAGAAAGAAAACGTGGTTGGCTTACTGGAAGGCTTCTCCAAAAGAAGCGGTCTGAAGTTTCTCGCTTAACTCTGGGATCCTATCGGACTTGTGTCACCTGTTACTATCAAGTTCAGAATTGACTTGCAAGGATTATGGAGTCCGGGTTACAGCTGGGACGACATCCTTCCCGAGAGTATTCAGCAAACATGGTTACAGAATGTCCAGTCCATAAATGATCTCCTGTCATTTCACTTTGACCGCAAGCTAAAACCAAGCAACGCAGTGGGCGTGCCTCAAATTCACGGATTCTCCGCTGGTGGTGAGCAGGCTTATGGTGCAGTCATCTTCCTACGGTGGAAACTTGCTGGCGGAAACTATCGTTGTGTTCCAGTCATGATAAAGGCTTTCGTAGCACCACTGAAGAAGAAAAGCATCCCGAGATTAGAACTGTTGGGCTGTTTATCACTCGCACGCATGTACATCACATGTGTAAAGGCATTGGAATTCACAAAAGCGCTGGACTGGAAACGATTCTTCTGGATCGATTCATCAACTGTTTTGTCCTGGATCAGAACCCCTCCACGGGAATTCAGGCCCTTTGTATCTGCCAGAGTGGCTGAAATTCAAGAGACCATTGGGGCAGACCAATTTCATTACATCAAGTCTAACAACAACCCTACAGATGCTCTGACCAGAGGAATCCATCTTAATCATCTCATGAAGTGGGCAGAGGGACCATCCTTCCTAGAGTTTCCAGAAGAAAAGTGGCCCAACTTTCAAGATCACACCCAAGTTAACACTAACGTGGACGACCTTGAAGCTTTAAAAGAGAAGAAAACGTTTCAGAAAGAGAAGAAAGCCGGTAAACACCGCACTGCCGCCGCAGAAGTATGTCCTGAACTAGATCAGCATGAATCTGAAGAAAATCCTATCCTTTTACATTTGCTGAAAACGTGTTCTACGTGCTCCAAGATAAGGAGAACTCTTGCCTACGTTCGTCGCTTTATTCACAACGCTCGGAAAATGAACCCGAAGTCAGGGCCCATTTCAGTTCAGGAACTGAAGTTTGCCGAAACCCAGCTTCTGAAGTGGAGTCAATTTCACGTCGACGAAGACAGTTTGGATAAGAAACTAGTTGAAAAGAAGGGTGAAGATGGCCTTCTTCGTACGTATGGTCGACTTGAAGATATCAGGTGTCTCCCGGAAGAGTTGAGAAAGCCTATTATGTTACCACAAGACAACCCTTTTGTGATCTTGCTTCCTCGTGACCTCCACGAACGACGTGGGCATTGTGGCTATAAGAGTTTAATTCACGAGGCCAGAAAAAGATTTTGGATTATTGGACTCAGCAGAATGGCTAAGACCGTCACCTCAAAATGTGTCACATGCAGAAAACTACGGAAAAGGCCCCTCAACCAGCTCTTGGGACAGATCCCAAACCTAAGAGTAGCAGCTGGCTTCCCTGCATTCTCGAACACTGCTATGGACATGTTCGGACCAGTACAGATTAAACTCGGTCGAAAAACCCTGAAAGAGGCACAAGTGATCATCTTCACTTACATGACTTCACGTGCGATCCACCTAGAGCTGGTCACCGATAAAACCTCAGACGCATTCTTAATGGCCTTTCGACGATTTGCCTGCTTACGCGGATACCCTAATGTTTGCTGGTCAGACCGTGGAACAAACTTCGTGGGTGCCCAAGGTTACCTGAAGGAAACCACACAGAACTGGGATATTCCTGGGATAAAGAGTGTCCTCTCTGATAAATTTGGCTGCGAGTTCAGATGGGAATGGAATACACCATATGCGAGTCACCAAAACGGAATTGTTGAGACTCTAATTAAGTCAGTCAGACAAGCACTTAATGTCACTTGCAAGAACCAAGCCTACTCCGAGGAACAATGGAGAACATTTCTGTCAGAAATCACCTACATGGTCAACGGACGACCGCTGTACCACAGTTCCGACGATATCTGGGAGGCCCCACCGATCACTCCAAACGACCTACTGCTAGGCCAATACAATCCACCGCCACAACCAGAACCAGAAGAAAGAATCAATCCGCAACAGTTACTCAGGAGAACCCAAGACAGAGTTGCTGATTTCTGGAGGAGTTGGATGAAGTATTTCGCTCCAAACTTGTTACCAAGAAACAATTGGTTTCGCGTGCGAGATAACATCCAGACCGGTGATCTTGTATTGGAGCTGGATCCCAAACACAAAAGATGTGAATGGAAAATGGCGCGTATTGTAGGCACCTATCCTGGAAACGACGGCCTTGTTCGAAAAGTGAGAATCAAGACAAGAGATGGGGAGTACAACAGACCAATTCACAAACTGTGTTTGATTGCGACAAAGGAAGAGCTCAATGCAGGAGTACTCTAGTTTAAATCAATTCAAGAACAATGAACACTCGCATGATTATTTCAGTGTTAAAATGGTTGCTCAATTAGAGCTAAGCTCTTAATTTCCGCACTCGGGCGGAGTGATTTGCGCTAGTGCAGTAGAACTTCCGTTTGGGCGCCAAAATAAAGTCGCAGAGGACCTGGCGACGAGTTAGTCTATTTATATAAAAAAAGGTAACGTATTTAAATATTCGCTTTGCATGCAATCAACCGATCGACACACCCACAATGTAAAGAGCCGTGTTATGAAGTATGGATTGCCCAACAGAATTGTAAGTAGAATTTCGCTGCGAATATTTCAGTCTTTAAAGTGTAATTTCATATTTAAAACGCAAACCTTTTATTTGCTTTGCAGTTTGACTGTTGCCGATGACATTTCCCGTCCGCAACGAGTACAGAAATAAAACGCCGGGTTATCTATACTTCGACTGTAGCCTTCAAATTTAAGTAACGCTTCGCTACGTAAGCGCGAATCACAGTCAGCGAGCAATAGGAGATTTTGTTGAACACGAACACGTGCAAGTTAGAGGGAATTTGAAAGAAACATTCAAGAATGGGAAGCTTTAGATGCTACCAAGCCGGTTTTAGACATCATTGAATTCGGACGCATGCTTCCTACGATAATCTTTCCTGAGCAGACAGTACTAGCGAAGAACAAGGCAGCTGTGGACAATATGTCTTTCGTAAATGAAGCTATCACTGATTTATTAGCCGGTCAGTGTTGACATAGTCGAACATAAACCTGGGTAGTTAACCCTTCATCCGTTTCTTGTTGTGACGAAGGAAAAAAAGAGGCTTGTCCTTGATTTAAGGCACGTGAACCCTCATGTCTATCAGTATACTTTTAAGTGCGAGGACGTAGAGACCGCGAAACGGCTTTTTCAGACATCAACTAAAGCGCCTGCCACCATATTGAGGTTTTCGAATCCCATCGTACCTTTCTTGGGTTTCAGTGGGTCTATAAAGGCAGACCGCAGTATTTAATTTTCAGTGTATACCGTTCAGCCTCTCGACCGCCCTTTATCTGTTTATCAAGGTTCTTAAGCCAGTGGTTAGTTTTTTCAGAAGCTCAGGGCAAAGCCGTTTGTATGTTTGTGGACCACAGAATCGGTAGTAACCAATCACTAGAGACCGCGTCATCTGACTCCATAGCTGTACGAACTCAGCTATCCAAACTGAGCGATACTAAGTGCCATTGGGACCCTAAGTCAATCCAATCTTGGTTTAATAGGCCACGTTTTCAATACATTGGATAATCGGCTATTTGTCACAGACGTCCGAGTGAATAAGCTGAAAGAATCTACTTCAGGCATTTTAGCCAACCTGGGCGCAGGTTTTCGAGTTTTGTTGTTCTTATAATGTCAGATTACACCCTGATTGGGTTACAAGGAGGAACAACCAGTTGGCTGACTACGTAAGCAAGCTTAATGACGTAGACGTTTATCAATTCAGACGTTTATCAATTCAGTTTAGACGGGTATCAATTCGAACATATATCACTGGCTTAACTCTATGTGGGGTCCTTTCACTGTGGCTAGATTCGCGACTTGGTATAATGCTAAATGTATCCGCTTCAACCCCAGGTTCTGGAATTTAGGTTGTGAGAACGTAGATGTATTCACGCAGAATTGGGGCGGGAAGAACAACTGGGTGGCCCCTCCCCCTAATCAGATTGTTAGGGTCTGGAGACACTTTCATCCCTGCAAAGCGCATGGAGATTTGATCGTTCCGCTTTGGAAATGATCGGTTTTTTGGCCATGCCTATGTCCTGATGGCACGCAAAGTAAAACCGATCAATACAGGCAAGGAAGTCATTATTGGTAGAACGGGCAATGTCACCTTCCCACTAGCCAACCTGGAAAGGTATATTCAGATAGCAGGTATCCCAATGCTACCTTCGAACCTCGATTACGTATTTTAAACCTATGGTTAAGACAAGCATAGGTAAGGTAAGGGGTAAGGAATTTATCATCGGTGTGCTCAAGGAATTTGTGCCAAGCAACACCAAAATAAGTTTGCACTCTTTTAGAGCAGGTGGCTGCGCTGTTGGAAGCGCCACGGTCCATGGAAATCCGAATGCACAAAAGACCGTTATGTTGAAGATTCTTTACAAATCCTTTTACTTGTTTCAAAGTCTTTAGGGTTGTAGTCTGTTAAATAAATTCTACCTCGTTTTCCTGTTTCCCGCTAATCGCATGACAGCAGTCAGCTTCCTAATTTAACCAAAATATAGTTGTCTGAGTCGTTGAGTTATTTGTATGCAGGCAATAAGGGAAACTTATTGTTTGCTGCGGTCCAAAGAGTAGCAGCAAACTGTTGTTTTCACGGTTCGCCTAATATGGTGGGAGTTGCTATGGTGTTTGTCTGTTGTTCATTGATAACGTAGTTCCTTAGCGGTTGCTATGCTTGTAATTGCACGCCAGCAGTCAGCTCCCTATAATCAGAATATCGTTTAGTTATTTGTAGGCAGGGAATAGTGGGAAACCAGCATTTTGATGAATTTAAGGTTTCGATGAATTAAACAGTTCGATAAATTTAGCGTTTTGGTGAATTTAATTATTCGATGAATTCAACAGTTCGATGAATTTAGCGCTTTGATGAATTTCAGGTTTCGATAAATTCAGTCGATTATTCGATGAATTTAACAGTCAGATGAATTCAACGTTTTGATGAATTTCAGGTTTCGATAAATTCAATCCAGTATTATATATTAGTCCTTATTGCCCCCAATGGGGCATAGGGCCGCAATCCAGTAATCCAGTATTAGATGAATTTAAACCTTTCGTGGATAGAAGTTTTGGTAAATTCGCAAGGTTGAATTTGAACCAATTAAAGCGCCATACAAAGCAACATCCGGGGTATTGTCTTGTGAAAACGGCACTCCCTTTGTCATCGTCTCGTGAAATCTTCTGCACTTTGCATTTAAGACTGATTTAACCCAAGAATTGAACTTAACGGAATACTTGCATTTATTCATTAATGCGACATGGCGAGTGGTACACAGAAAGAGATCGAGAAGATCGACGACATCCTAGAAATGGGTGAAATAATGAAAGCGCTTGGCATCTCATGCAAAGGTTTAAAAACGCTTGACGAAATGAAAGACGCATATGCCCTACACCAAACATCGAAAAAGCCAAGTTGGAATGCTGGAAAGGTAACCACTGATAAATTCGTTATGCATCCGTCATTAGCAAACTAGATGCAAAGTTCTGGTCCTCTTGAAATTACTTATTCATAATCTCTAATGTACGAAGGAAATCAGTTTCCAGCAACAAGAAGACATCATGGCACTGATCAAAAAGCACCCTTTTTACAAAACGTAGAACGCTTGCAATGCCTGAAATAGATTAATTAAACGACTTCGCTTGAGTAGATTTCTTAGAACTGCAACTGATGCCACCGCTTACTACTGAGTGCAATTAATGTAATTTTGAAAAGTCTTCACACCGAGTGTGTTCGTCTGTTATACACTTGGATGAAGAAGACAAAACTTTATCAGGCTAAGACAGTTGGTCAAAACAAGAAGAGCCTTAACTAGAAATTTTTTTAAAAAGGTTTACAGTAAAAATTGAAATAGGAAGACCTTGAGGTTAACGCTATGATGATCTCCTGCGCGATCAAATTTTCACGTATATAAAAGTAAATTTCTACTTTTAAAATATTAAAATGCTAGTGTGCTTGTGAGTTCTTAAGATTTGCATACTCTTGAAACTTAATATTATTAAATATTCGTAAGTCATTTCAGGCGGCTGAATGGTCAGGTAAGTTGTTGCAAGGCTTTATGATTCTTGCGAAAAAAGAATACTTAAAGCAATTTACCCTAGCTGATTCCGTTTGGATCTCAGTATATTGATGATTGGCTCTAGTCGTTTTACTCCTACATTATGGCTCTAAATAATCATAAAAATCTAAGCCATTTAGACCAAATACAATCTTGTAGCATTCTATCAGCGACAAATACTCTCAGAGTCTCTTCTATGTTCTAAAGAGTTCCAATAGTTTCACATTTTGCAACTCTCCTCGTAAGGTATCTCGCGCGCGAGGTCGTTGTCCTAAGGCAATTTTGTGATGCTCTACTTGTTGATTTTTTTCCATAGCTGAATTATCTTTTAATATATATGGAGCCCATACCGGAAAAGCATATTCAAAACTTGGTCTTAGAAGTGACTTATATAACATAGAGAAAATTACCATGTTATTGCAGCCAAGTTTTCGTTTTAACAAGCCTAGTATTCTACTGGCTTTTTGTTTAATTACTGTTAGATTTACACGATACGACCAAGTTAGGTCGCTTGATATGTTAATACCCAAATCCTTATACGAATTTACAGATTTTAATAACATGTTAGATAAGTAGTATGAGGGTTCGGTTTTGTCCTTCTTGTGCGTTATTCTCATTACTTCACATTTCTTTGCATTAAATTAATTTGACTTGCCAATCTGTCGCCCACCTGTCAAAGGAGCCCAAATCAGACTGTAACGGCCGATTTACACGGTACGATTTTTGTCGCATGCGATAATGGCTTACGACAGGCCCACGACATGATTTACGATTGTTGTGTACGTCAGGAAAAGTGTCGTAGCATTTTAAAACATGTTTTAAAACGCTACGACAGTCGTAAGTCATGTCTTAGGCCTGTCGTGAGCTTGTCGCATGCGACAAAATCGTATCGTGTAAATCGGCCCTAAGAGAGTATTAATATTCAATCTTCGTTCACTGTCTAAAATCCGCACGCGTCATAGGTTAAAATTGATCACGTGAGTTCCCGTTACCTAGCGACATCAAAGTGACAGAGTGGTTATTGCAATAACGCTTAAAAGCTGTGCAGTGTTCTTTAACTTCAAACGTACATGGCTTCAAGTTCAAGATTTCTACAGTGTTCTTCAGTAAATTAAAGATCCTTGGGCATTGAATGTTCTTGTTTTCATTTGTTTTTCTTTTAGTTCATTGTTTTCTCATTCAAACAGGTCGGGCGGGAAGCCACTGTAAGTCTATCGCCAGCAGTGAACTCAAATTGAATATTAAAAGGGTTAGAGACTGTTAGTTCGTGTTTTGTTTACAAATACACGCACTTGCTCGAACTCGAAATTTTCAATACTGCACTCAGCTTTTTCATGGAAGCGCATAAAGGAGAAACTCTTTGCTTTTTTCAGGCCTTTTCTATTTTGTCTGAAGCCAAAGACGAAGATGAAAGGAAAAGGCTCATTTTACTGGATCTATTCGAAAATACAGAAGGCTGCTTGAAGAAGATGGATAAGAAATTCCTTAATTTACTGCAAATGAAAGTTCCAAACGTTAAAGAAAACATCAAAAATCACAAATTACAACTGACTCGAAAGGAATACTTTCTTCTTGTGGCAGGTATCTATTTAAATTTTGTAGAGATTATCTGAAAAAATGAATCATGATTTAGTCAACTTTGCTGTCACCGGGATACAGTTACTCATCTACCATGTTTCTTTTGTGTTTATGTTACAGGTTGTATTAAATTTAGGTTAATTTTAATTTCTGATCAGCCTAAGTTGATTTTTTCAACCTAGCTTATTACGAACTGTCTAAAAAAAGGTTTTCCCTATATTCGGGGATGTAATAAAAAAAAAAGTGGGGCCTGGACTTTTATGGGGAATAAGAAAGAAGATAATTAGAAGAAACACCCTCCTTCACCTTTCCACAATTTCGCACATGCGTAAATGATAAAATGAGACTTACAACAATTTCAGCTCATCCACACAGTTGTATGGCCGCCGATGGAACTTTATGAAGAAGTTAAAGGGTGGATAAATTTATCTCAAGAAGAATGAAAATGATCTGAGTCTCCAGTTGAACAAAGGCAAAATTGTTTGCAAGAGGTGGGCTCTTGATTTTAAAGGACAAATAGTCAAATGTTGTACGAAGTTTTTTTACGTCGCTATGCAAAATCCACCGGGAACAAGGTATCATGTCTAGTCATGATGACAAACCAATTTTCGCCGCAAATACAGTGTTCGCACTGTGAAAAAGGGATGGTGGCACGGGCAAATAGAACAACAAAATATAACCTTGGCAGTTTCATCAAAGAAAAGAACTCGTCACCAAACCACTGGTGTCATCACCTTGGAGAAACCTCTTGTAACAAAAACATAACCATTCACAGAACAATTGCCAAAATGCCATACGAAGTGGTTTTCGGAATATCTCGGAGAAAAGAAATCAAAAAGCCACGAATGAGTGGACAAAACACAGCTGAAGTGAAGTGAAGTAAAGTTATTAGTCTCTCTCCTCGGGGCTTTTCAGGACTAATTTAAGATGCTTTTTATGGAGGACTTTGGCAAGACTGCTTGTTACGCAGTTTACAATTTATTTAGGAAATAAAAGATACCCCCGACCAGATTAGGTTAGACCACAACACCGGGGACAACGTCCCCTACCCTTTTCGAGAAGTGAGTGGGTTCTTTATTAACGTCCCATACTATTTGGTATGCAGCAAGGGCTATGAGACAGGATCTCCGGTTTACAGTCCCTATCCAAGAAGACTTGGAAGTCTAACCATTTACGGGTGTAATTATGAAGGCAGCACTTTGTGTTCCTTTCTACGTCAAATACAGAGCAGGGGATGAAATGGCTGCCATTTTAGTATTCTTTTGTTTCCATGCAAATTGGCTATTATGCCCTCTTTTTGAAATGTAAAATCCAAAAGAATATTTAACCTTAAACGAGGTCATGAGGGCCAATTTGCATGGAGCAAAGAAAACTAAAATGGCGGCCATTTTGGAATAAGGTGTATGAGCCAGACATTGAAAGAGAGCGGTATCTGACACTTGCAAACTGCAGACCGCGGACTGCAGACTTACCCTAAATCACAGGCAAAGAAAGCTACAATCTTGGACAAAATTGTTGAGAAAACTCTGCTGTTGGACTAAACTCCGATGACAAGTATGAAAAAAAAGCTCTCTTTTTGCCCCCATCCCCCCCCCTCCCAACCTGATCAATGTTGCTAGACGAAACAAAGCATGTCGAACCTGGGCTTATCAACATTGGTTGTAGGGGGGAGGGGTGGATGGCAAATAATGTGCGATATTGAGGACGTAGTGCGCAAAATAACCCCTGTTTTTAATTTTCTCAACCCTTTTTGTTCAAGATTGTAGCCGCTCTAAAGTGGGCGTTAAGACTTAAATACTGTTTATCAGCACTATTTGAAATGGGTGCATAGACTTAAATAATGCTTATCAGTGCTATTTTTCTAGGCAGGCAGTAGTCTGCCTTCTGCAGTTATCATACACCAAAAAGCGAAGAAGAAAAAGAAATTCGAAGTTTGGGATTATGTGCCGCTGAAAATTAATGAGTGGGAAAAGGACGCGCCCCTTTATCCAAACGTGCTTCTTGCTCAAATTGTAAAACTTGAAGGGGACTGTGCCAAAATAATCACAAAGCTTGGATTTATCACTACAAACAGACTTAGCAAAATAAAATAAAAAAAAAACAAAATATTTTATTTGATAATTCAAAAGAAATAACACTTACGATAGAGAATGGCTTCTGATCAATAGATTACGAAACCCTTTTTCCTGACTTTTCAAAGTTTTGTTTTTACTTGCTTTTGATTATTACGATTCAAAGTAAGCAAAAGATAGAGGAAATAACGAAGCAAATTAAAAATCAACAATGCATCATGTATGTTTCAGTTCTTTTATTCCTCAGAGGATAATTCAATATTGTTGCCTCCTTCCCTCCGAAGGAGATTCATCAATGAACACTGTGCTTCTAAATCTGAGAAAGAAGTATGCCTAACCCAAACCTTAATGCTAACCATTTAAATCAGTGCCTAGACTTAACGATGATTGGGGTTTTATAAAAAACTCATGAAAAAGTTCATCCATTCACCTCTAGGACCAATCTACTTACCAATGTATTACACGTACTTGCTAATAATTGACGGGTTTTTGTTTGTGTTTCCTAGATTAAATTTCAACCTAGTTTAAAATAAAATGACCTAGGTTGAAATTGAAATTAACCCGAATTTAAATTTAACTGTAACATTTACAATCATAGGTGAGACGAGTTCTGGAAAAAGCAGTTTGATCAATCTTATTATGGGAGAGGAAATTTGTCCTTATTCTGTCCTTAGTACAACCTCTACCATATTTGAACTTAAGTTTGGAAAAGAACGCAGAATTGTGGCCCACTTCAAGGACAAGGATCCAGAAACGGGTCAGCCTACAAAAGTGATCCCCTTAGAAGACAATCCAGAAAGGGACAGCTACCTTAAGCAGATTGCACCTTATGTTCATCTGGAGAGCGAACGCGGGGAAGGCTCAATATACAAAAAGATTGAATTATTTTGGCCTCACAGTCTACTAGAGGTAATTATTTGGTAAAGGCACTTAATTAGTGAAAGTAATGACAAATATAACCAACACGAAATGATTTTGGCCTCCTTCAATGTGATCACTTACTACACGGAATTAATAACCCAAAACCTTTGTGTTGTCCTCTTTTGATATTCTATCTTTTAGAGAGGAATAGTTATTATTGACAGTCCTGGTGTTGGAGAATCTGAAAATATGGATGAGATCGTCACTCAATACTTGCCTCAAGCCTTTGCATTCATTTACACTATTAGCAGTTGCAATGCCGGAGGAGTTCAGAAAGACAGAGTAAGTGATTGAATAAAGCTGTGAAACTGTTTCAAAAATATACCATATGAAGTTATCGTGTACGCAGTGCATTCATAAGGCAACTGCTGTTTACTCGCGGTCACGAGGAAAGAATTTAAAAATGCCATCAGAATTCACGTCCATCATTCAACGCAGAACAAATCCTTTAAGTTCATTCAGAGACACAAAGCGTCTATCGTCTGTTCAAATCACCGTTGTGCACAACAGCAGGCACGATGTGCTATGCCCACAATCACCCTCTCCACCCCTAAAATGTATGTATCTCAGACCACAAGAAATATCAAAGACATTAACATTCTTCATTGTCTGGAGAACATGAAGCTTCACACACGCCCAAGATTCAGTAAGAAGAATATTTTAAAGATACTTCAAAAACTCATTAATAATTCATGTGCCCAACAGCCTATCAAAACATAGATAAAACGTCACGTGTGTGAATCTTTAAATTATACCTGGTAATCTACGATCATTCTAAAAAGCCTGTGGCCGGTTGCTCGAAGCCTGGTTTGCGCTAACCGTTGGTTAAGAGGTGTCAAAACCCATAGGTTTCCATGGTATTTAACGCTGGTTAGCCCTAACCATGCTTCGAGCAACCCGGGCCTGGTGGCGGTTTTGACGTCAGTCCCAGGGAATTGCGAGGCTGAATACACAAATAATGCAATAGGCCATTTTACAGTTGTTTGCTCAGCGACCTAGCCTATGAACGGCTGCGAGGCTGCCGGTAACCTTGTATTGCCCACATTGCTTTTATCATGTAAATTGTGTTGTTGTAATTCTAATTAGTGCATATTAACATTACAATAGCACGAAGATTTGTATCAAAACAGAGTCACCAGTAGTCTGGCTTCCATTCTTAGGCCAGGTAACTTAGCTACAACTGTAAAAGGGTCTATTATCGCTTATTCTCAAATGAAACGGTCTTTACGCAAAATAATCTCCTTGGCAGCCGTCCTTCGGGATGTCACGTAACGCCCCCCCCCCCCCCCCCCCCCCCTTCTTCAACCATCTACTGCAACAAAGAAAGGACTGAAGGAAAAAAATATGCTTTTAAAATTAACATTCTGCTTACACTTGTTTTTCTTGTATGCTAATATATTCCCCTCACAATTTGAACCTTTGTTCGAACTCCCGAGGGACACGCTTTTTGTTGAATGTTTTTGAAGCCGTTCAAAAATATCGCAGCACGTGTTTAATCGGGTCTAAAAACATTCGGCTACGCTTCGTGTTTTTAAACCCGATAAAACACTGATGCTTCGTTTTTTTAAACATTACCAAGACATTACACAAAAAAATTCCTAAACATCTGAACTTGAACTAAAAGAATGTTGTGGATTGTCGCGAATTTCTTCAACAAGGATTCTGTAGAATGCCTTTTTTAGCTGGCAAAAATCTCTAGGGGTTTGTCAAGGAACTTGGAAGTATTTCTGTTACCATAGACCAAATCGGCTAACTCAATGTTGTTCCAGGTATTTCCATATAATTTAAATATGAATGCTTCTTTATCATGCAAATAGAAAACACAAAGATTCTTAATCCCGGGAGATTTGAATTGGGTACAACGTTGAGTTAGCCGATTAGGTCTATTGACGGGCTGAGGACAGACAAACGTTTTCCTAGGGAACCTGTTACAAATATCTGGTCTATAGCCAGGCATTAATAAAATGAGATAAAATATCGTAAAAGGTGTCTCTGGCTAAAAAGGCGTTAACGTGACTATATTTGAAATTGCAGCTTCAAAAATTGCTGGAAAATGTTAGGAATGTATATCTTGAGGGAAAGGGCCAATTGCCGTCAAAGTGTGCTCTTTTCGTTTGCAACAAGTGGGACCAGATACCCGACGAAGAGGCAGAAGAGGTCAAGACCCACATAGTCGGGAATCTGCAACGATGCTGGCCCGGCCTTGATCCTGCATCACAGATCATCTACATTTCCACATTAAATGCCACCAAACGACAAAACCAGGGGATTGTTACCGACGAATTTTCTTTCTTGATGGAAGGAATTAAATCTATGGTATTAAAAGGCATTGAATGTCGGCTGGAAATTCACTGGAGGTAGGGAACGTACGTAACCTACATGTCTCTAAGTCAAATTTTGCATTGTAAAGTTGAGATTCTATCATACACTCATGCGGTTTCGTGGATCTAAAGGTTGCTCCCCGAGAAACCTACCAGTTGTTCTCCAATTAAAGTAAAAAAAATGATAAAAAGAAATTTTAAAAAAAATTCATCCGATGAAATTCCTGGCTTGCTGTTGTAACACCCGTTACCGCAAACTCGGAACTTATTCAGTCTAAAATGTATAACAAGAAAAGTAAAAAACATGTTGAAATCCTTTGAACTTTTTAGTGTGGGCCTTCTCTAATTAACAGTCAAACTACCCTCTTTTCATTGACAAATTAGGTGCTTCTCTCGAAATTTTGTCGCAGGTGGTTAGACGTTCTTCTTTCTCGAATAAATTTGCAAGCCAAAGCGTTCGTGTCAAACGCCTCTAATGAAAGACCAGACGTCTTCTTCAAAATGATGAGAAAGATTCGCGATCGCTTGGTGGATCTTGGTCGATGGCAAACCCATAAAATGCAAGAACTTGAACAAGACTTCAATACTCACGTTGATGGTGCAATAACGGAGCTCTCCAAATATCTCTCCACAGAAGAAGTGAAGAAGCGCTTTACCTCGTGGACCCTGGATGACGCCCCGAAAGCAGAAAATTCCTGGGAAGCGACCGAAAACCAAATCAGGAAAGTGCTTTCAGCACGGTTTCAAGGCATCATCGAGCAATGGGAAGAGGATAATCAGGTCTTCTCAAACGCTAGAAAATCCCTCTTAAAACGCTTTCAGGTGCACTACAATTTTGTAGAGGAGCAGTTGCGGAATCTTCAGAATTTTGTTATTGCTCACAACGTAGGTGGCACTCAAACAAGTTTCGGAAGAATTGTCCATAAATTCGCTTCCCTCTTTATTCCTGCAGCTTTTATTGGAATTGTTGTTGCAGCGGATCCCCTTGCTTTGCCGGTAATGATTGGTTTTCATGTTTTTGCCGGCCTCAGCATGTTTTGTGCGGCTACAGCTATCGAGCAAATGTTCGGTAATGGAAACATAGAGACCTACAAAAAAGATAAGTGCGCTTTCATGGCGAAGAAATCGGCAGAATATCTCGACGAATTCTTGAAGGACGATCCTTATGCTCTTCGGCTATTCGTCGAAGAACAACTGCGAGAAGCCAAAATCTGTCTTCAGAACATCCAAGCCCGCATTCCAGAGCTAATCCAAGCTGACAAAATGTTATGTGAACAACTCTACAAAGAAACCCGAGGGCAATATGAGATAATTGAACTCTACAGGCCACTTTTGGACGACGCTACTGCGCTTGGAGGAAATCTTGCAGTTTTCGGATTCGAGGACGTCTTTGGCGAAGATGTCAATGGGAAAACGTTGGACTGGAAGGAGGACGCATCCCATCGCCTTGGCAGTGGTGCGTTTGCAGTTGTGTACAAAGGAACTATCACCAAAGATCAACACTCCCATCCCGTTGCACTGAAGGTGTGCAGTGAGGCACTTAATCCCAGGAACGCCTGTCAAATCATGGCAGAGGTTGAACTTTTGAGGTGAGCGATAGACATCTGTGTTGTCGGTCAAATCCGGTGTCAGGTTGAATTCGTTTTTACCTAGGTTAAATTGAGATCCTTATTTTACCTAGGTTTAATATGCACTCTACGTAGTGTAAAACAGCTATCAACCCCACAAACGGACTGGAAACACCAAGACCTTATCTCAAGCTCTGTCTTACGCATTTCAACACATCTTAATGTTTCGCATTATCTTATCGATTTCTGTATTCATACACTTACCCGTTTAATCTCAACATTACAACATAGTGAGTGAACAAAGAACTGTCCTATGCACTTACTGGTATTCACTCCGGTTCGCCACTACACTATAACGACGAACATGCTTAATTCAACACGCTTCATTTCATCATTTCCTTTTGCATAATAAGTCAATTGATATCCATGTATGATAACCAAAACTAATCCTAACCTGACCCTATTTTTTTTCTAGGCTTAATAATCTTAATTAACCTTAGTGCGTATTCAAACCAGGTAAAATAAGGATCACCAAATGAATTTAACCTAGGTAAAAGGGATTCAACCTGAAAACGAATTTTACCGGCAACATCTATATCAAGGCATACTTTTCATCCCTTTCGTAAATTTATTTTTCGTGACAGGTTTAGTAGTGAATTTCTTGAAGCAACATTTGAACAACAACTTGAGGGCTTGCATTCGTCTTACATAAGGTGGATAACTCGTAACAGTACTCGATTCAGCTGACAAACCTGAGGTCGACGGTGCGCTCATTTAACTCCCCCCTCTCCATCAGTGCTCCGTTTTACGGGTATTTAACGCTACTTAAGCTACAATGAAAGGAAAGAAGTGGAAACAAGAATGTGAGATCCAGGAGTCGTACTCAGGGGCCGCGCACTGACCTACTGTGCCTCAATTAATCTACGACATAGTCATTTACAGCTAAAGGTATTTTTAACACCGTATATACCTTGATATGCCTTCGCATTTATTTTTTTCTTTACATCAGAAAATTGAGACACACTTACATTGTAAAGTTTTTTGGAACCTCGCTACTGAATGACGACGGCAAAACGAGGGTGATTTTAGTCATGGAAAAGTGCGAGCAGAACTTAAGGAGTCGACTTCATGAGAAACCACAAAGTTGTCCAGGGAAAGCTAGAAATCCTGGTGTCTTTAGAGAAGTTTGTCAATGGGTGATACAGATTACCGATGCACTGGATTACATACACAAACAAGGAATTATCCACAGAGATCTCAAGCTGGGAAACATTTTGGTATGCAAAATTGCGTTTCTGTTAATCTTTAAAATTGCAAGAGTCAGTACATCGTTTTTGTGGAATATCAATAACGAAGAGTATAACCTTAGAGAAATATTAAACTGAATGCTGGACCACAGTTCAGGGGCTGGGAGACAGAGACTGATCAAAGACAAAATATGGGTGTCAGTATAGAGTATTTTCACGTGACGTCACGGCGGCCATATTGGTATCCCTAAACAAAGGAACGCCGGCCGTGTCGGTGTACCCAACTAATAATCCTCTGGGAATTGAGCTCTATTATCATGCAAACGTTTTCTTTTGTTTCGGTGGAAAAACAGAGTTACTGATCTGGTGAGTGGAAACACTCTATACAAAAGCGCACAATCCTCTTCCACCAGTACTGAAAACAGGAATAAAATTGCTGGTTATTTAATTCCTTCTTGCAAATTGTTGCCAGAAAAACCTCTTATTTTAGTTGAGCGAGGTAAGGTGTGAACAGATGTTGGAAAAAAAAAAAAAGAAAGCTTGTGACTAAACTGACAAATCCGCAAAAAAGGTTACATTAACAATGTAACGGAAACCCGTGAGACAATAGATTCTCTGTCAATCAACACCAATTGGCCACTTTCAAAAATACCATAATATTATTCTTTGTTTCACTTTGCCCTCCAAAATTTGCATTAGCATTGTTTTTGTCTTCTCTTGGGACCATTGTAAGTCCCATGAGAAAATGGAAACAATACTAATGCAAACTTTTGGAGTATTATGGTATTTTTGAAAGTGGCCTATAGCGGTTTTTCTCGTGACGTCACCCATGGTTATTAATATGCCAACCAGAACCTAATAGGCTGTTGAAACAATGACTTCTTTTGTTCCGTGGTTGACAAATTTGAATATCAAAGGAAATGTGACCTCAAGAAATATCGCGATTGTACCAGTTATAGCGATGTAGTTCTTACATTTTGTATACGAGTGACAGTCTGGCGTGACATTAAGTTTTTCACATGTTGGTCACATGATGTGCAACCGGATTTCCAGTTTGTATTAAATTGGTCTGTTTTGTGTTGAGAATTCTCGGTTGGTTATTACACCAGTCAAAAAAAGTCATAGGAAAGGTCAAAAGTAAAACACGAGCCGATAAAATTCTTGTAAAGTGTTCAACATGGTAAATTCTCTACATTAGTTTATCTCTACCTTTCATTTTTAATCAAGCTATCTGAAGATAACACAGTAAGCGTCACTGACGTTGGTGCATCCAAACCCGCCATTGACATCACCGGCACTTTGGCAGGAACTCCTGTTTACATAGCACCTGAGGTGTTTAATTCAGAGATCTACGAATTCAGTGCAGACATCTACAGCTTGGGCATTATGCTGTGGGAGATGTGGTATGGACAACAAGCCTTTGGTGATGCCATGTTCAGGTTCAAAACTTTGGAAGATTTCTTTAATCACGTGAACAACGGCCTTCGTCCAGCCCATAACGAGACCTGCATCAACCCCCCTAATACCTGGAAGAAGCTCATGAAAAAATGCTGGGCGGCAGATCCAACAGAACGACCCTCCGCGAAGGAATGCGAACAGGTTATAACAGACCTGTGCAAGGAAACGTGATGCCATTGCCTTATCATTTTTAACGAATAATTATAGAAAGTACACTAGCTGGTTGAGAAATGTCTTAAATGTGCTTCTTTTCCATGTGATAGCGAAAATCCTACTCAGTACTCGACAGCTTATACATAAAAAATATGTAGTGAAAACAGGAAGTGACAGAAAAGGGGAAGCCGAGAGCAAAGATAACCGCAAAAGCGTACATAATCGTTTTCAACGCGATCGGAATTTTAAGCAAATCACGGTTTAATTAACGGATGAGAAAGTGCTTCCCTTTGTAAGTTACTGCCGCAAATATTGTTAGACTTTCAAATCTTCTCGGATAAGGACGATAAACCAAAGGCTCTGTCTCACGATCCTTGTTCATAAACTCTGTCAGTGAGACCTTACGTTAAAGATCCCACACACTACTTGATAACAACAGAGCAAGGTGTTGCATTCTGGCCTGAATGTGTTCCTAGTCAGCGCAATAAGGCGCAAGAACTCCTAGACACATAGATAAAGATTGTGATTGATTGATTTTTCGCCTTGCTATCGGTTCTCGGTTTTCTCGGTTTTTGTGACGTCCTGAAAGGTTGACAAGAAACTTTACACCAAAAGGCAAGAGCCGTGATGGCTTTCACTGGGATTCCGGAGCCACTTTTCACTATCTATTTAATTGTTATTGCAACTACACACTGTTCTAGATCTACTGGTTGAGGCAATTCTCTTCCATATAAATGGCTCCTAATTTGATTACTTACATTTAAATTCTTGTTTGGGGTAAATTTGGATACCTTGAGGGGACGTCATGTTTGTATCGAATCCTTCAAAAACGCCCCATAGTGCAATTCAAAAGAATTGCGATCCAGACTAACCTCTTTTCCAGGACCTCTCTCTCGAACTCGCTGACCCCTTTTTTTAATTGCACAAAAGCGAGTAGCAATCCAAGATGAAAGTCTCTGAAAAGTTTTAAAAAAAATCTGTGGAGCGGATTCAGAGCTACCTTAAATTTTCAAGTATTTAAGGTGGCTCTGAATCCGCCACATATAATTTTTTAAACTTTGAAGATAGTTTCATTCTTACATGTTGATATCATTTCAGAAATAAAAAGATGGGGCTTACCGAGTTCGTTTTTGAGATATAAGGGTCTTTTTCATCCCACTGGGTTGTAAACATTGAAGAACATTAAAGGGTTTTGACACGGGCCTACGGTTTATTATAGTCATTATCCTTATTAATTTTTTGTTTCTTTAGAGATTGGTTGCATACATTGTTGCCAGTAACGAAAACGCTGATCTAGGATTTTCCTATAAAGAGAATCTGGATTGGGGCACTGGTATTTCCGCTTTGCTATGTCTCAGCGATTCAGAGTAAAATTTATCATAATTTTACTTGAATTTACTCAGAAAACTGGACCGAATAGTTTATCTGGTAGAGCCCTTATCTACCGTCAGAAAACCTCATTCTTTTAATTAGTAAGAGCTATCAGTATGACGGCGACGGCGACAGCGACGATCAGAATGTATCTTCTCCAAAGGCTTTTACACAGGTTTAATTTAGTCTCCTTATACCTTGGAGTGAATGGTAAATTGGTGCAAGTGGGAATCGTACAGCTGCCCTGGTACAGTACTTTTTCCACGTGCGTTTGATAGCTTATATAGCAAGCGGAGACTTCAGCCCGTCCCCCTTTTTGTGCAGTGCTTTATTTTGACTCTGTTATGTAATAGTATTCAAACATCATGCTTTTGGCTCTGGTATTATGTTCTTTATAGTTTTTATATTTTTGATTCTGTGTGGTTAATGAAACCTATGTAAAAATCTAAGTGAAAGAATTTTGAACGAGCAGTTTCCTCGAAGAAAAATATACTTATGTAGGTACTGCGCAAGCTTATTTCGCTTGGCATGTGTTACTTGACGCATGATTGACGTAGGCTTGACAGGTCGACTCTAGTTGGTATAAGAATGCTGTAATTGTACCAGAAAAAGTAGTTGTAGTTCAGTTTTTGTTCGGTTCTTGAGTTGTACAGTAGCAGAGCAGTCAAGTTGTTGTTACGGTTGCTCGTCAGACGAATAAAAGAACCAATTGCCAAAGAGTCACTTCTCTCCTCCGAAAAGTCCTTCAACACCATGTCTAAAACTCCTGAATTTCCACAAGCAACGCAAGCATAAGGAAAAGGAACATACGTAAGATATGAATGTTAATTCTCCTTACTGATTGCCATACATTACTTTTTATGTCAGTTATGGGAATTTGTATATAATGATCTAAGCAACAAACCCAGGTGAAAAAATTTCTCTATTCTCTCCACCAGTCTGCATAACAATGTATTTAGCTTGTAAGGAGAAAATTTATATCAATCACCCTTGGGAATCAAAGGATCAGATAAAGGGCAATGATCAACGACAATTTAATGCGCATGCCTACGTTGCTCACGCATGCGTCGTCGTCATTGAAAACCAACCTGAAAACAGTTAACTGCCTTTTGGTCAAAGAAACAGAAACATGAAGATATTGAATTAGTGTAGGCCAAGGTTGAGCTCGTTGTTTTAGGTAAATGTGATTATCACCCAACCGTGTCCGTTCGTATTGAAACAACACTCATTCGTTTGATTTTTCCCAGCATTGTAAGATCCTCCCCATCGAAATGTTGCAGTTTATACCACGTTCTTGACCAACGAGTCTCTGAATGGTCTCGCCTTTTATTAAGCTAAAAGTCCCTTTCATCGTGGCTCCTCTTCCCCGATAGACCACTTTCATAAATGGCGACCAACTTTACATTCTTTTGTATTTATGTTAATTAGACCTACTGCCCTCGTTTTAAAACAAATATTCTTTTGAAATTTGCTCGTCGTAGCGAGGTTAGTAGGGCTTATTAGCATTAAAACAAAAGAATAATTTATTTGGTCGCCGCTATGAAAGCGGTCTATATTGCTGACTATTCGGGGATGTATCTTACCCCCTGCGGCTCCGATTGCTTCAATTCGGTAGTCACCAGTGAACGGAACTGTCCACCGCTGTATACCGCTGACCACTGTAACTTGACCGTCGTTGGTCTTTGCCTCTGTAATAACTGCCAATTGAAGTTAGACCCAGTCTCCCACTTGCACCAAGAGTCATAAACACGGCCTTAAATCCTAAATAATTGAAGGAAATGAGTATTACACAAAGCTAATTCCTCCTCTCTCCTCTTCAGCCCAATCCTCGCTCTCTTGTCAGTAGGAAGTTAAAGGAACGATGACTTCTAAGGCAATCAAAACGCGACTTCAAAAGATAACTGCGATAACTCGATTTTGCGCTTGCTCCATCTTGTTCACCTTTTACAATAAGGAAAAGTATCCTAGAAAGCTCACTTTTGTATGATGACGTTGTCGTCAAATCCTTAAAGAGGGAAAACTGGAGTTTACCTGAGCAGTTTTTTTCCATCTCCTTCATATCCCTTTTTGCACCTGCAATTGTAAGATCCTATGGTATTCGTACAGGTGGCATTCAACATTTGCTTCAACATCCGTTCGATTTTGTTGAACGATGTTGAACGATGTTGACTGCTGGGGATGGGCAAAGAGTTTCAACACATCGTCATCAACATTTAATTCAACAAGCTTCACAAGAGGCCTGGTATTCAGTCTTAGGCTGCAGCCGCGGTTATTACTATGGATACGGACATGCATACGTCACGAAGAGATCAATTAGCGCGCACGCTTATACCCAACACTGTTGAAAGAGACACAAGAGCCTCGGATTTTATGTCTACGAGTGACCCGAGACCCTGGGAAACTCCATATAGGAGAACATGCGCCGTAAAGTTCTTATAGCCAAAAATGGGCTATTTGAACCTTACGGCGCTTGCTCGCTCCTCGTGCTAACATGTATGTACCAATCAGAGATGCTTTTCATTGTTCTTCACGAAAACTAACGAGAAGTCACTTTGTTTCTGGATTCTCAAGAGCCCTTCTCATGCGCAAAAAGGAAGGACTCTGGGGTCGAGATCGAAGAGGAAAAGGGGTGGGAGGGGGGGGGGGGCAAACGGTTTTAACATCGCTGTTCAACTAAATCAAACGGATGTTTTAGCAAATGTTGAAGCTGTTTGCCTGGGCCTTTATAGGAGGTTTTCACGTGACGTCATCCCCGCCATGTTGGTGGACGAAAACAAAAGATATCTTCAGTATTACCTTCTTTACTTTGTTTGTCCACCAGAAGTCGTACATTTCTCTAATAGTATTGGTGTCTCTAGAGCTTCGTTGGAAACGAAAAATTGCTCTTAAGGCGCCCGCAAGCGAGGAAACATTGTTGCGGAAACATTGTTTCCCGAAATGTCTCCTCGGCGCGCAACGAGTAAAAATTGGCTAAGGATGCAAACTGTTTCTGAACAAATTCAGAAACATTTTTGCTTCGCGGGAAGCACATTAATGTGTCCTGTGGTCGCAAACGGGGAAACACTTGCTTCCGCAACAGTGTTTCTGCAACATTGTTTCCTCCTTTGCGGGTGCCTTTACGCCGTGTTGTTTTGCAAAGTGCATACCGGAATGTTCTGAAGAGCGTGCCGCACGTGCTGCACGACGACTCATTTTTTCTCTTGAATCCAAGAATGAAATTGCTTGCCTCATTGCCTCTGTAGTCGTCATGTTTTCCTAAACTCCCGAATGTTTTAGCCGAAGGTCACCGTGGAATCCTCTTAATGATGAAGTAAGTGTAAAAAATGTCTTCAGCTTTATCTTACGATTCGTCTGGTTGTGGAGTAATTGCAAAATACCCGGCCACTATTATGTCCTTGTAGCGGCATTGTTCGAAGGACGAGGGTTCGTCTTTCTTATACCGGATCCGAAATAATTGATATAAATAAAACAAAAGAACAAAACCAATACCTAATCGGAATATCAATGGTTCTTTTGTCGAGCGCCATTAAAGTCCGGTATATGAAAGTCTAGTACCCAGAACCGGACATAACAGTACACGCACACGCCATCCATATGCAAATAAGTGGCCAGATATTATGAAGTTTAGCTAAAAGCGAAATCCAGGAATCGTTTGGTCAACTTCCTACTTAGAAAAACATTTAGGAGCAAGAATGAATCGAAACGTGAAGAAACCTGAAACCTTAATTGAAACTGAAATTAGAACATTCGTGGGGATTGCTATCTGGTGACCCAGAGGCGCCGTAAGCTCATCGTGAGGGAAAGCCAACATGGCCGACAAAAATAGAAGGATTTGTATGGGAATCCAGATAGGAGTCACATAAAAGGCTTGACTTCTTAGTCCGCCTAAAAAACTGAGGTAGAGCAGCTCTGTTTTTTCAAGCGTGGGGGGTTACAAGCACCTTTCGGAAGGTTTTTCCCTTCAACCAAAAAGCTTATCACCTGAGGTCGCTCCCAGGCCTGCTATTCCGTTCATGGCGTGTTGAAATGTAAGTTCAATCTTTGTCAATATTGCTTTTCCACCGTATGAGACGATTTGAAACACTTAGAGCGATTGCTAAACAGACGAACAAAGGATAGACGGATGATATGATAAAGGAATAATAAATTCTTTATCACTTGTGATCTTGAAAATTTAAGATTATAAATTGTAAATTCGGGTTACCGAGTACATTGTCTCAGTAACCTACAAGGGAATCGTTTTCTGACGTCATTTTTTACATTTCTTTTCATTTCATTAAACTTTGTTAAATCTCAAATTTTAAGCCTTTGATAACGAGCCAAAGACATACTCGATAAACAATGCTAGCTGCTCAACCCCTTGATTTTTTCAAAGGTAACTTCATAGCTGAGTAAACTAGAGGAAAATTTATATGGGAGAAATCCAAATGTAAAGTGTAATTAATAACTGTTTGCTTCCTTAAAGCGAGCCAAATGAACACAACAAAGCAACTCGGTTCTCTCATTCCAAAACAACATGGCCACGAGGTCGACCTGCCCTTTTCAAACTCTTATTCCGAACAAAACAACATGGCGGCGATCACGAGCCCGACGTGACCCAAAACATCACGTGACAATTGGGCACGCAAGGCGTGCAAAACAAAAGTGTCGGCATCAGTGGGGATAATTCCTTCATTAGACTGGAGTTTACCTGAGCAGTTTTTTTCCATCTCCTTCATATCCCTTTTTGAACGTGCAATTGTAAGATCCTATGGTATTCGTACAGGTGGCATTCACGTTGACTCGTTTTCAAATGAACAACCGTCAATATCTGGAACCAAATAAACTCAACCAAGCAATCTCGAGGACTGCACTCCAACTAAACAACATGGCAGAAACAACATTGAAGAGACTATAAAAAGCTGCAAAGATAAATATGAAATTTATAACTTAGGTCATATGAATATTGATTTTCCATGTAATGACAAAAAACACATCTTGGTTGTATATATAAGCACCCAACTGCTGATGAGTTCAAAGTATGCCTTGAAGAGACGATCAAAGGGTATAGAGATAAATATGAAATTTATGTCTTATGTCATATGAATATTGATTTTCTTAAGCACACTTGTCATTCGCAAACTGAAGATCATTTAGATATGCTTCATCCAAACATTTTGCTGCCTGCAATTATCAAACCTACAAGAATTACTGCTCGTACTGCGACACCTATTGACCATATATACACCAATAGCACTGCTGATATAACTTCTGGTATCGGGCTCATTGAAATCTCTGATCACCAACCCATATTCTTTATCATAGATATGTCTGTAAATCACTCAAGGATCAAAATCCAATTAAGGGATCACTTTAGTCAAGAATTATATACTTAGGCAAGATATTAGTGCAATTGACTGGAATGCAATTAGTAGTGAGAACATCAATATGAATGATTTGACCAATAGTATAACTGGAGCTGTGAAAACTGTCATTGACAAACATGCGCCGATAAGAACAGCATCAAGAAATAAACAAAAGCAGCTAAGAAAGTCATGGATAACAAATGCAAATTATACTCAAATCGATTTTTTAAAAAAACAGTAAAAGTACAATTAAGACGCACTTTCTCTCAAATGATCCAGCTAAGATAGCAGAGTATAAAAACTTTTCAAATAAACTCAATCAGATAAAGGCAGCTAGTAAAAAAAAACTATTTTCGTAAACGCTTTGCCTTATGCAAAAATACCCTGAAGGCCACATGGAAGTTCGTTGGTACGGTTATAACACGAAAGCCAATAGTTTCTATTACACCGTCGAGAATAGTAAGTAACAATAAAGTTTCCACTGATAAAACTGATATCTGTGAGCAATTTCACCAGCATTTTATTAACATTGGCCAACAACTGGCAAGAACTATACTACAAAATAATGAAAACCCAGTGCAGTTTTATTAAGAAGACCCCTTCATCTAGTTTTGTTATGTCTTCAGTTACAGAAGCTCAAGTGAGCAGTCTATTCTCCAGCCTGGGTGCACAGAAAGCATCATTAGATATTCCAAAAAAGCTTTAAATTGCTGCTGAGCCACTATCAAAGCCCCTAGCATATATATATACAACCAGTCTATAGCAACTGTCATAGTACCTGTTGCTTTCAAGATTTCCCAATTTACGCCAATATATATGTAAGAGTGGTGACGTTACCTGACACAGGGAATTATAGGCCTATTGCTACCTTGTCTCCATTTGCTAAAGTTCCAGAACATCTAATTTTTAATCAACTGAACACTTTCCTTGAAAAACATAATATACTTTACAAATATCAATTTGGCTGTAGAAAGGGCTTCTCAACTGAACAGGCTATCTTCTAGTAGAAATTACTGACAGTCTCAACATGGCCATTGATTCTAAGCTTTACGCCTATGGAATCCAAGGAATACCATATAATTGGTTTGAAAACTACTTGCACCAACGTAAACAGTATGTTGAAATTGAAGATATGAGATCAAATACGGAAACAGTAATTTGTGGGATACCCCAAGGTTCTACCTTAGGGCCTCTGCTATTTCTACTTTATGTCAATGACCTCCCAAATTCTTTCTCTTGATTTTCTTTTGCAATATTTGCTGATGACACTAATATGTTTTTCTCGAGTAGTGTTTAAACGAACTGGGATCTGTTGTCAACAACAAACTAACACTAGTGCCTTCAAAGTTTATCTCTGACTAAGTTGTCTTTTAACGACTTTCCTTTGCGATATGATAGTATGTGTGGCTCCTTAAATACTTTTCTAAGGTGCGGTTGGTTTTGAATAAGGTAGGTAAAGCCGGGTGGTATTGTGTAACAAAGGCAATATTTTCTTTTGTGTGCTGTTGTCTTTGTATTCAAGTGACTTCTCTCTATCTGTGAAGTTAACTTCAGATAGGAATTTCTCTGAAAATTTATTTGGGTATCCTCTATTCTTTAGACGTGTTGTGAAACTCTGCATGTTATTATTAAACGTCAAGACTGACGAATTTGTTCTTAGGAGGCGTAGCGCTTCTCCTTTTATGAATCCTTTCCTAACGCCTGGTGGATGACACGAATAAAAATTCGTGTATTGAAAGGTCTCTGTCCGTTTGTAATGTGTTTGCACATCAAGGGTGGATTCTCTATTGAATCTCTCGCCTTTGTAAGCTTTTGTGTCTAAGAATGTAATTTCTGAGTCTGATATTTCAGCCGTAAATTTGATAGTATCGTGGTAGTTGTTTGCCCTTTGCACAAAATTTTCTAATTGTCTTCGGTTGTGTCCCACAGACAAGACATCGCCAATCTATCTCTTCCAAACTAGCGGTTTAATTTTGCTCTTGCTGATAATGCCTTTTTCTATTTTGGCCATGAAAATATCGGCAAAAGCCACGGCCATTTTGGTTCCCATTGCCGTTCCGTGGGTTTGCAAATAATGTCGTCCATTGAATTGGAATGAATTCTCTTTTAGTATCAGGCAAAGCATTTGCCTCCTGAACTTAGTAGGGATTGGTAAATGGTTTTGATAGAAGTCATCGTACGCTTTTCATACAGTCGTGATCCCTTTTTCTTGAGGTATATTTGTGTATAAGCTAGTTCATTGAGGCAAGGATTGCGTTCGAATTCTTTGGCAGTTTCGTTTTCTCGATGAAGTTTATAAAGTCTGTTGAATCTTTCAGATAAGATTCTTGTTGTTGCGCTATCGGCTGTATGAGGCGGCTCCTGGAGGCAGTCAACGAAGCATGATTTTTTTTCTGTAGGGCCACCACACCCAGATATAATAGGTCTACCTATTAGGGTAGGCTTGTGAATCTTTGTTAGTGTATAGAATTCTGGAATTCTCGGTGTGTTTGGTGTTTGCATATGGTGTTTGTTTCTCGGTGGGTTTGGAGTTCGGCAATACCAAAAATAACGGAGAAAGTCATGTTTGATCAACTATATGATGCCTTTCAACCTGTTTTCTCCCCTAACATGTCTGGGTTCCTGCGTGGTCACTCATGTTGTACTGCTCTTGTTAAAATGATTGATGACTTTCGGTGGGCGCTGGATTAAAAAATGTCAACTTGCTCTGTTGCAATTGATTTAACGGAGGCATTTGATTCAATATGCCATAATTTACTTTTAGCCAAACTACATGCTTACGGCGTCAGTCAAGGAGCAATGGAATTTCTATGGTGCTACCTTTCCAATCGACAACAAAGAGTTAAAGTTAATGGAGTTCTTTCTGACTGATCACCTGTCCTTTGATGAGTTCCACAAGGTAGCCTCTTGGGGCCAATTTTATTTAATATATTTATTAATGACTTATAAATAAATTTTGTTGCCCGATTTGCCTCAGTCTCTGAGTCTTTATGCTGATGACTCTACAACATGCACCTCAGCTACCAACACTACGGCATTAGAACTTTCCTTTAATCAGGATCTTCAGAAATTATCTTCCTGGTTTTCTTCCAATTATCTGGCAGTAAATCATATCAAAACTCAAGCCATGATTTTGGGAAATTTTAACTACCAACCTGTCCTTAATATTGGCAATTCTATCATTGAAATTGAAAGCTTTCTGGAGATCCATGGTGTCCAGATTGATAATAACTTCTTCTTCTTCAAGGCCTGCATATCTGCTATCTTAAAGAACGTCTATGCTAAAATCGGAGCTTTGAGGCGATTGAAGAGACTGGTACCTCCTGATGTTGCACTAATTTTATACAAGTGTTATATTTTACACCATCTGGAATACTGCAGTCCACTTTTATTAGGAATAAACAAAACCCTGGCTAACAAACTGAAGGTTCTTTTCAATGTCGGACATAGATTATAACTCTATACTGTCCATAGCAGGAATGAGTTCTTTGGAATTTAGAAGATATGAACAATCACTTTGATTACTATATAAATGAATGAAGGGAAATGGGCCTAGTTATATTTCTGATTTCGTTAAGTTCCGTGTTTCACATTATAACTTAAGGGGAGATTGTTGTAGCCTTGTTCAGCACTCCTATAACAACCATTATTTCCATAATTCTTTTACTTATAAGATTACTCACTTATGGAACAAGGTACCTACATATATTAAACAGTCGCCAATTTAAATGCATTTCATAAAAATCTGGAGTCTATTAAACTTTTAAATCTAAGGACGAGCTGTCTATGTAATTATTCCCAATAATTTTAGGCTTGATGTGTACATATTTACAACTAAATATTATCTAGTTTATTATAGTTAGATAACAATTGTTTATAATTCATGTATGTAACTCCTACTTAATTTTGTTATTATTGTTATTATGTATTTACTTTTATTTTTTATTTCTGTTTTTGCCATGCGTTTTATACATGAGCTTCTCGCTCGGATACTGAGGGCAACCTCAATCCCACGCTATGACTGTAATAAATTGATCGATTGATTGATTGATTGAACTCTGCACAGTCTTTAGGTAAAACATAATTGGAAGTATGACAGTGAAGATTTATTTGAAAGAAAGTTTGTTCTCGTGAGTCACGAATTATTTCGAAAGAAAGCTTGTAGTCCATGTTTTGCTTCATTATTTAAGGAAAAGATTCTTCCGAAAAGGGTTTGATCCTGAATTTATTTTGTTGCGCAAAGTTCACACGAACTAGGTTTCTTGTTTTCACGCAGGCAATGAAATATGAATGGCTCTAATAGCAAATATGTTGTTTGTGTCAAAAATATCTCAGCCAATTTGTATCAGAAATTTGTGATTTTTTGCAGTGAGATTCTACTAGATGTTCTCCACAATATGAGCTTAACAGTTCCGTTACTATGGGATCATATTGGGTTCCAGACCTCCCCCATATTAAAAGCTTTCCTGGCCACCTTTGGCATTCCATTTTGATATTTGCTAACAGCACTTCATATGCATGATCCAGCAAGGATATAAATATGTTAGCTCGAGTTTGTGGCCTTGTTTAACATTTTTCAAGATGAATCTTCCTGGTTTTCTTCCAATTATCTGGCAGTAAATCATATCAAAACTCAAGCCATCATTTTGGGAAGTTTTAACTACCGCAACACTTTCAAGTAGCCACATTAAGGGTTTTTCACAAGCTTTTTGTGTTGCTACACTAGTGTTTCACCCTCCCTTGCTTCACTGCTTTCACTTGAAACCAGTTTATCTGTTGTCACGCAATATACTAGATCCCGCAAAATCTTAAGGTGATTCCCTAGAAATAGAACTTGTCAGATTTCCGATGAAACTTTGTAACATGCCAAAGAGATGATAAAAATGTAATTAAAAAGGGGAGCCCCGGGGGGGGGGGAGGGGGGAAGAGGTCACCGTGCTTGTTTCCATGGTACGACGCTGACGAATACGGCTATTTGAGCTACTTTGACAATTGCTGGACACACCCCCAATGTTGGACAAATTTAGCTTGATTTTATAAATGTAATCCAACGTATAACGCAGAGCGTGGTGTTATTCTTTAATTAATTCAAGTACGTACCTGAAAAAAGGTTTTAAAATGCCTTTGTGAGTACTTAACACTTACTTGGTTTAACTTTAGTGTGGTCTGTTCGAGTCATCATGGCTCCTCCCGTACAGTTTTAAGAAATTGCCAAAAAACTGGTCATAGATTTTTGCTTAATTTTCACTACTCCATGAAGACACCGTTCTTAGCAAATATGTGATCAGAAATAAAAAATGGGGGTCACCGTACTCGTTCATGAGAAAATAGTCAACCCTTGCTGGATTAGGCTTAGCGTCAATGAAAACCCGCCATTTTATCAATGTGCCCGCGCTCCTGCGCACACTAATGATACAAGAAATTATGCGCAGTAGGGTTGCGCAATGCAAACCACGGAATCACCTTAAATAGACATAACGCTGCATCTGTAGATCCACGTCATTTCTGATCCAACAACGTGTTCCAGAACGAAATAACCTACCCCTATAGTTTCAGGTTAACGTCCAGTACTAGTTTTATTTATTTGTCTGTTTATTCAACTGGATGTCTAACATTCACCGTTTTTTTTAAATTTGTAAACGTTAAACGATGTTCACCAGTCCATTATCCGTTGTTATGAATGGGCCATCCACACTTCAACTGACTGCAGAAAAGTTTTTTAAATTTCTTGTTTTGTTCCGTACTTGGCAAACTTGCATGTCACTCAAATTAAAAGCTACCTCTTCTGAAATGTAGTACACTATTTCTGCGCCACATGGTATTCCGAGTAAACGCATAAGGAAGCATCTTGTTGGCTTTTGAACTCTCCCAGAAACTGACCATACGGTTCACCAAATCTCGCAGCTAGACGTAAACTTTGATTGGTTCCTTGCAAAAAACTTGGAATTTAACTCCATATTTTCCAAGAATGCAAACCATTAAGCTATGACAAAAAAACCGGTTTTCTGGCTTCATATATGTACGTATTGTAGGTATTTGTGGCAAACCAAAACGCGATTTCTTCTTTGTACCAACATATATTAAATAACACTCCGATTGGATATAAAGGTCGCTGAAAGATGGATCCAAGTTATTCTTAGTGAGTATGGGGGCTGATATTGCCGGAATTTTTTTAAGGGGGTGTGCTCAGAGGGAGCTCAAAGGAAAAAATCTTCAGCTTTGAGATATCCAGAGTCGAGGCTGGCATCTCTGCATAATAATATAGCGAAAGGCAAAATATGTTTCACTTACGATCTGTCAAGTATCTCATTACCTTGCTTCTGAACTTAGGACATTCAACTAATGTAAATGGCAAGGGAAACCGATTTACTCAATGTATTGAAAACAGTACTATCTACCTGATGAATTTATGGTTTTAATCAATGTGCCATAACGACAGGGGGCCCCTGACGCTCTAGGCGGCCCTTTATCCCTCGACGTTTTGCGAATACCGCGCATCGGTGGCTCAGTTGTTTGAGCATCGGGTTGCCATGCGGGAGGTCGTGAGTTTGACTCCGGCCGGACCAACACTCAGGATCTTAAAAGAACTGAGCTGAAAGTCCTGCCTTTGTAATTACATCTGCAAATGGTTAGACTTTCAAGTCTTCTCGGATAAGAACTATAAACCGGAGGTCCCGTCTCATAACCCTTGCTGGAAATTAAATTGTATAAGACGTTAATAACCCGCTCACTCTTCGATGAGAATAGGGGACATAGTCCCCGGCGTTGTGGCAAGGGAAGCCTTATCAGGACGGAGGCATCTTTCACTTCCTAAAATACATTGTAAACTGTGTAATAAGCAGTCTGGCTAAACATTGTAATTTAGTCCTGAAAAGCCCCGAGGGGAGAGAGTAATAGCTTCTCTTCACTTCACTTCACTTCACTTCATACGATATCACCTTAGTTTCATGTAGTTTTTGCTCGCTGCGAGATACTCTGCTTTCTAATTAGTTTCTCAATTACAACTGCCTGACCATTTGGTTGCGGATTCGAAAGTACAACAAGAAACAGAGAGAAAGCAAACATCGTTGATGTAGAAACTCGTGAGCGTAATGGACAGCAAGATGGACACCACAAAACGAGGGCTTGAGAGCATCTCTGTGTCCGCCCGTGAAGCACAAATGTGCAAAATTAAGCGTATGAAATTTACGGAGCCTCGGTCATTCAAGAAAAAGGGACACGAGCAACAGTTTAAACACAACGAACAGTTAAGGAGGCCATATCCGAAGCAAAAGAAGCCATGCAAGCCAACAAACAAGACGCCTGTCTTGCAAAGTTACACAAAGGTATCGAGGTAATCGATCAGAGACAGAAGCTTATTGAGGGGGACATTGGGGTGTATTAGAAACCGCAAAACCGAAGAAAAAATCATCCAAAACCGCAAAACCGCAAAAAATTTCGGCCAAAACCGAAAACAGCATACGAAACCGTCAAAAAGCCGATACAATGGTGACAAGTGCGGCATACAGAGCAAACTACGCTAACACTTTATTTCATCAAAGTATTTGTGAATGTCATGGACTTGTCTTAAGCCTTCATATCTTTTAGTATCTGCTGAAATCATAGGCTTTATTTCTGCCGCTCTCTCTCGGGCTTTGTGGGCTCATTTTCCGTAAAGCAGCTGGTAATGGAGCCAAGTTAACTTAGGAGAATTTGCACACAAGTCCTCTCTAAAATCTCAATTTTGCAATAGCAAATTAAAAAGCTATAGCTCTGGAAACCTCCAATAAAACTCTGTAATTGAACATTTCTATTTGATAACTAAGACCTGACAGTTTGGAGATTCGAATGGAAGTTTTAATCTTGGTCTAAAACATGCGATTGCATTGAGGAAGCTAACCGGTACTTTTTGTTTCTTGTTTTACATGGCAGCAGGAACTTGCTCAAAGGTTAAATGTGGTAATAAACAGATACTTACTTAAAACAGTGGGGGCGGGGGGGGGGGGGGGGGGCTCCCATATAAAAAGGCGAGGAATGCTCGTCAGAAATTTTACATTAAAGCCTTAAAGGAGACCAAGGCGTTTTTTGACCCCTAAAAGAGACCTTATTATCCATAACGCATAAAAATAAAAAATACAGCGACTATTAATGATGTCAAAAACATTATCATCCAATACTTTCACGCATCTGCGTGAAGAAATATAAAAGTGAAAAACAAGGTTACTGATCACGTGAGTGAGAACAGGCATCTTGTACCCTATGGGACCTTACATTCTATTTATCAGGCCCTAGTACAACCTCATTTCAACTACTGCAATATTGTTTGGGGAAACTGTGGAGTAACTTTGCAGGACAAACCGCCGGCAAAAACTACAAAACAGAGCTAGAGCAGCCCGTGTCTTGACCTACTCTAACTATGACGCTCATGTCAACACTTTATTTGAACTCTTAAGATGAAAATCCCTAGCCTCTCAAAGACAAATTGAAAGAGCAACAATGGTATTTAAGTCCCTACAGGGACTAGCACCTGAGTATCTCTGCTCGAAAATTGTCCATCGCGATTCTTGTTATTGTTTGAGAGACTCTGTGAATAAGGTAAATGTTTCGCAACCGCGCACAAACTACTACAAAAAACAGCTTTAGGAGGGGGACATTGGGGTGTATTAGAAACCGCAAAACCGAAGAAAAAATCATCCAAAACCGCAAAACCGCAAAAAATTTCGGCCAAAAGCGAAAACCGCACACAAAACCGTCAGAAAACCGATACAACGGTGACAAGTGGGGCATACAGAGCAAACTACACTAACATTTTACTTAATCAAAGTATTTGTGAATGTCATGGACTTGTCTAAAGCCTTCATATCTTTTAGTATCTGCTAAAATCTTAGGCTTTATTTCTGTCGCTCTCTCGAGCCCGGACTTTATGCGGTGTCTGTGCAGTGTATGTCATTTGCAGACTGCAGACAAATAGCGCTAACCGTTTTAAAATGGGTTTAAAATGGGTTCTTAGACTTAAATATTGTTTATCAGCGCTATTTGAAATGGGATCAGCGCTATTTGTCTGCAGCCGGCAGTCTGCAAATGTCAGACACCTGACTTTGTGGGCTCATTTTCCGTAAAGCAGCTGGTAATGGAGCCAAGTTAACTTAGAAGAATTTGCACACAAGCCCTCTCTAAAATTGCAATTTTGCAATACCAAAAAGCTATAGCTCTGGAAACTTCAATCGAAAATCTCTAATTGAACATTTCTAGTTGATAACTAAGACCGGACAGTTTGGAGATTCGAATGGAATTCTTGCTGGCCTTCATCAGAATCACTAGCTTCCTCACTCATTTCATGCTCATTCAGATCTTCATGGGGTCCTTCATCTTCATCCACTCCGCACCAACTCGGGCGTCATTCAACACGCCTGATCCCCTACCGTGACATTTAGTTTGTCACGCATTCCTCTCAATAACTTTGGCGTTTCGCGGCTATAGACTGTTTTCATGTGGCGTCTCCGGGAATTGAGCTCTATCATCACTCAAACGTTTTCTTTTGTTTCGGAGGAAAAACAAGGCTACTGATCACGTGAGTGAAAACAGGCATCTTGTCCCTATGGGACCTTACATTCTATTTATCAGGCCCTAGCACAAAGTCCCATTTCAACTACCGCAATGTTGTTTTGGGGAAACTGTGGAGTAACTTTGCAGGACAAACTGCAAAAACTACAAAACAGAGCAGCCCGTGTCTTGACCTACCCTAACTATGACGCTGATGTCAACAATTTATTTGAACTCTTAAGATGGAAAACCCTAGTCTCTCAAAGGTAAATTGAAAGAGCAACAATAGTATTTAAATCCCTAAAGGGACTAGCACCTGATTATCTCTGCTCGAAATTTGTCCATCGCGATTCTGGTAATTGTTTGAGAGACTCTGTGAATAAGGTAAATGTTCCGCAACCGCGCACAAACTACTACAAAACAGCTTTAGCTATAGTGGCGCAGTTTTGTGGAACAGTTTGCCATTAGAACTAAGGAAAGCAGCGTCCCTCAATCAATTAAAACGACTGATTAAAGAGGTTATCTAAGCCATTATTCTAAACACGGCATTCATGGAAAGCAGCTTTATTGTATGATATTGAGTAAGATAGTTAATGTAGTTTACATAGTTTATCTACACTTGGTTTTAAATTTTTAATTGTACATATGGTTTTTATATGGCTGATGAATTGTACCGTGGTTAAATAAAGATTAAACACTCTATTCGAGATCAATTGCCGCTCAAATCTAAGAAACGGGAAACCAAATAGGACAAAATAGAAAAACCCAAAAAGCACATCGGATAACAAAACCGAAAAACCTCTCGTATTTTTTACGAAAACCGAAAACCAGATGCTAAAAAACGAAAAACCCGCAAACCGCAATGAACACCAAAACCGAAAAACCGAAGTCTTTTGGCACAAAAACCGAAAAACCGATCTAAAAAATAGCCAAAACCGCAAAACCGAAAATCCCAATGTCCCCCTCCTTATTCTTGTATCACACTGGTCCGAGTACGGGTGGAAAACCGTAGGTGAATATATATTGACAATTCGTTAGCGGAAAACACCGACGACACTAAAAAGATTGAGAAAGCCGAGAAGGAGGCCCAACGAAAACCGGCCGACGCTCGCCCTCGGGGCTACTAAAGCTAGAAACCGTGCCTACTGGTCTCGACTGATCATGAGCCCCTTGGACTAGACCATTTACAACGACAAGCCAATCTAACGCACACCTATCCGCTGCAGGAGTTAAAGAACCTTACTCACCCACTTCACATTGCGGGCCTTTGTTGTTGTTCCGGGAATTTGGAGCGTCTACTTCCATACATGGGCAAGTATTGTTGAGTTATTTTTACGCTCGAGAGAAAAATTAGAACAATTTTGTCAGGGAAATAAAAAACAGCAGAAGACCTTCATTTCGAGCGCTTTTCTATGAAGCGTGGATCTACGTCTGCAGTGAATTCAAGTGGGAAATACAGTTTCTTCGCGTGATACTTAGTTGTTTGAACTTTTAACTGGACTTTAATTGACAAGCAAGCAACCCATATTTATTTTATGCCCAAGCAGTTCGCTACGGAAACAACAAGGCGAGATAGTTAAATTCGCTGCTAGCAATGTAACCTGCCCACTAGCTAACCTGGAGAGGTATATTCAGATAGCAGGTATCGCAATGCTACCTTCGAACCTCGATTACGTATTTTAAACCTATAGTTAAGACATGCATATGATTTCGGCTTCCTCAAGATAAAACCGTAAAGTTATGCAAGATATAAGGAAGCTATTATCGGCTTGCTCAAGGAATTTGCGCTAAGCAACAGCAAAATAAGTTTGCAGCGGCCACTGCTAATGTCTCCGACCGCTCTTGGAAGCGCCACGTTCGATGGAAATCCGACAATACAAAAGACCGTTATGCTGAAGATTCTCTGGAAACCCGTTTGTTTGTTTCAAGGTCTTTAGGGTTGTAGTCTGTTACATAAATTCGACTTAGTTTTCCTGTATTCCGCTCTTTGTACTCAAGTAATCGCACGAGAGTAGTCAGCTTCCCATTTAACCAAAATGTAGTTGTCTGAGTCGTTGAGTTATTTCCATGCAGGGAATAGGGAAACTTATTGTTTGCTGCGGTTCAAAGAATACACGCAAACTGTTGTTTTCACGGTTCGCCTAATATGGTAGGAGCCGCTATGGTGTTTGTGTGTTTTTCATTGCTGACGAAGTTCTTTAGGGGTTTCTATGGTAGTGATCACTTCAGTATATGTTTAACAGCGGGATTTTGAGAGGCGGGTTATTCTATGCTGACCACTCGTGGGAGTACAAAAATGTTATCCCTCGACGTTTTAGTTGCGGTATTATCTGCGAATTCAGCTTGTTTAAATGGTTTTGACATTAATTTAACGCCTTACTCCCTCAAGATTTGTCCACGCCTAAATCTGTATGCGGGAGGGACCAGGTTTTCCCTAGAAAGAGGGGGTTTTCCTGGGTGGCAGCAGGCGCTATTTTTTTGAGATCAAACAATTTCCTTTGTGGCAGTATTTCATTAAACAGAACTGGCGTCATGGCCTTAGCAGCCAGGGCATATCAAGTTTTACCGCTTGTAATCACATGCCAGCAGTCAGGTTTCTGCTTAACCAGAATATAGTTGTCTGAGTCGTTGAGTTATTCGTATGCAGGGAATAAGAGGAAACCAGCATTTTGATGAATTTAAGATCTCGATGAATTCAACAGTTCGATGAATTTAGCGTTTTCATCAATTTAATTATGCGATGAATTCAACAGTTCGATGAATTTGGCGTTTTGATGAACTTAATTGTGTCATAAATTCAACAGTTCGATGAATTTAGCGTTTTGATGAATTTCAGGTTTCGATAAATTCAATAGATTATTCGATGAATGTAGCAGTTCGATGAATTCAACGTTATAATGAATTTCAGGTTTCGATAAATTTAATCGACTGGAGTATTAGATGAATTCAAGCCTTGGTGGATAGAAGTTTTGGTAAATTTGCATGGTTGAATTTTGAACTATTAAAGCGCCATACAAATAGACATCCGGGGTATTGTGTCGTGAAAACGGCACTCCCTTTGTCATCGTAATGTGAAATCTTCTGCACTTTGCATTTAAGACTGATTTAACCCAAGAATTGTTCTTAAAAGAATATTTACATTTATTCATTAATGCGACATGGCGAGTGGTACACAGAAAAAGATTGACGAGATCGACGACATCCTAGAAATGGGTGAATTAATGAAAGGGCTTGGCATCTCATGCAAAGGTTTAACAACGCTGGAGCAAATGAAAGAGGCAGTAAAAACTACCCTACACGAAACATCGAAAAAGCCAACTTGGAATGCTGGAGAGGTAACCACTGGTAAATTCGTAATGCATCCGTAATTAGCAAACTAGATGCAACTTCTGGTCCTCGTAAAAATACTGATTCATAATGTGACATGTACGACGGAAATCAGTTGCTAGCAACGAGACGACATCATGGCACTGAGTCTGCCTTTTCAGTAACAAGAGCAAAAAGCATCTGTTTTTGGAAAGCGTAGAACGCTTGCAATACCTGAAATGGGGAATCGGCCTAAGTGCAGAATACCCCGCCACTCGAACTATATTACACGTAGCCGGCTACGCGGTACGCGGTACCCAGAAATAGGAATGCACAATACTGTAGAATACCCCGCCACTTGGACTAATTTCCAAATGAACTAAATTTCAAAATGGCGCAGCGATGTTATATGTGCTGGCTGCGCGGTACGCCGTGACATTCCTCGTTCTTAAAGCGTCAAAGCCTAAGTAATTCCACAGACAAGAGACTGTGGAACTGTGGACTCGGAAGAACGTTATATAAACAAATGATTTCAAAATGGCGCAGCAATTTTATTTGTGCTGGCTACAAGGTACGCGGCACGCTGTGATAGCACTCGTTTACTGATTAAGTCTGAGGGCTCGTTTCAGTATTAGGCCTATAAGCACTCTTTTAAAATTTTAGCTTTCATTTTACCCTAAGCGTTCGTTTCAGAAATTAGGCCTAAGAACTCTTTACAAATTTAAGATTTCATTCACGGTTCGCTTAAACTTCGCTTTTTAACACGATCGTGTGATGAATATTATAAGCACTCGTTTACTGATTAAGCCTAAGCACTCGTTTCAGTGATTAGGCCTAAGCACTCTTAAAATTTTAGCTTTCATTTTACGGTTCGGTTAACTAGACTTTTTACCGAGACCTTGAGAAGAATATAGCCCTCGTTTACTGTAAGCCTAAGCACTCGTTTCAGTGATTAGGCCTAAGCACTCGTTTAAAATTTTAGCTTTCGTTTTACGGTTCGGTTAACTACTCTT
>NC_090896.1:7341660-7349160 GCF_036669925.1 Montipora capricornis
TCTGGGAATTGATTCACCACAGCTTTAATATCGATAGTTTCTCGACTAATGAAAATTTTATGTGCAATAGATTATTTTCATCATGATTGTCACGCAAAAAAAAAAAAAAGAAATTCGAAACCTTCAAAGAAAAAGGCCAATAACTTGGAATGTTGCAGGAAACAAATTTAGAAACCATCTCTCTAATTCTCAGATCTGTGCGGTACATTGTTTCTGAGCTATTTGTCGAAGCGTTTCACGCAACTCTATAACCGAGTTTTGTGTAGGTGGATCAAAGTGCTCCAACGTCTGGACTTCATTTTGCCGTGAAAGGGCTTATTTTTCGCTCATGGGATAAAATACATGTCTATGAATATACCTCCTAATGTTCTTGAAAGGCTCAAAATGCTGAGATATATTTTTCAGTCAAGTAGCTTGGTATCATTGTGTCACGTAAGGTGACACTTAAAGAAATTCTAAATGCTATATTTCCGAAACGGAAGACGTCACGGAACTAGAAACTTGAAAAACTGGACGCGCTATGAGCGCACACTGGGTTGCCTGTGGTATGTGTTACTCAAAAACAGAAGGGACTTAGTTGGGTGGTATTGAACTGCAGCGTCCCAGTTAATTTTTTCAAGTCGGGTGTCATTAAGACCATTTGAGGGGTCACCCAGAAGTCGTGCTAGCAGAGGCCCTTTGGCTCACACGTTCACACGTTCAATTATTTTGTAATGTCCTGTCCCATTTTGAGGTCTTTTAGTTTTGTAAGCTTTGGTAATAAATTCAGTTTAAAGATAACAAAACACACTCTTGAGTAAAACTCGCTCGTTTCTTTAAATAGTCTGCAAAAAAACTAACTGCAAGTTCCTCTGACGGACGTTTTCTTGCATGTCTTGCAGTTGCACTAAACAAAGGTTTATTGCACACACTAAGGAAGGAATGAAGAGGTTAATTCCTTTTCATAATTTCTCTTTTTTTCAGTCTAATGTGATGCGAGGTCAAAATCTTTTTTGGATTTACGTCTGTACCAACATCTACCGTAAAAGCAGGAAGTTAACAGTTTTTTATATGTAAATTTGAAACGAATTCTCATCGAAATATTAATGAAAATCAATCGTCAAAACACTAAAACTTCTGCAGTCTCTGACTTCTGTGATCATGATGTTCTGTAAAAAGGAAGAAATTGATCACGTGCTAGGCAACCATAAAGGTGCACGTGATCACCTTGTGTCAACTGAATGAACTACGGAATAGAATGTTAATCGTTCGTCGTTTTCAGAGTAAAACAACATACTTTTTAGCCAAGAAACTTCCGTCTTTGGTTTTTGACTTTTGTTGTATTTAACTGAATATTTACATTTCATCTGTTGGGTCAGGAAGCCTTCTTTGTCGGGTTCCTGAGAATCGAATCTATTTTGACTTCAGGGTGAACTGTTTACGCAATCATGAGATTGAGCGGCCAATCAAATAAGAGTTTGAAATTGAAAATCTATGGCCGTGCTTTCACGAGTTGTTTTTCAGGTCGCTGAGCAAGTGACAACCGAAACTTCCGTGAAAACAGTTCCTTTCCCAACTCGCTTAAAGTTAAGCGACTTGGCAAATTTCAATAGAATTATCATTAAATTTAAGCTACCAAACCAGGTAGTTTATGCGAGTTGGCAACTGCTTTCGGCCAATCACGATGAAGAGTCGCTTGCAGTTCTTCAAATCGGAAATACAACAGGCGTGTTGTTTTTTATTGTTGCATTGACACGTGCTCTCTCCTCATTTAATCCTACCCGTGAAAACGCGTATCATTTTTAAGTCACTTAACGAAGTCTGCAAACAAACCACTTTCAGGAATGTTAAGCGAGACAACGGCTGTCGTGAAAACACGGCCTATGAGATACAAAAACAGACTTGCGAATTATCGCAAATCACAAAGCTGACAATCGCAAAAGCAAAGGAAATGGTTAATAAATAACAAGTTTTTTACTATCTGAATGTTTTTGGGTTAGACTAAAGCGATATATTGTTGAAAAATCTTCGTGTTAAAGGAGCTGTATCACGTAAAATGATGTAATTTCATGGCACTCAAAATTCCCAAAAAGCATGAGTAATGTAAACAATCTTCGCACTAGTAAGTCTTAGCAATAAATTGGATTAATCAGGAACTTAAAGTAATATTGTTGGCTACTCAAATGAACTTCATTTCACGAAACAGTGACGAAACAGATATTTTTCTGAGGTTAAAAACCTGGCTACCGGCCTATTAATCATTTGTCAGAAAGAAAAAATTCCTGTCATCTTTAGAAAAATTAGGCACGCATTGCGTACGTGTGGTGGTGCAGTAACACAGAGCTTTATTTCATATTGTCAACTGAGCTGCGTTTTGACTTCCAAGAGATTCAAAGTTGTCTTTGCGTAATATGTAGCTCTAATAGTACACGATATTGTTTTGGTATCGTATATCATTGTAGTGCCATGGTAGATGTCTTAGGTAAATAGCCCCCTGAGAAGACATGTGGTTACTAGCAAAATACTAAACCCAGAAAGATTGAAGTAAAAGGGAATCGAGAAACATTGGCTTCGAGGCTTACATGCTGATCATTTTCAAGTTCTCTCAAAACTTCTTTTCACCACAAATTTAAGCTTGCACCCTTAGCGTCTAACAGGTTTGTAATACAGAGGTTCACTTAACTTAATCCCTATCCGGCCGGAGGGGTTAGTATCTGGATGGGTGACCTAAAAAGTATACTACTTTGTAACAGCGACACAAGACCGAAAATTCTATTTTAACTCTCAAAAATGCGAACCAAGCAACGTACAAATTGTTAGCTTGCTTTATGCAAAACAAATATTGATGCAAAAGTAAATAAATATTGGTACACAGTTTTTAGGAAGAGCAGAAGGGAGTTTTCAGGACGGTCGTTCTAGAATAAAATATTTTGCCATCAGCAAGAAAATTTACAAAGATCATAATCGCCCAACTCTTGAGGTTGACCATTGTTTCATCAGCGTCACAATTTTTTTGCTGATTTTGGGGTCTCATTTTGTTGAAACTCCCGCTCCAGGGGAATGGAAGAAGAGAGCTCTGGGAACGATCACGAGGCTCAACATTTTCAACTTTCATAATTCATTTTCTGAGTTCAATGGCTCATAGCCACTTTGATTTCAATTCAGCCGTGTAAGGTAGTTAGGCTGTGCCTTAAATTCGATGCATAGAGGATAAGTATTAAAAGTATTATCAGCTGCCATAGTGAGCTCCGATTAATGTTTTTTTTTTTTGTTAATTTCATGGAAGCGAATAAAGGAGAAACTCTTTGCTTCTTTCAGGCCTTTTCCATTTTGTCTGAGGCCATAGACGAAGATACAAGGAAAAGGCGCATTCTACTGGATCTCTTCAAAGATACAGAAGGTTGCTTGATGAAGATAGATAAGAAATTCCTTAATTTACTGCAAATAAAAGTTCCAAACGTTAAAGAAAACATGGAAAATCACAAATTACAACTGACTCGAAAGGAATACTTTGTGCTTGTGGCAGGTATTTATTTTAATTTGTAGAAAATACCTAACAAAAAAGGTTCATAATTTAGGTAACTTTGCTGTCACCAAGATGCAGTCACGCACCATGTTTCTTCTGTGTTTACACTCATAGGTGAGACAAGTTCTGGAAAAAGCAGTTTGATCAATCTTATTATGGGAGAGAAAATTTTTCCTTATTCTGTCCTCAGTACAACCTCTACCATATGTGAACTTAAGTTTGGAAAACAACGCAAAATTGTGGCCCACTTCAAGGACAAAGATCCAGAAACGCATCTGCCAACAAAAGAAATCCACTTAAAAGACAATCCAGAAAAGGACAGCTACCTTCAGCAAATTTCACCTTATGTTCACATGAAGAGCGAACGCGAGAAGGGCTCAATATACAAGAAGATTGAATTATTTTGGCCTCACAGTCTACTAGAGGTAATGTTTGGTAAAGGCACTCAATTTACAAGCTTACAACCTCTATTGTACTGCTCTGAATTAGTGAAAGTAATGACAAATGTAACCAACATGACCTTCAATGTGATTACCTTCAATGTGATTACTTTCTAGACGGAATTAATAACTTGGAACTTTTGTGTTGTAATTTTTTGATATTCTATATTTTAGACAGGAATAGTTATTATTGACAGTCCAGGTGTTGGAGAATCTGAACTTATGGACGAGATCGTCACTCAATACTTGCCTCAAGCCTTTGCCTTCATTTATGTTATTAACAGTCCCAATGCCGGAGGAGTTCAGAAAGATATAGTAAGTAATTATATAAAGCTGTGAAACTATTTCAGAAATATACCATATAAAGTTATCGTGTATTCTGTGCATTCATAAGGTAACTGCTGTTTCAGTACTCGCGGTCACGACGAAAGAACTTTATAACGCTATCAGCATTCACGCCCATCGCTTAACGTTGAACAAATCCTTTAAGTTCATTGAGAGATACATAAGGCGTCTATCTTCTGTTCGAATCACCGTTGTCCACAACAGCAGGCACGATGTGCCATGCCCATATTCACCCCCTCCCCCTCCATCCCCTCTAAAAAACAAAAGCAAAAAAGCAAATGGGTATTATACGCCTAGGATGTTAACAGACCACAAGACATTAACATTCTGCATTATCTGAAGAACATGAAGGTTCACACACGCCGAAGATTCCATAAGAAGAATATTTAAAAGATGCTTCATAAACTCATTAATAATTCATGACATAAACAGCCAATAAATAATGCCTATTTTGGTCAGTTGGATGAGTCTTGATACCCAATGAAACACCAGATGAAAACACGCCGTGTTTTGATATCAAAATTACAATACCAAATCCTAAAATAATTGTATACTGCTATTTATTGTCATTGCCTTACTACTGTACTGATCGCTTTTTCATTACTCTTTCTTGTAATGCCTCTTTCGACCGCATACGATACCATACAACTTTCGTGGAGGATACCGGCCGCCCTTCTTATTTGCCACTTTTTGGATAAATTTAGCGAGCCAGTAGTTCAATAATAGAACATCAATGTTCTCAACATTATCCTTGACATAACACACGAGATGAAGTCGCTTCCAACTTACAAATCCGGAAATTTAAATGTTCTCGTCCTTTGCCATTCTCGAAAAATTTCCACTGCCCACTTATCTTTGTACTTCGTGCTCTTTTGTCTAGCCTCACTGACTAAAGCATTATCTTCTTCGACTCATCTTGGAAATCTAAAACGGGACTGTACTTGCATCCATCCCTCAAAAGCACATGCCAAAATGAATTCCAAAAAAAAGTCACGATTAGGCCATCTTTGCATAATTTACATACTAATTTTGAAAACAATAAAATACAATCATGAATAAACAAAAATACAACAATAGTTGCTTTGAGAAGCCATATCAAAAAATCGTGCTTGGAGTTTCATCAGGGCTTCCAAACACTTCGAAACAATAAAAGCACTCGGCCGAAGCGACCTAGTGCTTTCATCTGCTTCTCGGTGTTTGGAACCCCTGATAAAACCCTCGCACTCGTTGTTGATATATTACTTCAAAAACTCATTAAAAATTCACGAGTCTAACAGCCTATCAAAACATCGATAAGACGTCACGTGTATGAACCTTTATGCCTGGTAATCTATGATCATTCTGAGAAGCCCGGTGGCGGTTTTGATTCAGTGCCAGGGAAGTGCGGGGCTGAATATGCAAACAATGCAATAGGCAATTTTACAGTTGTTTGCTCTGCGACCTAGCCTATAAATGGCTGCGAGGCTGCCGGTGACCTTGTATTGATACAGCCCCCACTGCTTTTATCATGTAAATTGTGTTGTTGTAATTCTAATTAGTCCATATTAACGTTACAAAAGCACGAAGGCTTGTATCAAATTAGAGTCACCGACAGCCTCGCTTCCATTCTTTAGGCCTGGTAACTTAGCTACAACTGCAAAATGGTCTATTATCGCTTATTCTCAAATGAAACGATCTTTAAAAAGGTCTCTATAGTCTCCTTTGCAGCCGCCCTTCGGGATGTTACGTAACGCTCTCCCCTTCTTCAACCATTGACTGCAACAAACAAAGTGACTGAACGAAGAAAATGCTTTTAAAATTACCATATTGCATGTGAGGTCCACTTGCTTTTCTTGTATGCTAATATCTTCCCCTTACAATTTGAACTTTTGTTCAGACTCCCTGGAATGTTTTGAAGCCGTTCAAAAACCCGCAGCACGTGTTTTATCGGGTCTAAAAACACTCGACTACGCTTTGTGTTTTTAAACCCGATAATACACTGCTGTTCGTTTTTTAAACATTACGCAAAAAGTTCCTAAACATCTGATCTTGAACGAAGAGAATGTTGTGGATCCTCGCGAATTTCTTCGACAAGGATTCTGTAGAATGCCATTTTTTAGCTAGCAAAAATTTCTTGGGGTTCCTCAAGGAAGTTGGAATTATTTGTGTTACCACTGACGGGCTGTGGAAAGACAAAAGTTTGACTAGGGAACCTGTTAACGTGACAATATATTTAATTGCAGTTTCAAAAATTGCTGGAAAATGTTAGGAATGTATATCTTGAGGGAAAGGGCCAATTGCCGTCAAAGTGTGCTCTTTTCGTTTGCAACAAATGGGACCAGGTAACTGTCAAAGAGGCAGAAAAGACCAAGACCCACATAGTCAAGAATCTGAAAAGATGCTGGCCCGGCCTTGATCCTGCATCACAGATCATCTGCATGTCAACATTAAATGCTACCAAAGGACAAAACGTGGGGATCGTTACAAATGATTTTTCTTCCTTGATGGAAGGAATTAAATCTATGGTACTAAAAGGCACTCAATGTCGGCTGGAAATCCACTGGAGGTAGGTAACGTACGTAACCTACATGTCTCTAAGTCAAATCTTGCATTGTAAAGTTGAGATTCAATCATGCACTCATAGGGTTCCGTAGATCTAGAGGTTGCTCCCCGAGAAACCGTCTACCAGTTGTTTTCCAATTAAAAAAAAAAAACATTTCGATGAAATTCCTCTTTTGCTGTTCTAACCCCGGCTGCCACTCACTCGGAACTTATTCAGCCTATAATGTATAACAAGAAAAGTAAAGAACATGCTGAAAGCCTTTGAGCCTTTCAGCATAGGCCTTTTCTGATTAACAGTCGAAGAACCCTCTTTTCATTGACAAATTAGGTGCCTCTCTCGAAATTTTGTTGCAGGTGGTTAGACGTTCTTCTTTCTCGAATAATTTTGCAAGCCAAAGCGTTTCTATCAAACGACCGAGAGGTCTTCTTTAAAATTATGGGAACGATTTTAAAACGCTTGGTGGATATTGATCAATTGCAATCTCAAGAAATGAAAAAACTTGAACGAGACTTGAATACTCGCATTGATGGTGCAATAAGGGAGCTCTCCAAATATCTGTCTACGGAAGAAGTGAAGAAGCGCTTTACCTCGTGGACCCCGGAAGACGCCCCGAAAGCAGAACGTTCCTGGGAAGCGACCGATATTCAAATCCAGAAAGTGCTTTTAGC
>NC_090896.1:7354160-7366660 GCF_036669925.1 Montipora capricornis
TATAGAAAGGACACTAGCTGGTTGAGAAATGTCTTAAATGTGTTTCTTTTCCATGTGATAGCGAAAATCCTACTCAGTACTCGACAACTTATACATAAAAATAAGTAGTGAAAACAGGAAGTGACAGAAAAGGGGAAGCCGAGAGCAAAGATAACCGCAAAAGCTTACATAATCGTTTTCAATGCGATCGAAATTTTAAGCAAATCACGGTTTAATTAACGGATGAGAAAGTGCTTCCCTTTGTAGGTTACTGCCGCAATTATAGTTAGACTTTCAAGTATTCTCGGATAAGGACAATAAACCGAATGCTCTGTCTCACGATCCTTGTTCATAAACTCTGTCAGTGAGAACTTACGTTAAAGATCCCACACACTACTTGATACAACAGAGCAAGGTGTTGTATTCTGGCCTGAATGGGTTCCTAATCAGCGCCATAAGGCGCAAGAACACCAAGACACAGATAAAGATCGTGATTGATTGATTTTTCGCCTTGCTATCGGTTCTCGGTTTTCTCGGTTTTTCTGACGTCCTGAATGGTTGAAAAGAAACTCTACACCAAAAGGCAAGAGCCGTGATGGCTTTCACTGGGGTTTCGGAGAAACCTTGCACTATCTATTTAAGTGTTATTTCAACTACACACTGTTCTAGATCTACTGGTTGAGGCAGTTTTCTTCCATATAAATTGCTCCTAATTTCATTACTCACATTTAAATTCTTGGTTGGGGTAAATTTGGATACCTTGAAGGGACGCCATGTTTGTATCGAATCCTTCAAAAACGCCTCATAGTGCAATTCAAAAGAATTGCGATCCAAACCATCCTCTTTTCCAGGACCTCTCTCTCGAACTCGCTGACCCCTTTTTTTGATTGCACAAAAGCGAATAGTAAGCCAAGATGAAAGTCTCTGCAAAGTTTAAAAAAAATCTGTGGAGCGGATTTAGAGCTACCTTAAATTTTCAAGTATTTAAGGTGGCTCTGAATCCGCCACCCATAATTTTTTTAAACTTTGAAGATAGTTTCATTCTGACATGTTGGTATCATTTCAGAAATAAAAAATGGGGCTCACCGAGTTCGTTTTTGAGATATAAGGGTCTTTTATATCCCACTGGGTTGTAAACATTGAAGAACATTAAAGGGTTTTGACACGGGCCTACGGTTTATTATAGTCATTATCCTTATTAATTTTTTGTTTCTTTAGAGATTGGTTGCATACATTGTTGCTAGTAACGAAAACGCTGATCGAGGATTTCCTATAAAGAGAATCTGGATTGGGGCACTGGTATTTCCGCTTTGCTATGTCTCAGCGAGTCAGAGTAAAATTTATCATAATTTTACTTGAAATTACTCAGCAATGTGGCGTTAAAACTGGACCGAATAGTTTGTCTGGTAGAGCCCTTATCTACCCTCAGAAAACCTTATTCTTTTAATTAGTAAGAGCTATCAGTATGACGGCGACGGCGACAATCAGAATGTATCTTCTCCAAAGGCTTTTAAACAGGTTTAATTTAGTCTCCTTATACTTTGTAGTGAATGGTAAATTGCTGCAAGTGGGAATCGTACAGCTGTCCTGGTATGTAGCGGGCGGAGCCTTCAGTCGACCCCCCTTTTTGTGTAGTGCTTTATTTTGTCTCTGTTATGTAACATTTTTCAAACATTTTTTTCTGGAAAAGTCTTGATGTAGAATTTGCTTTTGGCTCTGGTATTATGTTCTTTATAGTTTTTATATTTTTGATTCTGTGTGGTTAACGAAACCTATGTGAAAATCTAAGTGAAAGAATTTTGAGCGAGCAGCTTCCTCGAAGAAAAGTATACTTATGTAGGTACTGCGCAAGCTTATTTCGCTTGGCAGGTGTTACTTGACGCATGGTTGACGTAGGCTTGACAGGTCGACTCTAGTTGGTATAAGAATGCTGTAATTGTACCAGAAAAAGTAGTTGTAGTTCATTTTTGTACGGTTTTTGAGCTGTGCAGTAGCAGAGCAGTCAAGTTGTTGTTGCGGTTGCTCGTCAGACGAATAAAAGAACCAATTGCCAAAGAGTCACTTCTCTCCCCCGAAAAGTCCTTCAACACCGTGTCTAAAACTCCTGAATTTCCACAAGCAACGCAAGCAAAAGGACAAGCAGCATACGCAAGATCTGAATGTTAATTCTCCTTACTGACTGCCATACATTACTTTTTATGTCAGTTATGGGAATTTGAAGATAATGTTCTAGGCAAAAAACCCAGGTGAAAAGCTTCTTTATTCTCTCCACCAGTCTGCATAACGATGTATTTAGCTTGTAAGGAGAAAATTTATATCAATCACCCTAGTTTGGGAATCAAAGGATCAGAAAAGGGCAATGATCAACGGCAATTTAATGCGCATGCGAAAGTTGCTCACGCATGCGTCGTCGTCATTGAAAACAAACCTCAAAATAGTTAACTGCCTTTTGTTCAAAGAAACAAATGAAAACCGACAACAGAAACGCGAAGATATTGAAGAAGTGTAGGCGAAGGTTGAGCTCGTTGTTTTAGGTAAATGTGATTATCACCCGACCGTGTCCGTTCGTATTGAAACAACACTCATTCGTTTGATTTTTCCCAGCATTGTAAGATGCTCCCCCTCGAAATGTTGCAGTTTATACCACCTTCTTGACCAACGAGTATCTGAATGGTTTCGCCTTTTATTAAGCTAAAAGTCCCTTTCATCGTGGCTCCTCTTCCCCGATATTGCTGACTATTCGGGGATGTATCTTACCTCCTTCGGCTCCAATTGCTTCAATTCGGTAGTCGCCAGTGAACGGAACTGTCCACCGCTGTATACAGCTGACCACTGTAACTTGACCGTCGTGGTCTTTGCCTCTGTAGTAACTGCCAATTGAAGTTAGACCCAGTCTCCCACTTGCACAAAGCCAATTCCTCCTCTCTCCTCTTCAGCCCAATCCTCGCTCTCTTGTCAGTAGGAAGTTAAAGGAACGATGACTTCTAAGGTACTCAAAACGCGACTTCAAAAGATAACTGCGATAACTCGATTTTGCGGTTGCTCCATCTTGTTCACCTTTTACAATAAGGGAAAAGTATCCTAGAAAGCTCACTATTGTATGATGACGTTGTCGTCAAATCCTTGAATAGGGCAAACGGATTCACCATTTGCTTCAACACCCGCTCGATTTTGTTAAACGATGTTGAACGATGTTGACTGCTGGGGATGGGCAAACAGTTTCAACACATCGTCATCAACATTTAATTCAACAAGCTTCACAAGAGGCCTGGTATTCAGTCTTAGGCTGCAGCCGCGGTTATTACTATGGATACGGACATGCATACATCACGAAGAGACCAATTAGCACGCACGTTTATACCCAACACTGTTGAAAGAGACACAAGAACCTCGGATCTTATGTCTACTAGTGACCCGACACTCTGGGAAACTCCATAAAGGAGAACATGCGCCGTAAAGTTCTTATAGCCAAAAATTGGCTGTTTGAACCTTACGGCGCCTGCTTACTCCTTGTGCTAACATGTATGTACCAATCAGAGATGCTTTTCATTGTTCTCCACGAAAACGAACGAGAAGACACTTTGTTTCTGGGTTCTCCTCATGCGCAAAAGGGAAGAACTCTGGGGTCGAGATTGAAGTGGAAGGGAGGGGGGGGGGGGAACGGTTTTAACATCGCCGTTCAACAAAATCAAACGGATGTTTTAGCAAATGTTGAAGCCGTTTGCCTGGGCCTTTATAGACCCTATGCAACAATGGCTACCTTTAAATTATTCTTTTGTTCATATTCAAAATAGCCCAACTAACCTCGTTTTTGAGACAAAAGTTCTAAAGAATTTGTTATCCTGAACGAAGCTAGTTGGGCTATTTTGAATATGGACAAAAGAATAATTTAAAGGGAGCCATTTTTGCATAGGGTCTATAGGAGGTTTTCACGTTACGTCATCCCCGCCATGTTGGTGGACGAAAACAAAAGATCTGTTATTAGCTTCTTTTGTTTGTCCACCAGAAGTTCTTCATTTCTCTAATATTATTGGTGTCTCAAGAGGTTCTAAAAATTTGGTCTTAAGGCGCCCGCAAACGAGGAAACATTGTTTCCCGAAATGTCTCCTCGGCGCGCAAACGAGTAAACATTGGCTAAGGAAGAAAACTGTTTCTGAACAAATTCAGCAACATTTTTGCTTTCGCGGGAAGCACATTAATGTTTCCTGTGCTCGCAAACGGGGAAACACTTGCTTCCGCAAAAATGTTTCCGCAACATTGTTTCCTCCTTTGCGGGTGCGTTTACGCCATGTTGTTTTGCAGAGTGCACACCGGAATGTTCTGAAGAGCGTGCCGCGCGTGCAGCACGACGACCCATTTTTTCTCGGTAATCCAAGAATGAAATTGCTTGCCTCATTGCCTCAGTAGTCGTCATGTTTTCCTAAACTCCCGAATGCCGAAGGTCACCGTGGAATCCTCTTAATGATGAAGTAAGTGTAAAAAATGTCTTCAGCTTTATCTTACGATTCGTCTGGTTGTGGAGTAATTGCAAAATACCCGGCCACTATTGTGTCCTTGTAGCGGCATTGTTCGAAGGACGAGAGTTCGTCTTTCATATACCGGATCCGAAATAATTGATATCAATGAAACAAAATAACAAAACCAATACCTAATCGGAATAACAATGGTTCTTTTGTTGAGCGCCATTAAAGTCCGGTATATGAAAGTCTACCCAGAACCGGACATAACAGTACACGCACAAGCCATCCATATGCAAATGATAAGTGGCCGGGTATTATAAAGTTTAGCTAAAAGCGAAATCCAGGAATCGTTTGGTCAACTTCCTACTTAGAAAAACATTTCGGAGCAAGGATGAATAGAAACGTGAAGAAACCTGAAACCCTAATTGAAACTGAAATTAGAACATTCGTGGCGATTGCTATCTGGTGACCCAGAGGCGGCGTAAGCTCAGTGTGAGGGAAAGCCAACATGGCCGACAAAAATAGAAGGATTTGTGTGGGAATCCAGATAGGAGTCACATAAAAGGCCTGACTTCTTAGCTCGCCTAAAAAACTGAGGTAGAGCAGCTCAGTTTTTTCAAACGTGCGGGGTTACAAGCACCTTTCGGAAGGTTTTTATTTTCATCCAAAAAGCCTATCACCTGAGGTCGCTCCCAGGGCTGCTATTGCGTTCATGGCGTGTTGAAATGTAAGTTCAATCTTTGTATGAGACGATTTGAAACACTTAGAGCGATTGCTAAACAGACGAACAAAGGATAGACGGATGATATGATAAAGGAATAATAAATTCTTCTTTACTTGTGATCTTGAAAATTTAAGATTATGAATTGTAAATTCGGGTTACCGAGTACATTGTCTCAGTAACCTACAAGGGAATCGTTTTCTGACGTCATTTTTTACATTTCATTTCATTTCATTTCATTAAACTTTGATAAATCTCAAATTTTAAGCCTTTCACCTTTGATAACGATCCATACTCGATATACAATGCTAGCTGCTCAACCCTCGATTTTTTCAAAGGTAACTTCATAGCCGAGTAAACTAGAGGTAAATTTATATGAGAGAAATCCAAATGTAAATTGTAATTAATAAACGTTTGCTTCCCTAAAGCGAGCCAAATGAACACACCAAAGCAACTCGGTTCTCTCATTCCAAAACAACATGGCCACGAGGTCGACCTGCCCTTTTCAAACTCTTATTCCGAACAAAACAACATGGCGACGATCACGAGCCCGACGTGACCCAGAACATCACGTGACAATTGGGCACGCAGGGCATGCAAAACAAAACTGTCGGCATCAATGGGGATAATTCCTTCATTAGACTGGAATTTACCTGAGCAGTTTTTTCCATCTCCTTCATATCCCTTTTTGCACGTGCAATTGTAAGATCCTATGGTATTCGTACAGGTGGTATTCACGTTGACTCGTTTTCAGATGAACAACCGTCAATATCTGGAACCAAATAAACTCAACAAAGCAATCTCGAGGACGGCACTCCAAATAAACAACATGGCAGGAATATTGGCATTGAACAGACTATCAAAAGCTGCAGAGATAAATATGAAATTTATAACTTAGAGGATATGAATATTGATTTTCCATGTAATGACAAAAAACACATCTTGGTTGTATATATAAGCACCCATCTGCTAGCATTGATGAGTTCAAAGTATGCCTTGAAGAGACTATCAAAGGGTATAGAGATAAATATGAAATTTATATCTTATGTCATATGAATATTGATTTTCTCAAGCACACTTGTCATTCGCAAACTGAAGATTATTTAGATATGCTTCATTCAAACAGTTTTCTGCCTGTAATTATCAAACCTACAAGAATTACTGCTCGTACTGCGACACCTATTGACCATACATACACCAATAGCACTGCTGATATAACTTCTGGTATCGGGCTCATTGAAATCTCTGATCACCTACCTATATTCTTTATTATAGATATGTCTGTAAATCGCTCGAGGATCAAAATCCAATGAAGGGATTATACTCACTTTATTGAAGAATTATATACTTAGGCAAGATATTAGTGCAATTGACTGGAATGCTATTATTAGTAAGAACGTCAATATGAATGATTTGACCAATAGTATAACTGGAGGTGTGAAAGCTGTCATTGATAAACATGCGCCGATAAGAACAGCATCAAGAAATAAACAAAAGCAGCTAAGAAAGCCATGGATAACAAATGCAAATTATACTCATATCAATTTTTAAAAAAACAGTATATGTACAATTAAGGCGCACTTTCTCTCAAATGATCCAGCTAAGATAGCAGAGAATAAAAACTTTTCAAATAAACTCAATCAGATAAAGGCAGCTAGTAAAAAAAAAAAAAACTTTTTTCGTAAACGCTTTGCCTTATGCAAAAATAACCTGAAGGCCACATGGAAGTTCGTGGGTGAGGAAGTAACACAAAAGCCAACAGTTTGTATTACACCGTCGAGAATAGCAAGAAACAATAAAGTATACACTGATAAAACTGATATCTGTGAGCAATTTAACCAGCATTTTATTAACATTGGCCAACAACTGGCAAGTACTATACTACAAATAGAAAACCCAATGCAGTTTATTAAGAAGTTCTAGTTTTGTTATGTCTTCAGTTACAAAAGCTCAAGTGAGCAGTCTATTCTCCAGGATGAAGGGGTAGTTTCTAAAGAAACTGTGATGCTGCGTCGGTGGGGAAGTAGTATACAAAAATTTGGTTTTATCAACGGAGTTGATAATGTAAATTGGCCACCGTACAGAGATTCTAAAAGCTGACGTTTCGAGCGTTAGCCCTTCGTCAGAGCGAATCGAGGGATTATGGGTTACGTGTAGTTTTTATAGTAGAGTAGGAGCTACGCTATTGGTGGTAACATGGCAACGTGAAAAATAGGAATATATTAGTTAAATGAAAAGCGTTCGTTAATACCGTGAGGATTAAGGGTGCCGATTTGAAAGATGAATTTTTGTTCCAGATTCTTGCGGCTTTCCGTCGTACCTAGATGTAGGGAAAGGCCGCAGATAGCTATGTGGTTTTTGGAGTGGTTAGGCAGATTAAAATGGCGAGCGACTGGCTTAGATGCATCCCTGTCATTCTTCTCAACATCGCGAAGGTGTTCGCGGAATCGGTCACCTAGTCGTCTACCTGTCTCACCGATGTATAATTTATTGCATAACGTACAGGTTATGCAATAAATGACATTTGCGGAGGTACATGTGAAACGATCGGTGATCTTAACAGATCGCTTAGGTCCCGATATCTTGCTAGTGTTGACAATGAAAGGACAAGTTTTGCATCGTGAGCGGGCGCATTTGAAAGTGCCGGGTTGCTCGTTAGTTTTGAGCGCGCTTCTAACTAAAAAGTTGCCTACGTTTTTGTCGCGTTTGAATGAAATAAGTGGAGGTTGTGAAAAGATTCTACCAGTCTCGGGATCATTTTGGAGTAATTTAAAATTACTAAGAATGATGCTTTTGACTGCGTGATTATGAGGATGGAAAGTGAGGGTGAATGGAATTCTGTCATTCTTATCTTTTTGTGACGTTTGTAGTGATGACTGACGATCAAACTGTTGGGCGCGATGATGGCCCGCTTTGACCACAGAGACAGGATAGCCACGTTTTTCGAAGAACTGGCACATCTCCTCTGATTTGCTGGAAAAATCGGAGTCATCACTACATAGACGTCGAAGTCTAAGAAATTGAGAATAAGGAATGGAATTCTTTACATGTGATGGATGTGACGATGAATACAACAAATAACTGTGTGAATCAGTAGGTTTGTAGTGCACACTAGTACATAGCAAGTTGCCTCTAATAGAAACTTTGATATCTAGGAAAGCCAATGAAGTTTCCGAAATTTCCCAGGTATATTTAAGAGCCGGATGAAAAGAGTTGACGGAGGTTATAAATTGATCGAGTTCTTCTCTGCTGGATGAAATAGCGCCGATGCAGTCGTCTATGTAGCGGCCGTAGAGTTCAGGTTTGGGGCCGTTGTACTGATTGAAAAATTGGTGTTCAACATATCCTACAAAAAACATTAAAGACAGTACACACGCACTACAAATTTTCCGCGATTTCAATTTCTACGGCCAAGACAAACTTATTTTCACCATGGACATTACATCTCTATACACAGTCATTCCTAATAGCGAAGGTCTTCAAGCACTTAAACACTTTTTCGATCAACGCACTGTCAAAGAACCTAGCTCGGAAACGCTCCTCCGCCTTGCCGAACTAGTTTTAACGCTTAACTGTTTTTCATTCGCCGGCAACTATTACAAACAAATTAATGGTGTAGCGATGGGCACAAGAATGGGACCTAGCTATGCCAATCTTTTTGTAGGATATGTTGAACACCAATTTTTCAATCAGTACAACGGCCCCAAACCTGAACTCTACGGCCGCTACATAGACGACTGCATCGGCGCTATTTCATCCAGCAGAGAAGAACTCGATCAATTTATAACCTCCGTCAACTCTTTTCATCCGGCTCTTAAATATACCTGGGAAATTTCGGAAACTTCATTGGCTTTCCTAGATATCAAAGTTTCTATTAGAGGCAACTTGCTATGTACTAGTGTGCACTACAAACCTACTGATTCACACAGTTATTTGTTGTATTCATCGTCACATCCATCACATGTAAAGAATTCCATTCCTTATTCTCAATTTCTTAGACTTCGACGTCTATGTAGTGATGACTCCGATTTTTCCAGCAAATCAGAGGAGATGTGCCAGTTCTTCGAAAAACGTGGCTATCCTGTCTCTGTGGTCAAAGCGGGCCATCATCGCGCCCAACAGTTTGATCGTCAGTCATCACTACAAACGTCACAAAAAGATAAGAATGACAGAATTCCATTCACCCTCACTTTCCATCCTCATAATCACGCAGTCAAAAGCATCATTCTTAGTAATTTTAAATTACTCCAAAATGATCCCGAGACTGGTAGAATCTTTTCACAACCTCCACTTATTTCATTCAAACGCGACAAAAACGTAGGCAACTTTTTAGTTAGAAGCGCGCTCAAAACTAACGAGCAACCCGGCACTTTCAAATGCGCCCGCTCACGATGCAAAACTTGTCCTTTCATTGTCAACACTAGCAAGATATCGGGACCTAAGCGATCTGTTAAGATCACCGATCGTTTCACATGTACCTCCGCAAATGTCATTTATTGCATAACCTGTACGTTATGCAATAAATTATACATCGGTGAGACAGGTAGACGACTAGGTGACCGATTCCGCGAACACCTTCGCGATGTTGAGAAGAATGACAGGGATGCATCTAAGCCAGTCGCTCGCCATTTTAATCTGCCTAACCACTCCAAAAACCACATGGCTATCTGCGGCCTTTCCCTACATCTAGGTACGACGGAAAGCCGCAAGAATCTGGAACAAAAATTCATCTTTCAAATCGGCACCCTTAATCCTCACGGTATTAACGAACGCTTTTCATTTAACTAATATATTCCTATTTTTCACGTTGCCATGTTACCACCAATAGCGTAGCTCCTACTCTACTATAAAAACTACACGTAACCCATAATCCCTCGATTCGCTCTGACGAAGGGCTAACGCTCGAAACGTCAGCTTTTAGAATCTCTGTACGGTGGCCAATTTACATTATCAACTCCGTTGATAAAACCAAATTTTTGTAGTCTATTCTCCAGCCTGGGTGTACAGAAAGCATCATTAGATATTATACAACCAGTCTATAGCAACTGGCATAGTACCTGTTGCTTTCAAGATTTCCCAAGTTACGCCAATACATATATATAAGAGTGGTGACGTTACCTGACACAGGGAACTATAGACCTATTGCTACCTTGTCTCCATTTGCTAAAGTTCCAGAACATCTAATTTTTAATTAACTGAACACTTTCCTTGAAAAACATAATATATTTTACAAATATCAATTTGGCTGTAGAAAGGGCTTCTTAACTGAACAGGCTATCCTCTAGTAGAAATTGCTGACAGTCTCAACATGGCCATTGATTCTAAGCTTTACGCCTATGGAATCCAAGGAATACCATATAATTCGTTTGAAAACTACTTTCAGCAACGTAAACAGTATGTTGAAATTGAAGATATGAGATCAAATACGGAAACAATAGTTTGTGGGATACCCCAAGGTTCTACCTTAGGGCCACTGTTATTTCTACTTTATGTCAATGATCTCCCAAACTCTTCCTCTTGATTTTATTTTACAATATTTGCTGATGACACTAATATGTTTTTCTCGAGTAGCTGTTTAAACGAACTGGGATCTGTTGTCAACAAGAAACTAACACTAGTGTTGAGGTACCGCGCATCTAACAAGCTGTCTGTTAATTTTAAGAAAACAAAATATATGCTAATCTTGTCAGCAAGGAAGACTGTTCGTATTAATATTAATAACATTGAACGTAAGTCATTTGTTAAATACTTAGGAGTTTACATAGATGAACACCTAATTTGGGAACCTCAGATTCAGCATGTAAAATTAATAACAAACTAACAAAAATTATAGGAATACTTCATAAGGTACGGAAATATGTTGACCTAAATGTCATTAATTAAGCAGTTATATTATACTCTTGTTTACCCTAACTTAAATTATGGTATCATGAACTGGGGCAGTGCATGCAAAACAAGACTCACAAGGGTATTGACTAAACAAAATCAATGCGTACGGTGCATGGTCTATGCTCACGGGACAGAAAATGCTAAAATTTACCATGCTCTACTTGAAATCTTGGAATTAAATAATATCTACAAGTTGAGGATAGCACGCTTTGCCCACACTTCACACACACACACACTTTATTTCTATTTTTCATGATAAAAAATATCAAGTTTATGTTGACCCGCAGATAGCATTATTCGAGGCGGGTCAATCATCAACAAACTTAAGTTACAATAGTAAGTAAAGAAAATTAAAAATTTACTAGTTAGACATTATTAAATTATATAGAGAAGCATAACTGGTAAATACATTAATAGTTGTACCAATAAAGTATAGGAGCAAATTAGATACTAAAGTAATTGGATCAATTTGTTTTAATTGTGCAGTCTTTAAGTTTGGAGGAAATATTTTCGACATCAAGATAAGAATCTTCCCACAAATTTAAAATGCGAAAAAAGGTATTCCAGCTATTTACCTCAGATACTCTTAACACCAGCATCTGAAATCCATTGTAATGACACCAGGTATGCATCGAGTCAAAACTTCCACAGAATAAGTACAACAACTAGATATGGTCAATCAACATTTCAGTTCTAAGCATCAAAAATCTGGGAGTCATTTTCTATCAGCCTAAAAAATTACCTTATATTAATGTAATTACTTTAAAAAACAATACAGACAGCTTCTCCTACTTACACAAAATAATTAAATAACTGAATTGTAATTTTTGAAAAGTGCAATAAATTTATAGGACTTAATTTTTTTTCTGTAGTGTAAGCGCGTCTATATATTCATGTAATAATTAACAACTATTCACCGAAGTGGAGGTGGCTAGCCGTGGATATTCACCGAGCCGCGAAGCGGTGAGGTAAAAATCCAACGCTAGCCACCGACACTGAGGTGAATTGTTGTTTTAGTATATACTAAAACAGTGAGATAATATACAGCACAAGAAATTAATTTGGATGTTTTCTTCACTTGTCACGTATGCAAATCGGGACGCCATTTTTTCCCGAGTTGCTTGTAGGTAAATAGCACAGGATATTCGGAGTTTGACGAGCCAATCAGCGCCCGCGTTCAACGCTATCCACTGTTTTAGTATATACTAATACTAGATGTAAACATATATATTTTACAACAATGTGTATGTCAGTGATTGACGCAATTAGATATATTTATTATTTAATGTTAATTTTTGTTTGTTGAAAACGTGTTGACGGGCCTGTGCGACTCCTTCCATTCGCAAGCGATTCTAAAATCTACGCCTTCAAAGTTTATCTCTGACTAAGGTGTCTTTTAACGACTTTCCTTTGCGATATGATAGTGTGGGTGGCTCCTTAAATACTTCTCT
>NC_090896.1:7371660-7374160 GCF_036669925.1 Montipora capricornis
ATGTCTTCTGTTAGTGAAGAAGAGAGTGCTTCAATTTCTAGTGAACTGAGTCTTTCTGGCAGCGACGAAAGTGGGGAATATGAGCCCATAAATGTAAGCTTAGGTTTAATATAAAGGCCTTACGGGTGAAGAGGTGGAAGATATCGTACATCCACCAGAGGAAGACGATGAATCACGTACTACAAATTTAGAGTGGTAAGAGCTACGAAATGTGTTCTGAAGCAGTCGAATTTGTGAGATATTAAATTATGGGCAAAGGCAGTTTTCTACGCAAGAAACTGTCAAATTTCAGTATTGGTACGCCGCATAAATGGTCGTTTTTATACTAGAGACGCATAATTCGTCCAGACGAATTATTCGTCTCTCATGTTATCCGTCTAGTGTAAAGACGGGACGAACTATATGAGACGCATAATTCGTCTTGGACGAACTCGGGCAAACATTTTTTCTGCTTCTGTTAAATTTGTCTAGTATAAAGACGGGCACTAGACGCATAATGCGTCTGGACGAACTTTCCAGTTTAGTGCGTCTTCGAAGACGGACTAATTATGCGTCTCTAGTATAAAAACGGCCAATATATGTTCAACATAAATATAAATATAAATATGTTCAAACGATCTTCTCCGATCCAACGCTGTGCAAGACTTATCGTTCACGGTTTTTGCAAAGGTTTTAAAACCTCACGGCTTCACCAATGCCCGAAGTAATGTGTGACATATTACAGTCGCGTTACCTGCGCAGTAACGTTGCGCACAAACAATTGGTGCGAACGTCCTTAAGCGGTCAATCGAAAGAAGAACTGGTAAGGAATTCTCAACAGTTTCAACGGCTGAAATTCGTGAATTAACGGTCACGAAAACGTGCTTCAAGGATAAATTGTCGTTCCCTGTAGCTGGTCTAGGTTTAATGGATTAGGATATACACAAGGCATGGGTAAAGTGACCAGATTGATGCCTGATTTCATATTCAGTAGCCATGAAAAGGTAATCCAAGATTTCAAAGTTATATGGCAGCTTATTTCCTCTTGTGCAAGGGAAATACTTCAAAAATCTACTTTTAGATACAAAAAGAAAATTGAAGGACCAAAACCTCTTGAAGAACTCTCCATTGATTGGCTGTTCTACTTGATCCATTCTTGGTAATAATCCTGGATTGCCCAGCCATGCTATGAACTACTGAACTACTCAGTTAAGAGCGCATTACAGATGCACACATTAACATTTAATATTGTAAGGATAGTTGATTTACTTGTGGGCCTAGATCACATACCAAAAATTGACCAGAGATAGCATGCTCTAGAAAAAAGCACTTATTATAAGTTTTGCATATTCTGACCGAGACAAAACTTAGTTGCTTCAATTTTGCTTATCTGACAGATGTGGTTTATAATACAAAAACCTTTCCTTACATTGTTTGTGACTGGGTGGGGATATTGTATATTGTCTATGCTTAGGTTAATTATTCACCACTTGTCAAATAGGTTTTGGAAAATTCTTTCAACGATTATTCATCAGGAAAATGAAATCCCTCAAATAAAAATTTCTCCTCCAGCCATGGAGGGGAAAAGTGGGCTCTAATTCAACAAACTGCATGAGAGGGCAACAGCACCCTAATTTCCTTGCCAATAATTCGCCGGCACCATCGCACAAGTTCACGGTATGCAATTAAATGTCTGCTATGTTTCTGATCTGGACCATCGTAAGACTGGTAACATTGTTGCGTATACATGTATGATACCAGGATGCCTGTAACACCCATCTGTCTAGACATACAGCTTCAAACCCTGGATGCTCAGTGATACAAGATGGTGGCTGCTCACATTCACCCATTTCTACTGCCTCTTTATTCTGTGCCGCAATCTGCAGTTGGCAATCGCTGGCAACTTTCACATGTGCACCTGAGTTTCAAGAGGCAATCAAAAGGGCGTACAATTTGAAATGTTAGTTAGGTTTGTCTTGGTTGATCTAATTTATCCAGAGAAATTATGTACCGTAATATACTGCCCTTTGTTTTATAAACACACCAGCTGTTTTCTAATTAAACGGTCGGGCAATGATAAGCTCAAAGTAAAGCGTTAGCAAAAGATTTTAAAATTTTAATTTGAAATGCAAATTATGCGTCAACCAACTCAAAGCTTCAACATAACCCTTCCCCCCACCCCCCCCCCCCCTCGGGCAAAGCCCGGGCATTTGAACTTTTAAAGCTTGGATCGTTCAAATTCCCGCCCCTTCGGGTCAAAATGGCGCTGAAATGCCCTACCCTATTATCGGATTTGTCTGTCATACCCTACTAAAGAACAATCGTCTTCGGCTCCTGCCGTCTATAATAAAAACCTTTTGAAGACCCTTTTTGTTAGCCAATCGCTCACAAATGCTGCATCTCTTCCTTTAAACCCCTCCATCTCGTCCAAACATGTGTCGTATAGATGTTAGCGACTTCGGCGCCCGAAAAAAAATAAAACATTTGAAACCTAACATTTCCGGTTCAATTTTCCTCACCC
>NC_090896.1:7386660-7396660 GCF_036669925.1 Montipora capricornis
GTGACACCTTTTTTCAGATGAACACTCGTCAATGTCTGGAACCAAATGAGCATAATAAAGCGGGCTCGAAGACTGCACTTTCAAATTCTTATTTCAAACAAAACAACATGGCGACGACTAAGAGGTCGAGCTGCCAAAACATCACGTGACTAATGGGCACGGAAGGCGTGTAAAACAGAACTGTCAACATCAGTCGTGAGAGTACCTTCATTAGACTGGACCTTACCTGAGCAGTTTCTTCCGTCTCCTTGATATCCTTTTTTGCACGTGCAATTGTAAGATCCTATGGTATTCATACATCTGGCATTAACGTCACAGTTGTTTTCAGATAAACACTCGTCAATGTCTGGAAGCAAAATGAACACAACAAAGGGAACTCGATGAATGCAGTCCAAACAATGCAACATGGCAACGACCACGAGGTCGAGATGTGCCAAAACAACACGTGACTCATGGGTACGCAAGTCGTGCAAAACAAAACCTTCATTAGACTGGACTTTACCTGAGCAGTTTCTTCCGTCACCTCCATATCCTCTTTTACAAGTGCAATTGTAAGATCCTATGGTATTTGTAAAGGTGGCATTCACATGGCACTCGTTTTCAGATGAACACTCGTCAATATCTGGAAGCAAATGAACAGAACAAAGCGATCTCAAGGGCTGCACTCCAAATACAACAATGTAACAACGACCAAAGGGTCGACGAGTGCCAAAACGTCACGTGACTCATAGGCACGCAAGGGCGCGCAAAAAAACAAAAAAATAAAGAACCTGTCAGGATCAGTTGCGATAACACCTTCATTAGACTGCACTTTACCTGAGCAGCTTCTTCCTTCTCCTTCATATCCCTTTCTGCAAGTGCAATTGTAAGATCCTATGGTATTCGTACAGGTGGCATTCACGTGGCACTCGTTTTCAGATGAACACTCGTCAATATCTGGAAGCAAATGAACAGAACAAAGCGATCTCAAAGACTGCACTCCAAATACAACAATGTAACAACGACCAAAAGGTCGACGTGTGCCAAAACGTCAAGTGACTCATATGCACGCAAGGCGCGCGCAAAAAAAAAAACCTGTCAGGATCAGTTGCGATAATACCTTCATTAGACTGCACTTTACCTGAGCAGTTTCTTCCTTTTCCTCCATATCCCTTTTTGCACGTGCAATTGTAAGATCCTACAGTATTCGTACAGGTGGCATTTACGTGACACTGGTTTTCGGATGAACACTCGTCAATGTCTGGAACCAAATGAACGTAAGAAAGCCAATTCGAGGACTGCACTTTCAAATTGTTATTTCAAACAAAACAACATGGCGACGACTGAGAGGTCGAGGTGCCAAAACATCACGTGACTAATGGGCACGCAAGGCGTGCAAAACAGAACTGTCAGCATCAGTCGTAAGAGTTCCTTCATTAGACTGGACTTTACCTGAGCAGTTTCTTCCGTCTCCTTGATATCCTTTTTTGCACGTGCAATTGTAAGATCCTATGGTATTCATACATCTGGCATGAACGTCACAGTTGTTTTCAGATAAACACTCGTCAATATCTGAAATCAAATAAACATAACAAAACAATCTCGAGGACAGCACTTTCAAGTAAGGCAACAATGCGACCACAAGGTCGGTGTGTGCAAAAACATAACGTGACTAACGGGGGTGCAAAACAAACTTGCTAGTATCAGTTTCAACAGTACCTTCATTAGATTGGACTTTACCTGAGCAGTTTCTTCCGTCTCCTTCATATCCCTTTTTGCAAGTGCAATTGTAAGATCCCATGATATTGGTACATCTAGCATTCACGTCACACTCGTTTTGAGATGAACACTCATCAATATCTGTAACGAAATGAACAGAAAAAGGCGAACTCGCCGAAGCCACTTTAAAGAAAACAATATGGCGACGAGAACAAGGTCCATGAGCGCGAAAACATCACGTAATTAATGGGCATTTAAGACGTTCAAAATGAAACTCAGCATCAGTGGCGATAATACCTTCATTAGACGTTTTGGATTTTACCTGCGCAGTTTCTTCCGTCTCCTTGATATCCACTATTGCAAGTGCAAGTGTAAGCTCCCATGGTATTGATGCATGTGGCATTCACGTGACACCTTTTTTCAGATGAACACTCGTCCATGTCTGGAACCAAATGAGCATAACAAAGCGGGCTCGAAGACTGCACTTTCAAATTCTTATTTCAAACAAAACAACATGGCGACGACTAAGAGGTCGAGCTGCCAAAACATCACGTGACTAATGGGCACGGAAGGCGTGCAAAACAGAACTGTCAACATCACGGTAGCCTTGCAGCTCCTACAAGGTCTCACCTGATTGGAGACCACGCTTGAGGTTTAACAAAAGAACAAATAACAGAAACAATAGACCCTAGAGGATAGAGTTGCAGCCCTTTTGTTTTAGGCCTAGGGTCCATTGTTTCTGTTATTTGTTCTTTTTTTAAGGGTTAGGGTGGTCTCCAATCAGATGAGACCTTGTAAGAGCTGCGAGGTGACCCCAACATCAGTCGTGAGAGTACCTTCATTAGACGGGACCTTACCTGAGCAGTTTCTTCCGTCTCCTTGATATCCTTTTTTGCACGTGCAATTGTAAGATCCTATGGTATTCATACATCTGGCATTAACGTCACAGTTGTTTTCAGATGAACACTCGTCAATGTCTGAAACCAAAGAAACATAGCAAAGCGAACTCGAGGACTGCACTTTACAACTTTTATTTAAAACAAAACAACATGACAACGACCAGGTGGTCGACGTGTTAAATGATCACGTGACTAGTGGGCATGCAAGGCGTGCAAAACAAAACTGTCATTGACGGTAGTTGGTTATTCGAACTCTTTCAGTAAGAATGAAGTTTTCATAGTTCCTGTCTACTGCCGATCTCGCACAGGAGCTCGTCAACGGGAGCCTTTATGTCCACTTTATTCCTTAAGTCAACCCTTTCCAGAGTAAATTTATTTTTAGGAACAGCTAGATTTCCTGCATCTTCATTGGCTTGCTGGACACAGGTTATCAGTTCATATACCTGCTGTACCTAATATGGTCAGGAAACACTTCAGCAGTAAAGCGAGATGAAAACATTTTTGCAGCTCTGAGTAAAAAGGGCCTACAAAAGCCGTTTTGGACAGGCATTGACCGAGGCAGAATTTGATGCTTTAGTCGGCAATACTACCCCCGGGAACACCAAAGAAGAGTCGTTGATCCTGGAGGTTTTAATAAAACAATTATTCTACTCGGGCTTGTTGGATATAAAATGATTGTAACCAACTCGGCGCTTTGCGCCTCGTTGGTTATCTATCACTTCATAGCCAGCAAGCCCGTGTAGAATAATTGCCAAATATACATTTCGTTCCGTATCCTCAGTAACCGTATGCAGAAGCCATCGTTCTTTTGACTAAAAAGGGAAACGGAAGACGCTAAAGCGTTTGTAATTCCTTGAGTCGACCCTTTCTTGAGTAATTGATTTTTAGGAACATTTTTTTTCCCGCGAAAAGTATTATATTTCCCTTGACGCTGAGATAGCTCTGTTTGATTGGCTTTTACAACTGTGGGGGTGCTGAATCTCTCGAGGGAGGAGTTCTGTGAATAAATCTACTCGGGAAAGGGTTGACTCCTTGGCCAATTATGGGAGATTTATAAAGGCTTTATAAAGAGCGTTTATAAAGGCTCCCCTTGGTGAGCTCATGTCTGGCATCATTTACTGAATTGCCTTGAAAAATCCTATCTCGATCCTATTTTTGAAAGAAGCTCTCAGTTGTGTGCACCTGATAGATACATGTTCAACTACTATCCCTCCGTTTTGAACCAGGTCGTCCCACATCTTTATGCTTTGGACAAGAATATGTGAACGATTGAAATAAGATAATTTATCTTTTTTTTTGCCTTGGAGGATAGATATCAAGTTATTCAACTTTAAAATGGCGCGTTCGATTCTTTGGCATTGGTCAAATTATTCGCTTAGCTACTTGGCTAAAACCAACTAACAGGATATGGGATGCCGATCTCACCGTTTTCGCAGTGTCGTCCGGTGAATCCCGCTTTGCAGAAACACTTGTAGCTGTTCTCTTCGTACAATGGCAGACACTTTCCATTGTTCTTACAAGGCCAAACGCTACATCTTGACTATAAAGAATTAATGCAGATTTATTTGATATAATAATAGACTTGCGTGGAATGTTACGCTAAATCTTGATTGCTATGAGTTTGTGTAAAGTCTTAGCCAAAGGCATGGCCACGCGATCGCTTCATATGTCCTTTTTAAAGCAGTGAAACCTTCATCTTCCATTTCAACAACTAATTTGATAAGTGATACTGATTAAAAAGGTGGTAAAGATAATAAAGTGACATTGACGGTGAATGACGGTTTGGCCTTTCAATATTCAATTTATTCCTTTCGGTTTTGAACGATAAACTGAGGCTGTTATGTCTAGGCGACAAAGAACGTCAGCGACAACTAGTGATGGTGTGCGACGTTCTTCGTAGCACTATTCGCAATGCGTACCTATTTTTTGATACTTTCATGCAGAAGAATTAAAAAGGAGAAAGAACACAAAAACACACACTGTACGCCATAAACGTCCAAGACTTACGACTTACCGCGATGCTGAAGTGGTGAAAGGATTCGTTGGACATGAATTTGTCCGAGTTGTTGTACTTGTCCGAAGGGAGCAGTTCACAAAGCAGTTTACCGTTGATGTTCGGGTATGCAGCCAGGTTGTATGAAAAACATGTCACAGTTTCCAAGCAGGCAAGCGAGCACTGGGGCGTCCGATCAACGTGACTATACCCAAGAATGGTGATATTCAAGTAGGAGAATTTGTCTTCTTTAAAGTTTGCATATCTGACACCAGTGTGAGTTTCCCCGCGACTGAAAACTTTGCCGGCCTTTTCCTCTGAGATAGATGATTTGCAACCAATCTCTATAGACCCAGATAACAATGGGATAACATACAATGCGATTGCTGGTGGACGAACAAAAGGATCTAATGAACGGTCTTTTGTTTTCGTCCACCAACATGGCGTGGCTGTTCACATGTACGCAATGCGCATCTTTTTTTAATACGCATATCTTAGTAACTCCTTTCCATGGTTTGTCAATATTTTCGCAATAAAAAAAAATAATTAATAAAATTAGAATGTAAAAAGAGGTAAAACACACACTATACACCATAAAAATCCAAGACATTCGATTTACCGCGATGCTGAAGTGGTGAAAGAATTTGTTGGACACGAATTTGTCCGAGTTGTTGTACTTGTTCGAAGGGAGCAGTTCACAGAGCAGTTTACCGTTGATGTCCGGTTTAGGAGCCAAGTTGTATGAAAAACACGTCGAAGTTTCCAAGCAGGCAAAGGAGCACTGGGGCATCCAGTCAACGTGACTATACCCAAGAATGGTGATATTCAAGTAGGAGAATTTAAAGTTTACGAAACTTACACCAATATTAGAATCACTGCGACTGATAGCTTTTTCGGCTTTTTTCTCTGAAATAGATGAATTGCAGCTGAACAGAAACAAAGGAAAGGTGTCGAGCACGCCACGGCGAACACGAGCGCCTTGACAACATCGGAGTGTTTACGGTTTCGGCCTTGTCTTTGAGGTGTCATTTAAAAAAAAAAAATGTTCGTATTTCGTCAGGTTATGCTATGACAATGAAATTGACATCGTCTTGTAGTTTTCAAACCAAGGAAGTATTCTTCTGGTTTCAGAACGTTGTTTTTTCCTTTGTTAGGTTCAGCTCAAAGCAAAAGCAGGTAGTCTTATTCTAAAGGTTTAAGCTACAAGGGATTTTTAATTTTCTAAAATTTTCTAAGGAATCGATTTTGAGATAAATTTTCATCTAAGCGGTCTCAGCGTTTTTCACTTTGTTGACGTGCTTTGATTTTATACCATACTTTGTTTAAATTCCCGGTCAAAAACGTTGTCGTGAACTTTGATGGAAGGTAACAAATGCAAAAAGCGAGATCATGATAAAATGTTGCCGACACCCTTTAGCTAAACATATCAAATAACGTTCAAACAAAAGAGTACTTTTCTCGGTTTGAAACTACATTCAAGGACCAATAAAGTGATGTTAATTTCATTCTTATAGCATGAACACCGAGGATATACGAACGTTTTTAGAAAACTGACACCTCGAACCTATGATGGGCCCTCAGTTAAATTTGTAGAGTTCAGGTGAAGATAAAATTGAGAGAAAAACAACGTATTATACCTGTAGCAACTGCATGTGAGGGGAAAATTATTAGTATAAGCATAGAAGCTTTCAGAAATGTTGTACAGCCAAAGGGTTTCATCCTTTCTGCTTACTTTACGGCGCAGTAACTGTCTGACCGACAGTTTAGTGCAAACCAGGAAGGTTCACCATTGCTCATCCAGACGTAAAATGATTTAATAATAAATGGTTCGTGGTTTTTAAGGGTGCAAGTTCCTGTCAAGCGGAGTTTGTGTTGAAGACAAGTAGTTGTTAACGATGTTTTTAATTCTCGATAAAAGCATTAATTTACTACATGAATATTTTATCTTAGCTTGAGGACATCTGTCTTTAAGTTCACAGCGAACATTACTACTTTACTATATTATACTTCACCATAGAAGATTGTTATTGCTTACCCTAGTAATTCTTGTATAGAAAATGTATCGTGGTAAAACAAAACGCGTGCCTTGTGCTAATTTAAATACAATGAAAGGATATAGACGTAAAATGACGTAACAGTAACTGGTTCGTGGTTTTTAAGGGTGCAAGTTCCTGTCAAGCGGATTCAGTGATATCTGGCTGTGGTGAAGATGAATAGCTGGTAACGATGTCTTAAATTGTGCATAAAGCATTCATTAACTTCGTGAATATTTCATCTTAGCCGTGAAGACATCTCTCTTTAAATTCACAGCGAACTTCTTCACTTTATTACATTTTTCCATAAAAGATTATTATTACTTACCTAGGTGGTCTTTCTTTTATAGAAATGTAGATCGTTGTAGAACAAAACGCGCGCTTTTTACGAAGACAAAATAAGTTCCTGCCAATATTAACAGACGAAGCCCTAGTATGAAAAACGATATAAAATTAAGCACGTACACATGCTAGAACACAACTCAACAGCCAATTCCCGTCCGCTTTAATAGTTATTGCCATATCTACTAGAGCTCCTAAGCCCCTCGTTATGTAGGACATTTTTAAGATCTGTGAAATAACTTTAGCTTGAACGTTGTCAAAGTCTTTAACTCTCTATGTTGCAAGAAATATGTCGGCAGTTTGTGCTTGACACATCGGCGATAAGCAAGAACATTATTCAGCCTAAAAAACTGGAGACTTTTGAGTTTGATCCAAAGCTCATCATATGGTTCAATATTAAATTCCTGTCTTAGTTTGCAGCCTTAAAATGACAATAAGTTGATGGAATGATTTTCTTCGGATTAACAAAGGAAAGCGTCTTTGTTGATGTTCGTAACACATGGTATGCTCCCTGTTCCCTGGTTCACGAACGCAGGCCTCTAAGACAAATTAAGAGCAAGACTAGGGCAGAGTTGAGAGCTTAATATTTTTCTTTTTATAGTGTGGCGTTAAAGAGAGATTATAGAGTCAAGCAAAAAAAAGAAAAGAAAGTTGAAAATATTTTTCATCTTACACAAAAAGAGGGGTATCGCGTACGACAGTTTTTCTCTGAAACAATCAAGGGGCTACGTTAGTAGAGTATTTCTGTTTTTTTGTCAGTTCTGAACATAAACGACTTATAACGTTTTCTTTTGCCCGATGATGATGATGATCATGATGATAATAATAATACTAACAACTTCGTTTAACCACGGAATCCTCGTCGCTGAAAAGTGGTCCTCTAAAGAGCCGTGCGCATTAACACTTATAAAGCTGGACTTTGCTAAGAAATCTTATATTAAACACTAAAAGATCAAGTAAGAAATTTTCCAATATAAACTAGCGGAATAAGAACCTTTTATCATCGTTTTGGCTAAGAAGATTTGAAAAAAGGAAAACAATTCTTTGAAAGTGTGAAATACTGTCCATCCTTGCTAGCTGTAACAGCAGTTATTAAAAGTGCCGTCACATGGAATGGAGTAACAAACTGCATTATTACCTTTAATCTTTCAATGTTTTCAATTGAGTGATGTTAAGCATTCGTCAGAGAGGAAATAATAAAGCATTTGTTTTCTTTGAAATTAGAAAAGAAATTAGACATGTTTGTAAAGTCAAAATATATGTCACCTATGCAATAATGCGTGCATCTTGTTAAAAATAATTTAAATGTGTTTCGTGTGATGCCCGAACATTGCCATAACATGAAGAAAATTTGAAGGGAAGACAGTCTGTTGAGGCATTTTGCATGATTTTGTGATTTCTAAGGGGAGTATATCGGCCCAAAACAATCCATGGTTTATTCACCCGTACATTAATACATATATTATTGCTTTTAGTCCATTTTAGAAATATTAATTGCTAAGTACCTTATGATCTGTGACTGAAATGGCACCATTTACCAAATGTTCCTGAATATTTAATCTTATCAATTAGAGGTTATTATTTTTTGGCTAACTGGGTCTTGCCGTGTAAAGTTCTTTTTTCCATTTCGTAAAATTATATCATTCTCTGATGCATCTTCCAGCATAGACCGGTGATATATTTTTTAAAGAAAAACTGCAGACATATCCGGGCAAAGTTTGTTTTATAAATTATGATGATGAACCTTAAATGCTCCACTAGCTAAAGCCATGGTGCTTTCAATGGATACATAACCATAATCTAACCATAACCATAGGGGTAATCCTCTGTAAACAGGCATGACTTAACCCATGCAGACACTTCTGGCGCCCTAGGATATCCCCAGTTGACGGGTAAAATCGTCTGGTGTTAGACAGATTAGAATCCGTTTTAGTCTCTCTCCCACGAGTCAATGAGGTCATGTGAAGAAAGTATTCCCCGTCTCAGGACACTATATGACAAGGAAAATGGATAGTTACAAACTGCTGGCCTTACAGCAGGCTTGGTTATCATGCTGTACATTCTGTTTATGAGTTGAATAGCAACAGCATGGACAAATTGGCAACATTGTCAGAACGTGATCACGACTAAAAAATGAAGTAAAATACACTTAAATATTTCTTAAAATTGTGTCTCAAAATGCACTAGATTGCGTCTCAGCAAATATTCATTATTTTAAAAAATGTTCGGGGGGAGAGGGAATGCTCCCAGACACCCCTTGTGGTCCTTGTGGCCCTTGGCTACTCAGGACTCCTCTCCCAAATGATAAATCCTAGATAGAACCCTGGGAATTTCCCCATATCTTGTTCATGCTTGAAGAAGAGGAACTAGTTCATGTTGAGGAAAGCTTTCCAATATAGGTATCGCAAAAAAAGCAAGACTTATAAAAGTGTTTTTTCTTCATTTTATTCCCTTTCAACAAACATGTATTTAATAGCTACACTGTATGAATCCAACATCAAAAAGGAACAGAAAAAACCAAAACATCGCCAAAGACACACGTTGAAAAGTTATGCCTAGTACTTAATCTAATATGCATTGTCTCTTTGAAGCAAAGGTGCTAGTCCTTAAAATAACAATTCCAACAGTACTACACCAACCCCAATAGATTGTTCTCCTACATAAAAAAAGGCTTCATGAAGAAGAATTTAACCCTGAGCGCAAGGAAGCGCCATTGGCACTCAGTTTGGGTCATTCTGCAGAGGTGAATTAAATCGCTCAATGGAAAGGTTTTCCCCATGATCTAAACATTCATTCTCCTATTAATTTGCTAGTCATTTATGTGTTATTCATGTGAATTTGGTGTTATATCATTCAAAACAATATCCCTTAACTGATAGTAATTTTTATTCTCAACACTTGTTTAACGGAAAGTGTTTTAAATTGTGAGAAGAATTTACATGCTGATCACCCCTGGGAGTCAAAGGGTTAAAACGAGGATGATCCTCACCACGTGATTCTAGCATTGTAGCTTACGGTCGGCAAAAGATGTATCC
>NC_090896.1:7399160-7404160 GCF_036669925.1 Montipora capricornis
GTACAATAAAATCATTACATCCCTCCTTTCCTGTAAGCTTGACAAACTGGATAATAGACTAAACGTGCATAAACCTAATCCAATGACCACAAGGTACACGGTCTAAATTAATGTAAACTTCCTTTTAGAATATCTAAACGCAACAATGCAATTATGATCGTTTCAAAGTGTTCCTAAAAACCGCAGCTTGGTGTGACTCAGTTCCTACAGATCCAGTCTCTCCGGGGGCTTAATCAGCCTACCACTGCCAGTTGCGCAGGTGTCTGGTGATGTGATGGTTTCATTCCCCAGAGGGTTTCCTGCATAGTAGGGGAATCTTTGGTTGACGACTGCTCATTCCAGTTGGGTTCCACTGCTCTGTTTTCCTGATGCGCTTCTCGTATGTGGGCTCTGTTGCGCCTCAGCTCTCTACCAGTTGCAGTCGTTACAGCGTATGAGCGGGGAGTTCCAACTAGTCTTTCCTTTACCTCGGCCGGTTTCCATGTCATTGATTCTGGATCTTGAATAGTGATCCTTTGCCCTAGGGCTAGTTGTAGGAGTGATTTTGCAGATCGATCACAGTAGTGTTTCTGCAGATGTTGTCTTTCGATCAGCCTGGAGATAACGTCTTCACTTGATGGGTCCCTTGAAATCTTCCTTGGGAGGTTGTCTTGAATTGGGTGCCCTAATAGTAACTCAGCAGGTGAAGGGAGTTTGTGGTAAAAGGGGGTAGTTCTTAGACAAAGAGGCGACATTTTAGGTCTGATTCTGTCATTTTCGACTTCAGGAGGGCTGACTTCACTGACTTGACTTGGCTTTCGATATAGCCATTGCTACGAGGGTAATGGGGGGAGCTTGTAATGTGCTTAAAACTGAGGTCGCGAGCGAATTCTTGAAAGGCCTGGCCGGCAAAATGTGGTCCGTTGTCAGATCTTACTACCACGGGGATGCCTTGCTCGCTGAAGAGCTGCCTCATTATTTTGACCACTGTGCTCTGCTGTTGCTTTGCCCACTCGGTATAATTCTAACAAAGGGGTACCTTGAGTAATAATCAGCAACCGCGAAATATTCGGAGCCATCAAGAGTAAAGAGATCAGCGCCAATGGTGTGCCATGCCCTGAGGGTACCTCTGAGGTGATTAGGGTTCCTTTTGCTGACTATTCTGGAGCTCTTCACATGTACCGCATGTTTTTGTGGTTTCTTCTATGTCCTTGTACAAGCCTCTCCAGTAGATTGACGTTCTAGAGCTCAGGTTGGTTCTGTCGGTTCCTTGGTGTGGCGTATGTAGTTTTGTCAAAATCTCTTTCTGCAGCGTGACGGGAACGATCATATAATGTGCTTTCATGACCCTCTGCGGTGGAAAGCTCGACCCGGTAGGGCCAGTATGGCTTTAAGAGTGTTGGGACTTGCTGGATGTGTGCCGGCCAACCTGCGTGGATCATTTCTTTCAGTTCATTGAGCTCTGCGTCCAAACTGCTCTGTTCTTTGATCTTCTGAAACATGCTGTTACTAAATTGAAGAAAGATCTCGTGTATTTGGACGTTCATACCGGGGATAGGGTCTTGTCTCTCTGGTGATAATCTTGACAAGGCATTAGCGATTTCCATGTCTTTGCCTGGTTCATGGCAGCATCAACTTGAAGAATAGTTTCTTTCATTGGATCGAAGTATGTCAGAGTCATCTCGTTGCTGATAGTCTTTGATTTTATTAAAAGACTCTTGTCGCCCCGCGCACCATTTAAAACAGTTGTCCTCCTTCAGAAGCTTACGGAGTGGGGCTGTCAGTGTACTCATGATTAGGTTTGGGATAAATGGGCCCATGTAGTTTGCTAGCGCTAGGAAGGTTTGCAGTTCCTGGCGGTTTGTAGGAGAAGATATCTGCTTCAAAGCAAAGACCTTGCCTGGGTCTGGCTGGACACCATTTTGGCCACAAATTACTCCATAGAATTATTTGATCTTGTCTTGCTTTGTGAAGCACTTGTCAGGGTTTAGCGTAGGCCCGGTATCTATGCAGCGCTTTAGCATCGTGTGCATGTTGCGGTCGTGTTCCTCTGTGGTCTTTCCGAAAACTACAATGTCGTCTGCAATCCCTACGACGCCTTCGCATCCTTCGAATGTTTGGTCTATCTTAGTCTGGAAGACATTTTGAGACATTCTGAGCCCAAAGGGCATGCGCTTGAATCTGTATCTACCAAATGGGGAATTGAATGTAGTCAGGTAACTAGATTCTTCATGCAAGCCCACGTTCCAGTACCCGCACTTTGCGTCTACTATAGAAAATACTTTATCATCAGCTAACTTTGGTAGTATTTCTTCTATGGTGGGAGTGACATGTCGTTCTCTTTGAATGGCTGCGTTGAAGTCTTTGGGATCCAGGCAGAGCCTTAACCTCCCGTTCTGCTTGCTGCGGTAGACAAGTCTGTTGACCCATTGTGTAGGTTCGCCTTTTTTGATCTTTGCTATGATGTGATTGTTAACCATCTCATCTAGTTCTCTTTTGATGTCGTCTTTAAGGCTGATTGCCAGAAGTCTTGGGGGGTGGACAACTGCAGAGATATCAGGGTCAGGCTTCCGGCTTATTCCAAAGAGTGAAATCGTTGTCTTCGGGTTTTTGATCTGCAGACGTCAGCGAAGTGGTTTGGCTTTTTGCAGTACAGACACAGACATGTCTGACCACGTGCTGGGCATGTAAAGGTCCTTCCAACATAACAACGTAAGACTTAAAACTAGTTTACGAAAGAGAAAGACAAAATGTTTACCCACGAAAAAAAGAAGGAAAGCAAAAAAAATAATTATTATTTTGGGAGTTCAAAGCATGTTACTTCTCGGATCGACCCTCTGATGTGACCAACTGTCATCAAATCATTGCATATAAGTTAAAAATTGATAGTTTGTTGCCGAAAACTGAAAGTGGGTATTTGCAACGAAAATGAGTATTTGCTACAAAATACGTTTTTGCAAATAAATCGAAAAAAGTCAAATAAATCGAATTAATCGAAAATGGATGCAATTCCTCTTTCAAGGCGCAGACCCTATGCGCAAAAATTGCTTTATAAACGACTAAAAAATAATTCAATGATGAAATGGTATATGAAATGAATAGCTTCACTTGATAAAAAATAATTTTTATGAAAGAAAAACATTTCCGAACCTTCTGAAAAAATTTTGAACTTTAAGGTCGAGTTTCCTTCATACCTCAAGACGCGATATTTTTCAGAAATTCACCTCGCAAAGGGTAAAAAATATTTCAGATTGACGAGGTCTTTGGTAGCAATTATCTTTTCTTAAAAGACCTTTAGAATCTGCTAAAATCAAGATTTTATTTATTATTTTTGTGGCGTGTACCTAAGATTGCGTATTTCCTACGTTAATTATGAAAAAGGTGCGTTATTAACTTCACAATAAAGCACATTATCGCAAATTCAGCTTTGCTGCGACAAAGAAAGTAGAAATATTTGCTACATATCGATTAAAACCATTTTTAAGTCTTTTTGCATGATTAAAATTTGCGATGGCAAATGAGTAGCAATTACTCAGTCATGAATCTAAAGAGAGAGAGAGAGAGAGAGAGAGAGAGAGAGAGAGAGAGAGAGAGAGAGAGAGAGAGAGAGAGAGAGAGAGAAGAGAACAATGATGTAATGTACAATTGCTGGTGGACAAACAAAAGGGGCTAATGACAGATCTTTTGTTTTCGTCGATAACGTAACGTTAAGACCAGCTATGAGCAAATGAAAGTTGTCAATGACACTTGTTTGTACGTAACCAACTTTACGCGTATTTTTACAGAATGATCCAACTTGTGGTAAACGCCACCTTAACCAGGATCCTAGAACTCAATGCGATGCGATCCCGGAGTGGAGTTGATGTGATAGGAAATTTATCTGGCCTTAAGGCTGTGGTGTCTTTATGGAGATTCAGTCCGTTGCTTTCTGAAGCGAGAGCAATTTTTTGGGTCCCGATCGTCGCGAGTCGCCAGCCTTTCTTTTCTTTATGAGGGAAAAAGACAACTAACGACATCATAAAAATGCGTAAGCCACAAACCCGTCTAAAACAGACACAGTCTGCGCTCCGATTGCACAGAAAAGACGAGGACAACTGTACGTACAGGTAAGTGAAGTTTATTTCTACATTTACAGCTTATTTTATTATTTATTAGCTCAAAGTTAATTTTCCCACCCAAAGTCTATGAATCGTATACCGAGCTTGGGCTACCTATGCTCGGAACCATGGAAAAGTGACGTCAAAGGTGACATCAAAGGCTCACTGGCTTAAAATTTCAGTGTGTGAATGCAGCTTATTATATATGGAAAACGCGAGTCCTGAAAATGTCTGGTTTTTTTACAAAAAGGCGTGACTGTTGTCTTCTTTCTGGAAATACGCAGATGATGCTGGAATCGCAGGGGTTTATTTTGATTGTGATTACGATCTGAGTTTTCAATGGAAATTTCTTTGACCGTGGGAGAATGACGTGAATGGAAATAAAGGGATGTGAATCTTCCTTAATCTTTAAGTGGAATACCATTAAATCCACACCTTTTTTGTTATTGAATAGATCAGTAAAGTTGTTAGCTCGATTCAATTGACCTGAAAGACTTATTTCCACCGTACCATCTATTTGAGATAAACGAACTTCTAAAGAAATGTTTTCTTTTTTACATTGCAATCTTAAATCAGTGAACACTTTTACAATACAGTCACGCAGTTAACAATGATTTGAAAGTTTTTAAGGTGGCTCAAACCGGTTTCCACACTTGAAAGAAACGTTCTCATATAGAAGGATTTACACTACAACATTTTATCAATTAACAGCAATGTTATGGTACATGACATTGCTGTTACGTGATAAAGTATTGTAGTGTCAATCCTTCTCATAACAAGGTCTCCCTAAAAGTGTTGAAACTGGTTTGAGCCACCTTAACTGGGAATACTAAACCTTTGTCACGCACATATAGCATTGGTCATGTGGAATGAATTTCGTTGCAATTAACAATCTCTCGCTTTCACTAAACTTAAGAGTTAAAA
>NC_090896.1:7409160-7419160 GCF_036669925.1 Montipora capricornis
ATACTGGTTCACCTTGATTATGGTAACAGTTGGCCCTTTTCCATTACACTGAGAGTGAAAGGTGGAAGAAGCCCAGCCGTCCCTTGAACCACGCCAGCAGAGTTTCCACTGACTGTTGCTTTGTGATACTGGCTTTAGCCATTCGCTCAGTTGGACCAGGTAAGTTTGATTGCTTCCAATAATGACAGACTTTTCTAAACCCTTTGCAATCTTTTCTGTTGAACGAACAAACCATTCTATTTAGGTCACAACCCCCAAGATCCGTGGTAAGGCGGATTGCTTCCAACGGATGAGAAGGAAACTCTCACCCGTTTAGGAGAGGTTATAATTTAGCCTGTGGACGGGGCCTTTGTGCAGACAAGCAAAAAGAGAGGCTTTTGAAAGGACAAATAACTCTGTTTAACTCCTCTTCGCTGGAGTGTTTGATTTAACTATCTGTCACGTGATCTTAAAACACGTGACCATTTTCGTGAGCCGTAAACAGGAGGTAGCCCACAGCCCTGTTAAGTGATGGATTTGACTTCTTGATGGATAGAGCTCCGTTAACCTCAAATTTACCCTTGCGTTCTTCTCTACCAAAGTAACCGCTTTGGCCTCTTTCTTTCTATCAATTCCCCAAAACTTCACGTGATCAATGGGCACGCAAGGCGTGCAAAACAAAACTGTCAGCATCAGTCACGATAGAACCTTCATAGATTGGACTTTACCTGAGCAGTTTCTTCCGTCTCCGGCATATCCTTTTTTGCAAGTGCAATTGTAAGATCCTATGGTATTCGTACAGGTGGCATTCACGTGGCACTTGTTTTCAGATGAACACTCGTCGATGTCTGGAACCAAATGAACACAACAAAGCGAACTCGACGAATGCAGTCCAAAAAAAACAACATGGCGACGACCACATGGTCGACATGTGTCAGAACATCACGTGACTAACGGGCACGCAAGGCGTGCAACACAAAAGTGCTAGCATCAGTTGCAATAATACCTTCATTAGACTGCACTTTACCTGAGCAGTTTCTTCCTTCTCCTTCATATCCCTTTTTGCAAGTGCAATTGTAAGATCCTACAGTATTCGTACAGGTGGCATTCACGTGGCACTCGTTTTCAGATGAACACTCGTCAATGTCTAGAACCAAATGAACGTAAGAAAGCCAACTCGAGGACTGCACTTTCAAATTCTTATTTCAAACAAAACAACATGGCGACGACTCAGAGGTCGAGGTGCCAAAACATCACGTGACTAATAGGCACGCAAGGCTTGCAAAACAGAACTGTCAGCATCAATCGTGAGAGTACCTTCATTAGACTGGACTTTACCTGAGCAGTTTCTTCCGTCTCCTTGATATCCTTTTTTGCACGTGCAATTGTAAGATCCTATGGTATTCATACATCTGGCATTAACGTCACAGTTGTTTTCAGATGAACACTCGTCAATGTCTGAAACCAAATAAACATAGCAAAGCGAACTCGAGGTCTGCACTTTGCAACTCTTATTTCAAACAAAACAACATGACAACGACCAGGAGGTCAACGTGTTAAATGATCACGTGACTAGTGGGCATGCAAGGCTTGCAAAACAAAACTGTCATTGGCGGTAGTTGGTTATTCGAACCCTTTCAGTGAGAATGAAGTTTTCATGGTTCCTGTCTCGAGCTTGCAACAAAATCTGTCTACTACCGATCTCGCACAGGAGCTCGTCAACGGGAGCCTTTATCTCCACTTTATTCCTTAAGTCAACCCTTTCCAGAGTAAATTTATTTTTAGGAACAGCTAGATTTCCTGCATTTTCATCGGCTTGCTGGAGACAGGTTATCAGTTCATATACCTGCTGTACCTAATATGGTCAAGAAACGCTTCAGCAGTAAAGCGAGATGAAAACATTTTTGCAGCTCTGAGTAAAAAGGGCCTACAAAAGTCGTTTTGGACCGGAATTGACCGAGGCAGAAATTGATGCTTTAGTCGACAATACTACCCCCAGGAACACCAAAGAAGAGTCGTTGATCTTGGAGTTTTTAATAAAACAATTATTCTACTCGGGCTTGCTGGATATAAAATGATTGTAACCAACTCGGCGCTATGCGCCTCGTTGGTTATCTATCACTTCATAGCCAGCAAGCCCGTGTAGAATAATTGCTAAATATACATTTCTTTCCGTATCCTCAGTAACCGTATGCAGAAGCCATCGTTCTTTTGACTAAAAAAGGAAACGGAATACGCTAAATCGTCTGTAATTCCTTGAGTCGACCCTTTCCTGAGTAATTTATTTTTAGGAACAATTTTTTTCCGCGAAAAGTATTATATTTCCCTTGACGCTGAGATAGCTCTGTTTGATTGGCTTTTACAACCGTGGGGGTGCTGAATCTCCCGAGGGAGGAGTTCTGTCAATAAATCTACTCGGGAAAGGGTTGACCCCTTAGCCAATTATGGGAGATTTATAAAGGCTTTATAAAGAGCGTTTATAAAGGCTCCCCTTGGTGAGCTAATGTCTGGCATCATTAACTGAATTGCCTTGAAAAATCCTATCTCGATCCTATTTTTGAAAGAAGCCCTCAGTTGTGTGCACCTGATAGATACATGTTCAACTACTATCCCTCCGTTTTGAACCAGGTCGTCCCACATCTTTATGCTTTGGACAAGAATATGTGAACGATTGAAATAAGATAATTTATCTTTCTTTTTTTTTCCTTGGAGGATAGATATCAAGTTATTCAACTTTAAAATGGCGCGTTCGATTCTTTGGCATTGGTCAAATTATTCGCTTAGCTACTTGGCTAAAACCAACTAACAGGATATGGGATGCCGATCTCACCGTTTTCGCAGTGTCGTCCGGTGAATCCCGCTTTGCAGAAACACTTGTAGCTGTTCTCTTCGTACAATGGCAGACACGTTCCGTTGTTCTTACAAGGCCAAACGCTACATGTTGACTATAAAGAATTAATCCAGGCTTACTTGATATAATAATAGACTTGCCTGGAATTTTAGGCTAAATCTCGATTGCTATGAGTTTGTTTAAAGTTTTAGCTAGAGGCATGGCCATACGATTACTTCATACGTCCTTGTTGATCTTGAATACACAGCATTTCATGCTGTGTATTCAAGATCTTAAACCAGCATTCAATGTACAGTCGGATTCTCTTCGTGTTAAAGTATTCCTGTAATGAGCTTGGCACTCTTTTATGCAAATTTTCTTCAACTTGATAATGGCGCAAGATGAACCGAAACGTCGGTTTCTATCACTTATATCTCTTGTCTCATGTCCTTGTTAACGCAGTGAAACCTTCATCGTCCATTTCAGCAACCAATTTGATAAGCGATACTGATTAAAAAGGTGTTAAGGGTAACAAAGTGACATTGACGGTGAATAACAGCTTGGCCTTTCAATATTTAATTTATTCCTTTCGGTTTTGCACGATAAGCTGAGGTTGTTATATCTCGGCGACAAAGAACGTCAGCGACAACTGGTGACGGTGATGGTGTGCGACGCTCTTCGTAGCACTATTCTCATGTAGGCAATGCGTCCCTATCTTTTAATACTTTCATGCATCTTATTTACGTCATAAGACTTTGAATTTCTGTGGTTTGTCAATATTATCGCAATAAAAAAACAATGAATAACAAAAGAATTAGAAAGGAGAGTGAACACAAGAACACACGGTATGCCATAAACGTCCAGGACGCTTTCGACTTACCGCGATGCTGAAGTGGTGAAAGAATTCGTTGGACATGAATTTGTCCGAGTTGTTGTACTTGTCCGATGGGAGAACTTCACAAAGCAGTTTACCGTTGATGTCCGGGTAAGCAGCCAGGTTGTATGAAAAACATGTCGGAGTTTCCAAACAGGCAAACGAGCACTGGGGCATCCAGTCAACGTGACTGTACCCAAGAATGGTGATATTCAAGTAGGAGAATTTGTCTTCTTTAAAGTTCACAAAACTGACATCATTGTTAGGTTCACCGCGACTGATAGCTTTGTCGGCTTTTTTCTCTGAAATAGAAGAATTGCAGCTGAACACAAACAAGGGAAAGGTATCAAACACACCACGGCGGACATGAGCTCCTTGACAACATCGGAGTGTTTACAGTTGAGGCCTTGTCTTAGAGATGTCATAAAAAAATGTTCGTATTTCGTCAGGTTGTGCTATGACAATTAAAATTAACTGCGTCTTGTAGTTTTTAAACCTACGAAGTATTCTTCTGGTTTCAGAACGTTGCTTTTTTCTTTGTTAGGTTCTCAAAGCAAAAACAGTTAGTCTTATTCTAAAGCTTAAAGTTTAAGCTACAAGGGATTTTTAATTTTCTGAAATTTTCTAAGTAATCGATAAATTTTCACCTAAGCGGTGTCAGCGTTTTTCAGTTTGTTGACGTGTTTTGATTTTATACCATACTTTGTTTAAATTCCCGGTCAAAAACATTGTTTTGAACTTTGATGGAAGGTAACAAATGCAAAAAGCGAGATATAAAATGTTGCCGAGACCCTTTAGCTAAACATATCAAATAACGTTCAAACAAAAGAATACTTTTCTCGATTTAAAGCTACATTCAAGGACCAATAAAGTGATATTAATTTCATTCTTATAGCATAAATACGGACGATATAAGAACGTTTTTAGAAAACTGACACCTCGAACCTATGACGGGCCCTCAGTTAAATTTGTTGAGTTCAGGTGAAGATAAAATTGAGAGAAAAAAAAACATATCATACCTGTAGCAACTGCATATGAGGGGAAAATTATTAGTATAAGCATAGAAGCTTTCAGAAATGTCGTACAGCCAAAGGGTTTCATCCTTTTTCCTTAATTATTTACGGTGCGGTAACTGTCCGACCGTCAGTTTAGTGCAAACCAGTGAAGTTCACCATTGCTTATCCAGACGTGAAACGACTTAATAATAAATGGTTCGTAGTTTTTAAGGGTGTTTCTACCTAATTGTGGATAAAAGCACCAATTAACCACATGAATATTTCATGTTAACCCTGAGGACATCCTTCTTGAAATTCAAGCGACTTACTTGTACTTCACTATATAATTTTTATTATACTTTTCTAAATAAGGTTATCACGTACCTAATATGAGATCTTTCTTTCCAACGTTTCGCACTGATTCTTGTATGGAAAGTGTAGATCAGAAAACGTGCACCTTGTGCTAAATTTAAATGTATAGGAAAAATTAAAGAAAGACTATTCTATTTGGAAGCTTTTAGTGGAATTTTGACACTTGTGCTTAGTTTTAGACGTCTGAGAGGTTTTCAAGCCAATCCTGGCGTCAGTCGCGTCCCAACTACTTTTGCAATTGATTGTAGCTTGTTTCGCGATATCCTTAAGTGATAATGAATTAAGTAATTATTTGCAACACCAGGGAAAACATTGGTGAAGTTGTTCAATTCGCGTGGTAATTAAGAAGATCGTTAAATTTAGCGGATGTTTAAGGACTCTGTAAGGGGCCCCTTTTTAGTTTGGTCCTTCAAACCCTCCAGTGATATAAAGGTTAATTTTCCTAACTGGTGCCATAGATTTCCTTGTTTGCTAGTCATGAAAGTTTGGTATTAGGTCAAGACAATATGCCTTAGCTATAATAATCTTCATTCTCTGTACTTGTTTACCGGAAAATGTTTGAAATTATGAGGAGAATTTACATACTGATCACTCCAGGAAGTCGAAGGGTTAAAAACGAAAAAAAAAAACAGAATTAATTTTTTTACTTGAGGCTGTGCTGTCAACCGGAGGAACTTAAGCAAGATGTACAACGCCGACGACATAAACTAGAACGTCGTTCTGTGTGTTTAACATCTTTCTCGTTGATCTTCGCAAATCTTCAAGGAAATTTGGGGAAATGCTACGTTCTATGGAACGCGTTTAAACACGAGACAAAAGGCAAATGTGATTTTTTCTTTTCGCAAACCGGGTCTTGCTATATAACACCTTGTTTATTTTAGGTAATTGTGAATGACGGCACCCATTTGCCAAATTTTCAGGAATAGTTAATTGACAGAACGGAGATTAACCAAAATTTTAAGAACGTACAGACCTTTCCACGGTTTTTGACGCCACCTTGGCTGGGGGGGCAAACTCGGCTAAAATTACACTAAATGTATGGGATTTTGGCCGACTTTGAACCGCTGTAGCGCCGCTCAAAGCAGACAGGTTTCTAACTTTTGCCACTACTTTAAATAGTATTGCTATTATCAACTGGTGGATCAACATGTTCATTATCAATATATACAGTTTACTTTTCTTTTAAATAAAAATAGCACAAAACTAGCAATTGAATAACACTTTCCGACTGGAAGAGTGTAAACTAAGGACACACTTCAGCCGAACAAAAGATTGTTTGATCTATTTAAGGTCGGACTTGTAGCTCGCTAAACTGTCTCCTGCCGTCTTAATTTTTGAACTGAAGTCAGTGAAACGTTACCTTCAAGTTCCAGTTTTTTCGGAAATTCAAGAACAGTTTGAATGCCTTTTCAACAAACAGTAACTCAAGAAGTCTAAAAAGGATGTTCATTAAGTGTAAGACGATCGCTAATGGGCGATGCACGTCACAAAGATCAGAAAATTATATATTCTGTTTTCGGGACACATTTCTAATGCGAGATGGGTGTCATTAAAAAATATTGTCAGATTTCCGAACACTTTTTTCTTGTAATTAAAATAATCATTATCCAGTAGCAGAATTCGTTAACATTACAAATTTTCTTAATTCCTGTCATCATCATTGTAACTTTTTTCATTATTGTTATTCACAGGCTACACCTATCATCCAAATAATAATTATTAATGAACGAAATGATATATGAAATGAATATTGAACTGCGGATATGAAAATCAAGTAAAGCTATGATCGTCGCAGTTATAAGCTCAATTTTAGCAATAGCTTAGAAAAGTCTGAAATTTTCAGAACTTCAACGGGGTTTGAACCTGTGACCTCGCGATACCGGTGCGACGCTCTAAGAGGGTCGTACAGGGGGGGTCTGTCGCACGGTTCACGAACAGAAAAAACAACGAATCACGGATCACGGATATCAAAATTTCATTTTCCCGAATCACGAAAATAAACAAGTAAGATACTCCTTTTAATAACCTTCTCTTAGGCAAGAAAGAGTGTTTGGAAAAAGCAAAATCGTGAAAGGCTAAGTAAAGGCTGCATATCGTAAATCACCTACCTAAATCACTCTCGTTGGACGACTCTGACCATTCGTCCGCTTCGCATTGAAATATCATAGGGGTTGACAACCCTGACTCACGCTTTCCACCCACGTGTTTTAGCCTTTAAGGAGGTTCGAAAGGGTTTTCAGCTGAGCGCGCGCGCGTACCCACACACGCAATTCGTAAGCTGCTCGCGTCAGCTCGTGATTCAAATGGGTCACAAGAAATAAGCAAATACCGCTAATTTTGCTCTCCTTTCTTCTAATTCCTATAGACATGAATATAAATAGACATCTCCTATTCATGAAAACTACGAAATTCTACACAAACGGGTTAATGGTCATTTAAATCCGTTTGTGTTGACCTTCAGCTCAACTCGCGCGTGCACTCGAATGAGCGGGTGACGCATGCGTAAATGCCGATCTTGTAACCCCCGACACCGCGGCAAAATGAGTGCGCATGCTCCGCTTCGAACACATTTGATTCATTTGATTCGAGCTTTTGAGCTCTTTGTTTTTGAGTTTATTCGGCGGTGAAGGGAAAGTTCTATTGGACCTTTTGATGATCAAGATCTCACGCTCAACATGGACTTGACAGAAAAACTAAACAGTAGTTCCGGGTTGTCAACGAGGAAGTCAAAAGAGGTAAGCTTATTTTAGGCATGAAATATTTATTTGTTTATGTCGTTTCCATGGAAGTTATCTTTGCCAAACCATGTTTGCTCGTGTTTCGGTCACACCGTTGAAGACCTAAAAGTTATAAATTTTAAAGTGATAACATTTTTCGTTTACTGTTTTTCGCCTAGGGGCAATTCCTCTAAAAACGCGGAGGGTTTTGAGAAAACAGAAGTTTTAACCTGTGACATGTGATACGAGAGCCATGGATTTTTCTGTGACCTGGTTCTCCACAGCAAGAGCAATGGTTCGTATGGTAGATGGTGATGCTCTTTCTTTTCCGGCTCTGTGTTGCTTTGCAGGACACACCAGGTTGTGGTATGATTAAATTTAATTGATCTCTAGATTTCTGTCATCTGACCTGAAGAAATCTTGTGGAAAGTGTTGATATCTGGCTGGCTGTCATTTTGACTGTCATTACTTTCAAGATGTGAGCAACTGTTTTTATCTGCATTGTTAGAATGAACCTCTTATTAAGTGAGTCAGTTAAGTTGTTTAGTTTTTTTATAAAGGGATCTTTACAAATAGGGCACAGATTTCCATGTTTTTTTCAAGTATCTTAAGTGACGTCTGTGCATGAAAATGACCAAGTGATAATAATATTATTGCTTTACTTTGATCAGTTTCCTGTTGTTTCTTAAACATGTCATTTATTCTTATTCCAGTGCTTAAGTCTAAAACTCTTCCTGGTGTGTGTGTGCTGATCTGGTCGAACCATGCATGGCAAGCAACCGTCCAGATTGTTTTCAGAGACTGTGATGAGGATTTCAGCTTTGAATATTTTATTGGTTTTGTGATGAAAAAAGCCAGAGTTGTTATTCATCTCTCATTTTTTCCTGCATGAGATCCTGCATGATGACAACAGTATTACTGCAAATTAAACATCACAGATGTGAGCATGTCAGTGATTAATACAAGATGGTGTCCAAACAGCTCTTCAAAATTGTCTAGAAAAGGGGCGATAATTATTTACTTGCCACACCTTCTAAGTCAATGTTTGAACAAGCAAATATAATTTGGTGTTTTAATTCAAGTAAACTGTCTTACTTTCATTAATACAGCTGTATGTTATTCTAGTCTTTCTCTTGCTGAGCAACTCAGCATGGGTTTGGATATTAACTTCTGAGAATGTTCCTACTTGTAATATTTAGTCTTAATAATGAATATAAGGTACTTACAACAATAAAATTAGAGAGATATTTGAGTTACTGTGTATTGTGTTTTGTGGTAACACATACCATAGTAGTTGTTGTGGTTGTTGTTGTTGTTGAAAAGGAATCAGATAAAGTCATAATTTGTGGTTCCAGATAGAGCCATTGTGGGTCTATCATTGGGTAGTGAAACTGGATCAGTTGTGCATAATAAAATGTTAGAGTATGAAGCAGAATGCCTCTAGTCTTGCTGGATGTATGATTACATTCCTCTCTCAGTATCTTTACACACAGTGCGAAATTTAGGCTGGATTTTTGCTGGTGCAATGCATGCAAAAGTGAAATCAGTATTTTCCAAACACATGCAGGTGAATGGTTTCTTATGTCATTATCATGATTCTCATGTCTCCCCACCCTCATCCCAGCAAGGCTCTACAAGGTGATCGACAAAGCTGGAGAAATAAATTACAGTTACCAGCCAGCTGCAGGAAAAATACTGGAAAAATATTTTCAACGATGGACCACTACCAAACTCCAAGTAAAAGGGAAACATCAAGTAGCATTGGAGTCAAATTTATACTTAGTTTCAAAACGTTTTTGCGATCCTCTCTTAAAATTAAGACTTATTTTCTTTATTTTATTGCCTCGCTCTTGTAAAAGTAACTAGTGTTGTAAAATATGAGAATGGAGGGCAGGTAAGTGACTTATCCAAGTTGCCGAATGAGTGGGATGCGGGCATGAAAAGAACTTAAGCTTATTTCTCACTTTCAAATGATTCCAATGAAACAAACAGACGATTTCCTCATTCAAAAGGAGCAACATAAGCCATCTTTGCAGAAGGAATTATCATTCTGCCCTTGCAAAGATGTTTACCCGGCGTTTTCCTTCTCAGTGCACAGTTTTCCCCCCAGAGGTTTACCAACGCAGAGACCATCGCGACTAACAACATTACGAACTTCGTCCTTTTGCTCTAGCGCTCGAATGCAAGGTAAAATTCTCCTGGTTTAAACTATAGTTTTTTGGTTTGAAAAGAC
>NC_090896.1:7426660-7441660 GCF_036669925.1 Montipora capricornis
GATAATACATTTTCCAACAGATTACAATAAACGTATTTCTATGACTGTCATTCTGTAACTTGCATGATTAATTCTGCGCATTTATGGTTGCAATGACATAAACGTGTGGGTTAATTATTCGCGCGATTGAGTCCGTAACTTACAGGTACGGAGGTGTCTTTCTGCTCTAACATAATAGGTTACTACAAAAGTCCAAGAGTAAGAATCTGATATCAGATTTGTTCCGATCAGGGTGAGAAAAGTGTCTATTTTTAAACCAAGTTTCGATGGAAAATAAACAATAGACCAAATGTTGTACCCAATTCAAATCTACTGGGCCAATTTGGGTAAATCTTACTCTTGGCTGATGGACTCTTGGTTACTACTAAAGTAGTTTTTTTGAATGGAGCCGCTGATATTTGATCAGTTTGATAGTGGTAGTGGTAGTGGTAGTGGTAGTGGTAGTGGTAGTGGTAGTGGTAGTGGTAGTGGTAGTGGTAGTGGTCGTGGTCGTGGTCGTGGTCGTGGTCGTGGTCGTGGTCGTGGTCGTGGTCGTGGTCGTGGTCGTGGTCGTGGTCGTGGTCGTGGTCGTGGTCGTGGTCGTGGTCGTGGTCGTGGTCGTAGTCGTTTTGTTTATTGAAACCTCTAGCAGACTTAATCTGAATTACAGGTCTCGTCAGATATAACTATACGAATAAATGGATACTTATAAATTCTGAATACGATAAATATACATAAATAATACAAACTACACTAATAAACACATTACGTCGAGTCAGTAACGTATTTATTTGTGACAAAGTCACCAAACCTATTTGTGGCAGTTGTCTTAGTTCTTACTCTCTCTGGATCTGAGTGAGTAGTGGGCAGAGGCACTTGGAGATTCTAATCTGCTAGCAACTACCTTTAAACCGGGTTATCCGGATTAAGCTGCGCAATGAATTTGTGACAAGCCGCTGATCTACGATCTTGAAGGGTTGATATCCCGGCTAAATTTAAGGCCTCGCTATAGGTGGAGCCAGGAAAGATAATTGCAAGCATGAGGAGAATGTACATACTGGTCACTACGAGTCAAAGGATTATCCAAGTATTCTTGCTCCCGTGATTCTAAACGTTCATTGCCCTAACTAGTTCCATAGACTTCTTTATTTTCTAGTCGTGAGATTTTGGTGTTATATCAAAACAACATCCCTTAACTGATGGTAATCTTCATTCTCGATACTTGTTGTAACGGAATGTGTTTGAAATTGTGAGGAGAATGTACATGCTGATCACTACTGGGAGTCAAAGGGTTAAAACGTGGATGATCCTCACCACGTGATTCTAGCATTCTTGCTTACGGTCGGCAAAAGATGCATCGCACCCCACGTGCGTTTCGCAAGAGTTTTAGCTTCCAAAATTCTTCCTGTATCTTTCAAAGTACGAAGATTTAGGCTTTCAACTTTGCAGCCATTTTCACTTCTTTTGCCTGAAAACAAATTTAATAAAGGCCATGGAGCTATAGGGAAGATGTCGTTGATGTCACCTACTGTCATTAATGTGCCAACTAGCGCCTTCGTGGTCGAAAACAAAAGATCTCTCATTTGCTCCTTTTATTCGTCCACCGGCAATTGTACATTACATCCTTTTTATCTGTGTCGCTAGACATTAGTTGCAAATTACCTATTCTTAGTGAGTTGATCGTTGTTTCACTACTTGGGCTTTCCATACCCGCATTTTGAGGGTAACACACCTCAATCCCAATCAACCGAAGGTGCTCTTCCGTGTCTGGCCATTTATTACTCTATTTTTCGAAGAGGCCAATACCCTTGCGATTGTTTCATTCACTATGAGTTGCCTCAGACTGAGAGGCCAATCTTTTATCGCCCGCAAGCGAGAAATTTTGGATCATGTGATCAGTCATAGCAAAGGACAGTTAATCTGAAGTTTTTCACCTTACTCCTAAATGGCCGCCATTTTAGTATTCTTTTGTTTCTTTACAAATCAGTCCTTTTGGCCTCGCTTTCAAACGTAAAATTCAAGAGAATATTTAGCCTTGAACGAGGCCAAAAGGGCCAACTTCAATTTGCAATCAAACGAAAGAATACTAAAATGGAGGCCATTTTGGAACAAGGTATAGTTCAGAGTACATCTTGGTTTCATGTTCGTGTTATGACAAATAAACGCAATGCTAATGAAAAGGAAATATTTACTGTACCAACTAGGTGTTTATTGCCTGCACAAACAAAGAGTTGTTTCGTTTCAGTGGCTGCCACATTCTAATTACAAAAGGAATGTTTCTAAACAGATATTTCCCTTAGGGATACTTAACTACGTGCGTATGAGCAAATGAAAGTTGTCAATGACATTTGTTCGTGTGAAACCAGGTTTACCAGCATATTTTACAAAATGACGCAACTTGTGGTAAACGTCTAGAACCCAAACACAAAAGCGACAGGCTTAGACAACAAAATTCTACGAGGACTTTTCACTTCTTATATTGCTTCGTAAAACGTTTCGATCTCACTAGGGTCAAAGTGTTGTTGACCCGCCAGGAATGTGTTGTAGGAGGAAGTGGCGGTCGGCTTGTGGTAGCTGTTTATATTGGTGTACGAACCGTTGTGGCCTGTAGCATTGTTTGCAACGTGCAGGTCATGCCCCAATCCAAACGTAGGGCAATAGAAGTCTGCACTGTATAAGGAATAAGGATTGTTTGGGTCTTTTTGGTTCAGGCGCTGTGGAGTGTTGATCTGGTTTGCCAATGAGAAAAGAAAGGTATTTCGATCGTTTTTCCAATATAAATTATCTGAATGGGAAAAAAAAAAGAAAGCAAAACTCAGTGAAGGTATCATATGGGTGACAAAAGATATTTCTTGAATGTAAGAGCAGTACAAGAAGTAGCCTGTTTCAGGTTCCCAGATAGTCGGGAAAACGAATACAACTGCCTGGGAAAAGCGAGTGATGGCTTGGTTAAATTCTTCATTCCGGTATACCAGCTCCTGGTATACCTTCTGATTGGTCAATTTTGACAGTTTACATCAACACTGACGTCGTCATTTCGATTCACGGGCGGAGCTTACGCGTAGCACGAAAGAAAGTCGTCAACTCTCGCCGAGTGTCTTAAAGTTGTCCCAAACGTACAAAGCGCTCAGATTCGAGCAAAAGTTGTGTCTGTTAAACTTAACTCGAGAAAAAGATCCGTTTGCAATGCTTGCAACCGGTTTTGGTAAAAGCATAAATTTTCAGTTTCTTCCGCGCGTTGTGAAACGCTTACGGTATACTACCATGTACGATATATAGTTTGAATTTTATCGCACACACACAACTATTATGTCCCCCTGCACGTCACAATTGTTAGCATTCGACGGCGCTCTCTGATAACTCTGACGAACGGGAAAAAATACAATATTATGCTATTCTTGCTTACGCAAATACTTGGCAGGGTATTCGAATTCACCAGCTAAGCTCAATTAAATTTCTGCGTGAAGATCTCATCGCCTTCGAAAAAATGAGAGAAAAAAGAAAAAAAAACACTTTGCAATAACGCAAAAATTTGCCGGAAACAGGCGTGTATTTCCGTTGCATGTGACCACTGAAATAATAAAATCTTTTGTTGTCTTAAAGCTATAAATTCTCAAGCGATTTCAGGAAGCGAAAGTGATGGCTACGTGTCTGTATACTGCAAATGCAATTGAACTCATGCACATGAAATATCGATCTTTCACATTGAATATCGGTTGTCCTGAAGCATCAGAGCTGAATTTCATTGATGAGACCATCTTATCATCTAGGCCAGAAACTTCAATGGTTGGATTTCTGTTTTCCTTGGAAAAGTCAGCAGAGGGTCGGGAACTCGCAGTTTTCGAATTGGTCGTGTCTTGTGGTCGAATTTGCTAAATCTCCGGTCGGTGATTTCCTTAACACTCGTTTCCCGGACGCTTTGACAATGCCTTCGTTTGCTTGTAAGTTATTTTCTTAAAAGTGCCTTAAATTCTGGCTAACGTCCTCGCACAAGTGAGACAACAGTTACAACGAAAAGTTTTCCGTTCCGCACAAGGTCCAACTCAAAGGAAGCAGCAACATCGGTCAACGCTAAATATCGAAAATCTAGGAATCTTCGTACCCAAACACGTCACGTAACTTAGAAATATGGCCTTTAGAGAATCGACGCATCACCTCTGAACAACAATAAAAGAATCGCGCTTGAACTCGTGTGGAACCACACAAGGTCGCCCATTTTCAACACTTTGACATTGACATTTTGACATGCGAAAGGTTATTTGCAAAGTGGGCGGAAGGAAGAATTTAAAGAGATGCTTACAGGCTCCCCCGCCTCGCCTCGACCCAAGCCCCCACTCATTTTTCGCACGCATTTTTTCTCCTTCCCTACCATCTGGGATCTTGGAACAGGCTATACGAGAAGTATGTTTTCAACTGGTCAAAGAAAGTCTCCACTGATTGGTTATAAATCAACGCCAAGGTGTGAAATTTGCCCCAAGAACAATTGGCTCATAAGAAGGAGCTAATCTTATCATAAAGCAAATGCATGCATGCAGGTGGCAGGAAAAGCGGGAAAACAGTTGACGGTTGAATTATAGGACATTTGAAGGTTAATTTTTCGGAATGACGTTTATATATACAACACGAAATTAAAGGGCGAATTTGGCTGAAAATCTTAATAAAACGATACAAATTTTGCCCATATTTGGAAAATCCAATTTGTGCCACAATTCGTGCATTTAAAAAGAGGGTTTTGGTCTTCTAGTATGTGTCTAAGTCCATTCAATCCTCTTCTTTGGAAAAGGTACATTGACGACATCTTTTCTCTGTGGAGCATAACCAGAGCCCATTACCCCGGAGCCTCCATCTTCTATGTTAACCCACTGAATCAACCCTTTGACGTATCTTTTTATTTTTAAAAGGACCTCAAAGGGAGGCTTTAGTGGGTGTTTTCACAATAGCCAATCATAAGAGACCTATGGGCAGCCATTTATTACGTCACATACGTATGTTCTCGGTCACATACGTCACAATATAGTAGTCCTAAAAATAGAATGATACGGGAAAGAGTTGATTTAAGGGTACAGTAAGTATGGAAGGTCCGGGTAATGGACTTCTGGCATAACCAAAGAAGAAACAAACAATTTCACAGAGCTAGCAAATAGCTATCATCCGACAATAAAATTTACGGCTGAGGTTCAGATCTTAGATACATTTACAGTAAAGTTTCGATATAAGGCGCACTCTGAATGGTTAAAACAGCGTGCCTTATAAGAGTATAGATGCATGGCTGACGCCACTCGTAGGACCCGAAAATTTTAGCCGAATACTTGATGAAATTAAATAAGTCTTTATTATACAGTGTAAAACAAAATTCGACTGTAGTTAATTCATGCAGCACAACGAAGGGTCCAAACGCAGCAGCAGTTTGTTTACCACGCTAGACCAGCCACAGTGGCGGATCCAGGGAAGGCCCCCCCCCCTCCCCCCTTCCCCCTTATTTTTGGACCAAAGCCACCAAAACTGTAAAAGGGCAAAAACAAAATGTTTGAGAGCGGGCCCCCAGGTCTGGATCCGCCACTCAGCCACACATTGTTTTCCAATTGTTCACGTTTTCATGAGCGAAAATGCAGCCGGATTTTACTGAACAATTTGCTTTTCGATCCCAATTTTAGACTTTGCACTCGTCTGTTAGCTTGCTTTGAACTTGCTTGGTTTCACCTTTTGACAGCTTTGGTCGCGTTTAACCAAATGAATAAAATGCTTTGAACCATTCTAACAAGAATTGTGATTGGTCTGTTTTAGCGTGTTTTATGAGAGTACAGATGAACGGCTCACGCCACTCGTAGAAGGGCTTTACAAAAGAACAGATCACAGGCGAGGCTTTTTTATTTGTTAAGTGTATACAAGGACGAGAGTAGATGTTGTGGTCTAATTTTGTTTTTGGTTTGAAAAGTTCTTTTTTTTTTAAACAAGTGTAAATTTATTTTTGTTTAGAACACTGCCCATCTTAACATACTTGGATATCTTTCTGTAATTAATTTTATGGAGTATGTTTAAAATAAACTAGAGGAATCATTTTAAGATGGTTATCATGGATGGTTGTCTCTGATGCTATCGAAGGCAATGATTATTATTTATTGCATGTGAACAATAATTTTTGGACTTATTTTCTTCGCCACAACTTACGGGCCCAATACTGTGAGCAATACGGGCCCAATACTGTGAGCGCTTTACCTTTGCTGAAGCTACTTGATATTCTCACAGTGAAAAATGTCTTTTGTTCCTTTTTTTGAAACTTACTTACCAATGGCATAAAGTAGTGTTCATGCATATAATACTAGATACGCAGTTAAAAAAAAGTCTATACAAGTCACGGGTACGCACAAATATAGGCAAACAGTTCATATCTTATGTAGCTACTTATCTATGGCAAAAAATTCCAGAAAGTTTAAGCACTTCTTGTTGTTAAACCAGCACTAATCGTTTACTTATAATTTAAAGATCATAGTCGTCTTTGCTACTATTTTCATTGTATTATACTCCACTATTTTCCTAAACTACAGGGGCTAACTCGAAAACCTACCGGTTCATTTAGTTCCTAGGCTCAAACTGTAGCGAAAGCAGTTAAGAATATAGAGCGAGTTTCAATCGAGTGTCGTAAAACCAAAACCAAAGTAATCACTTTGGCCTATCAAAAAGGACGGAGACAATCCAGTTAACCAATCAAAACTCGAAGTAATTACACATAGCCGACACAACGCGCGGGAAAATGTGCACGCGCATGCCACGGTTGGTTTTGGTTTCACTTCTGATTTGTTGACAAAATGGCGCGAGAACGTTGAACCCATCACTGGGTGCAGTAATCATAAACCTAATTCCTTTCGACACTCAATTGAAAACCGCTCTAAACCAGGTCTAAATTTATAACAGAATTTACTTCTTCGATCCTCAGTAGAAAAACATTACAGCAATGGCGGCCTCAACACTCTTCAAAGGTTCAAGGTTCATCAGTAGTTACACGTGACATATACCGAAACCGCTGGCCGCATGAAAATACAAACCACAACAAAATAGAATGAAACTCTTCTCAAAGTTCCTTGACACAAACAACATTTAATTAATGAAAATTTTAAGTATGATTAAGCACCCATTTTAAGACGGTTAGCTTTTACTGCGAGCTAGGGTTAGTCTCCGGACTGCAAGTATCAGACAATGCATTCCAGGTAAGGGATTGACACGCATTGTAGTGATTGGAGTAATGATTTATTTGCAGTGTCTAGTCTAAAACAACCGTTGTCTTGGATTTTGGGGTCAGAATATTGGTTCATGGTTTGTGGAAGTAAAGCATTCTTTCAATGTAGGATAAAGGGGTTTACTTTGTCAAGAAGCTGTGCTGCTGTGTTAGTGGGGAAGTGAAATAAAGAAAAGGGTTTTTAAAACAACTGAGTTGAAATGGTAAATTGATCACTGTAAAGAAATTTGAAAGCTGACGTTTCGAGTGTTAGCCCTTCGTCAGAGCTAAACCATTTTCTGTCTTTCACAAGTAGGACTACTTTTCATAATGAAAAAACAGTGGTATTCTTTAAGGACGATGCCTACTATTGTTATCGCGCATACGTTCTGCGCATCTCCAGATACTCGGCTTTCCTATCGGTGATGCTCACTAATACAGGGATATTTTTCCGCAGTTTAAAACTATCCGCAGAAAGTAGATCTTAGTAAGTACTCTCGGTATCCAAAAAGAAAATTGGGGGTAACCATGCATTTTTGAGAGATAATCAAGCTTCAATTTGAGAAAGACCGCCATACATTGCTTTGTATTTTGAAGCTTTTTACAAATATGATTCATCAATTATCTTCGAAAATGCGTGGTTACCCCCAATTTTGTTGTTGGATTTCAATGAGACTTGTCAAGATCTACATTTCCTGCATAATCAAAAACCGGGACAAATACCCCTTTGAATTAGTAGGCACCGTCCTTAATCATTCCTTTAACAATAGAACTTGTATCATACAAGATTCACAAATATTTGTCTCTCAGATCTTCAATTAAATAGACCAGTATGCAACTGGAAGCTAACTACATTACCATTAAACGTAACAATGGTATTATTTGAACTGTTACAAATGTTAAAACTACAAGCTATCTCGAAAGGAAATTACTCGTATTGCAAAATGACCTGTTTACAAGCTGAATGTAAGGGCAAAAACAGAAAGAGAAAAATGTCTTCTCTAGACAGTTGATTAAAAAAATTTATACTGGTTTGAAAAATATTTAAACCAAAAACCACAACACAGACACTATTCTTGGTGTGTGCACCCACTTTAAACCGACAGAAACTTTCCAGTTCAAAACGTATGTATCAATCGCCACTTACTTTGTAAGCAGTTTCCATATTGACCATCCTGATCATAGTTGGCCGTTGTTGAACACCAAGGTGTGTTGCCATTGTGCTTAGTAGTGCACTTCTTGTAAACCTCTCCATAGTAGGTGAATGGAAAATGACAGCATATACCTCCTGTTGTCTTAACACCGCAATTCTCAGGTTCTGAGGTGGGAACAGAAGTAATTTTTTTTATTGCAATTGTAAGAACAAAGCTTATAAAGATATAAATTATTGAGATATACTGATGATGTTACACAAGAAATCCACACAATGTTGAATTATTCCACGTGTATTTCCACAGTTTTTAACTTAACTGTTTAGCTTCATAACTTTTTCAAAAGCACATGGTTCTCTCCCTGACGTCACGTGACGTCTTATACAGTGTCCAGTCCTCTGGCGGATTTCTATATCTAACACTCCCCCCTGACTTAAAAAAGAATGTCATCCATGACATTTGACTTGCAATACAGAATAATTCTTTACAAGAGTAGTAGCTTTTGATTCAGAATATTCCTTACTTCTTAAATCCTGGAGTGGGGTGATCAGGCCCAGCTCCCTACAGACCACTTAATCTCTTAGTTCATCTCTCCATACTGGTGTTTACGATTCTGTAGTACAACGACTATCTTAAGACAGTTTTAACAGCATTCACATGACGAATGTTTAAATACAATTAGGACAATTCTCGTGTACAACAATGTAATAGGCAAAAAAAGAAAAAAACTGTTTATCTGCACTGGAATGACTGGTATGGCACTCTCCATTGTGGCAGCTGTGGTACTACTGGCTGGGGCATCATATGAGGCACTATCATGTTCGCATTCCAGGACATCGTGGGTGGTACCGGTGGAACTATATAGTTCAAGGTTGGTGGTAGCACACAGTACTGGTTCACTGGCAGTTCAGGTATGTAGGGTGTTGGCGGTGTAGGTATCCCGCACTGCTGTATTTCTGCAAATGGACTGGCACGAACCTGCTGCACGTAAGTTGGTTCCCCAGGAGTGTCATAAGTAAGGCGCTTTGGGCCCTGTCTCAGACGCCGAGGCCGGCCTAAGTTGTCAGTATACTCTTGTTCGACCATCTCTCCATTATCTGCTTGAGGGTCCTCCATCAACGGTGCCTCGTTAGAGGTACCAGCAATGTTAGCTTCTGTTCCCGTTTCACTAGACACCTCACCAGCAGGAACATAGGTGATACCTGGTTGTGGTTCGTCTTTCCTTGTAGACTCTACCTGTATCTGTGTTTGGTCATTTCTATCACGTCTCAGTGGGCGGTTACCGCATGAAATTTCTGGAAGATCGTCTTCGCTGTCACTTCCGTCCCCTTCGTGTACCAGTGGTTGGGTGTCATCACAAAAGTAAGGTGCCGGTGTTCTGCTCTTTTTTACAGGAGGGAGGTCCTCCCAGGGTTTCCCTGGCAACCAGTCACAAGGGAGTAAGAGGTTTCGATGTAGAGTACAGCTAGGTCCCTGAATTGATTCTGGCCTTACGTCGTATACTGGGCTCCCCTCCCCCTTTCTTGCAACGACCAGATGAATTTGGTCTTCCCAGAACACACAGAGCTTTCCTGGTCCACCACGAGGAGTGAGGTTGCGTACCAGGACACGATCTCCTACTTGCAGCGCTGATGATCTTACTCGTTTGTCATAATTCTTTTTCCCTCTCATGGCACTTTTCATGGCAGATTTTGACGCGAGTGAGTAAGCTTCTTGCATGGCAGACTTCCACTTAGTAACATACTCAGCATGTGATTTGGCTCCCGTTTCCTCCTCGAGATCAAACATTACATCAATTGGCAGGCGAGGATTACGACCAAATAAAAGAAAAAATGGAGCATAACCTGTTGACTCAGGGACAGTGCAGTTGTATGCATGAACGAGTTTATTTACATGATCTCTCCAGCTGGATTTGTGAGTTTCAGGTAGGGTTCGCAACATACTGAGTAACGTACGGTTCATTCGCTCAACCAAACCATTGCCCTGTGGATGGTATGGAGTAGTCCTCGAGTGCATTACTCCAGAAAGTTCCTCAAGCCTCTTGAACAAACGGTTTTCAAACTCGCCTCCCATGTCATGATGGATTTTCTCAGGAAACCCAAAGCGTGAGATGAAATTATTGAAGATCTTGTCTGCAGCAGTAATAGCGGTCTTATTCCTCGTTGGGTACGCTTGCGCATACTTGGTAAAGTGATCTACCACCACCAGGATATATTCATAGCCTCCTGAGCTCCGCTCTAGGTGCACAAAGTCAATAGAAACTATTTGAAGAGGAGCCGTTGTTGTAATTGGCTGTAATGGTTCTCTTGTTGGTAGATTTGGACGTCTCTGTTTTAGGCATCGGCATACGTGATGGATAAAGTTCTGTACATCTCTCCTCATGTGTGGCCAATAAAATCTCTTTCGAGCCAGAGCTAGCACTCTCTCAACACCAAGGTGTCCCATTTCTTCATGGAGTTCACGGTAAACGGTGCGACGAAATTTCAGTGGGAGAACAACCTGCTGGTTACAATAAAGTAACCCACTCTTCCTGTGTACATGAAACTTGTGCCACTCGTTCAGGAGCTTATGAATCAAAGGTGATTCTTGGTACTTTTCCTTCACTGTCGGCTTGTGGTTTGCTTTGAGTAATTCAAGGACGCGTCCAATGTGAGGTTCTTCTTTCTGTGCTTTCATTAAATCCACCACTCTTACTTGATTGCAAGATGCTAATGACAGGGCGTCGACAAGATGGAGTTCCTCTTCATCAGTCAGGGCTGTCAGCCAAATTGAGTCCCCATTTGACAATGTCTGGACTGCAGAGATTGATGCATGCAAGCTTTCGGGAGTTAACTTCTCAGAGTACAACTGTCCATGTAGGTGTGGAAGTCACCGGGCAATCGGGAAAGGCTATCAGCATCAGCATTCAACCTGCCTGATCGATACCGTATTTCAAAGTTAAAGTCTGCAAGCTCTCCCACCCACCGCAATCCTGTAGCATTTAACTTAGCAGATGTTAACACATAAGTCAAGGGATTGTTGTCGGTGTATACTACAAATTCAGGAGCGTAATAGAGGTAGTCCCTGAACTGTTCTGTCACTGCCCATTTCAATGCTAAGAATTCCAATTTGCCAGAGTGCATGTGGTAGTTACGTTCAGCCGGGGTCAGAGTCCTAGAGGCATATGCAATTACTCGGGTAGAGCCGTTCTGCTCTAATCTACCAAACACTTTCTTCCCACCAGCTTAACTATGCGTTCCTGTTGCCTGGGAGTGATGTGACTAGCATACACACCTCTGTCTTGGGCATCTCCTAACCCCTTTCCTTTAAACGATTCTCTCTCAGAAAGTTCCTTGATTGCTTTGCATAACACTTTATGCTTTGGCCAATGAGCCTTCTGGCAACGCATCGAGCAATACCAAACAGACTGGCACCTTGAACACTGTAGTAACTGTGTGTGGCAATCGGGCTTCAGGCAACAACTACACTGGTGGGACTTCTCTTTCTCTGGCGAGGCTACTCCCTGTCCCGCGGGGGTAGCCTGGCTGCGTTTCCCGGATGACTTCTGAGCCTGATCTGACAGTAGCGTGAAATATGGTTCAAGCCACCACAGAGGTAGCAATGTGGACATCGGTCGCTTTCCCCCTTCCTTCTACACTCTTGGCAACCAGGTCGTCTTGTTGCAGCTTTCACTCCACCCCCACCATGATGACTAGGTATCATAGTGTCTGCTTTCTGGTTACCTGCTACTTCCCGGAGGGTCTTAACTTCCGATTTCACTGTGGCCAGCTCTGCTTGTACAGCCTTCAGTGTACCTAGGATTTGTGAGTACTTCTGCAATTCTTTCCTTGTGTTTGGTTCTAATGCACTTTCAACGGTGAACACCTTTGCAGACTTTCCCCTGTTGGTAAGACTGAACTTATTACTTCGCTCGGCTTCTGCCGATATGGCTAGGCTCATTGCTCCAATGAGGTCTTCGTCTGCGACTTTTGGGTTTTGAGTGAGAGGTCTTATTTTTGTACGGATGGTTTCATCAGCGAGACCAGTTTCCAAGTCATGCAGGAACAAACTTTGGACTGAGGAAGCATCATACTTAACCACACTATCAGACTCTTTTGAAGCACTAATTATCTTCTGTCTAATCGTGAGTGCTCTCATCAAAAATGACTGCGGGTCTTCATTGGGCAGCTGGGCAATGTTTGGTAGAAGCTGGTAAAGTTCTGTGGCATTTTTCTCATGAAAATGGAAGCGAGGAATCTTACGCAGGCTGGGCAGGGTTAGGTCAGTCATGTTTTCTAGATAGCTTCTTAGTTGCAGGCCTGGCTGTATAGCACGGACTACGGCACTGTTACGAAAAATAGTATTGCGTGACAAGCGTTACTGTCTAGAAGCTTCGCGAGAGTTCGTAGTTTGTTTATATTTAGGTTTGTGCGTAAGCCTTTCTAAATCGGTGTGTTTTGTAATCTTTCTATAATTAGATTCATTACTAATTTAGAAAGTTCTAGAAGTTTATTGTAAGAGTATATAAGTAGACGAGTCCAAGAGGAGTGTTTTTCTAACTAGTTTTTCACAAGCGAAGAGAGTTGGCGTTGGCCGTGTTTAGTCAAGTGTGACAGAAGCTGTGTTTATTCAAGTTGGCGGAGGCCGTGTAAGTTTATCGAATACGTGTTGTTCAGAGTTTTACTTCGTGGAAACTACGTTCATTTTGGAATAAATCTTCTTGTTGTTGTTCCGACAACCCTGCGTTCAGATTAGTCTGCAAGCTAACTTTCCTCAAAACACACGAACTCGTAACATTGGGGGCCTGTCCGGGAGAGGAATTCATTTGTTTGCTGACTACAGAAACCAGGAAAGGACAATTCAAGAAGGAGTTACAGAAAAAGTAAGAAGAACTGTGCAAGAGAGTATATTGTGTTTTTGCTGTGGAATACTGCTATGGAAATGGAAAAGCTTTTGCAGATGGGGAAAGAATTCGGATTGCAAGGAGAAAAGCTTCTCGAGTTTGTGAGGGAAGAGGAAGAAAAAGAAGAAAAACGCAGACAATTGGAGGAAGAAAGAGAAGAAAAAAGGAGGCGGTTTGAAGAAGAAAAGGAAGAGAAACGTCGATTACTTGAAGAAGATAAAAGGAGAGAAGACGAAGAGAGAGAAGCTAGGCGACAAGAACGCGAACTAAGAAAATTGGAGATGGAAGCCGAGCTGTTGAAACAGAAAGAGGCTATTGAAGCCGCAAAAAGAGAACATGAGCTGGAAATTGCACGTTTGGCTGTGGAGAGTGCTGACGGGCGTCCTGAAGTGAGAGAGGATCGGGCTAAGGCACCTAAACTCCCCTCGTTTGTTGATGGTAAAGACGATTTGGACGCGTATTTGCAGAGGTTCGAGAGATTTGCCGAAACAGCTAATTGGAAAAAAGATGGATGGGCATCGAAGCTCAGTGCTCTGTTGTCTGGACGGGCACTAGAAGTGTATTCACGTCTATCGGAGGACGCAGCTAAGGATTATGACAAGGTAAAGATTAATGAAGAGATATGACCTTACCGAAGACGGCTATCGTCGAAAATTTAGAGCATCCAAACCGGAAGTTGACGAAAGTCCGGAGCAGTTTATTGTGCGACTGGACAGATACCTGTTACGTTGGCTAGAGCTTTCGAATACTGCGCGAAGCTTTGATGGTCTTAAGGACTTGATCGTGAAAGAACAATTTATTGACTCTTGCCCTAAGGATTTGGCAATTCACCTGCGAGAAAGGGCACCTGAGACTCTAGCAAAGATTGCGAAGATCGCTGACCAGTACTTGGAGGCTCATGGTAAACATTTGTTCAGCTCAGCGAGCAGAAAGCCAACAGTGCAGCCTGAGAGGGAAGAGGCCAAGAACATGCAGATTAATCCACCAGCTCTGCATTGCTTTAAGTGCAACACCCGAGGTCATAAAGCTGTCAACTGCCCAACCCTAACAAGGAAGTGTTTCCTATGTGGTAAGCAGGGACATGAAGCTAGAAACTGTCGAACAGGTGGACGCAGATCAGGAGGACAAAGTAAGGATGGTAACCCTGTGCAGCGTGGTCAAGTGAGTGCCAGTTGTTTAGTTCAACCACCTGAGGATAAAGCTACTGATGAAGAAGTTAAGGCCTGTATTAAAGATGATAAGTTGCTGTTAGCCTGTGGTAAGAAGATTCCATTGTTGAGTAGTGCTTGTGTTGAACCGTTGACTGGAGTGAGAAGTAAAATGCCTGTCGTGAAAGGTAGAGTTGGAGAGAAGCCTGTTGATGTCCTGAGAGATACTGGTTGTAGTGCAATTGTAGTAAAGAGGGACCTTGTGTCTGAGGATCAGTTTACTGGTGAATTTAATGTTATGCTGCTCATTGACAATACGGCAAGGAAAGTTCCCATCGCAAAGATTGATGTTGATACACCTTATCTCAAGGGCCAAGTGGAAGCGCAGTGTCTTCCCGATGCTGTTTATGATTTAATTATTGGTAATGTACCAGGCGCAAGAGCCGCTGACGACCCAGACCCAAGCTGGCAAGTTCCTGTACAAGAAGCTTGTGCTGTAACCACGAGAAATCAAGCTAAGAAAGCTGGAGAACATATTCCGTTGAAGGTACCAGATACCAAAGAAAGTCCCGTAGTTGATAGAGAAAAGCTCAAGCAAATGCAGCGTGATGACGAGAGCCTACAGAA
>NC_090896.1:7446660-7471660 GCF_036669925.1 Montipora capricornis
TTGGGACGTACGAGACATGTCATAAAAGTAACCCTCGGATTACGTACTCACTTCCTCAAAGATTTGTTGAGCCTTCTCTTGCAAGAAAATTCTTTCTTGTTTAACGGAAAAACTACTTTCAAACGCATGGAATCAGTATGGGTACAAGAATGGTAGCATGTTTTCCCAATTTTTTCATAGCTGCGGTTGAAGTTGAAACAGAAATCATCAAACTAAGTTTATTCAAGCCTCTTCTTTGCAAAAGATACATCGACGACATCTTTTTTCTATGTAGCACAACCAAAGAAGAAATAAACAATTTCACAGAGCTACCAAATAGCTATCGTCCAACAATAAAATTCACGGATGAGATTCAGATCTTAGATACATGTGCATACATTCTATTCTTGGTGTACGGCCGCACTTTATACCGAGGAACAAAAACTTCCCAGTTCACGCACTTTACTTCCTGTCATCCTCTGGGCATCAGGCAAGGCAGGGTTTCTCAGAAAAAAAAAATACTCACAACCAAAATTTGAAGAAAACATCGCACAATTCAAACAAAATTTACGCCACAGGGGTTATCCAGATAACGTTGTGAACATGCCCTAATCTGAAGTCAATTTTAGCAAAGGAATGTCGCCTCTAAAAGAAAGGAAAAAGCGCGCAAAAAGATTTTGCTGTAATTCAGTTGTACAGAATATCATCCATCATCCAGTCACTTATCTCAACAGAGATTTTAACCAAAAGCTGGCTTCTTATACAAAACCAGCCCTTGCTGAGAAAAATCTTCAAAAATCCTCCCCTTATTTCGTATAGAAAAGGGAGATCTTTGAAAAATGTACTCGTTAGAGCAAAACTCTGAGGATCTTTCAAGACAAATGGGAGTGGTGTTTGGCCACGTCATGCGAAGTGACCCGTGATGACGGACGTTTTATGAAACCGGAAGTGTTTACAGACGGAAGTCAGTTCTGTCGCTAACCGGTTTCATCCGAGACTAGAAGTTAAAGAAATTGCACATAAATTTATTTCTTTGATAAATTTAGGGGGTGACTCTTAACTACCAAAACGGTGCTATGGACCCCTTCAAATAGTCATTTCTCGAATTCCTTTAACTATACAGTATGGTTCGACTCACAACCATATTTGAGTTTTTGCCCGTTGACTGTTAAATTATTGGCCATTTGACGTTAGACGGTTAACCCCATTGAGACCCTGTAACACGTGTTTCACCTTCAACGGAATTTAATCCTCTGGATAAGAAGCTATGACAATCTTAGCAGACTTCATCTCAAGGTCAAATTATGTGTGGTACGTCCATGCTCTAGTCGAAGTGAGTTGATTTGTTTAATCTAGACTTCGTTCACCCGCCCCAAGGATTGAGAGGCTGTCTCCGTAAAAGACCGGATGATCTGGTTTGAAAAATAGATTTCGCTCATTTCTTGTGTGTTGCAAGACTTTCATATGCTGCTAAAATCACAATCCGCTTGATCGAATCTTTTAATGTTTTGGAGTTTTGAGGGATTTTTGGTTCACCCGCTCAAACGCTCCTGGTGCCTTACATCTTGGCTTCAATTTGACTCAACTTTGAAGATCAATTTATCAAGAACTAACGAAGCCTGTAAAAAAACAAAAAAACGGTGACCAGTTACTTCAAGTCTTTTGAATGCTCAAATGTGAGTTTCATTAACATTGACATTGAATGAAGCTAGCAGAGAGACTTTAAAGGCATACAGCATGATCAGACACGCGAATTGCGCTCAACTTCCAACTATATTTATGAAAAAGTTAGGCGGTCTTTTTCAATCAATCATCAGGCTGTGTGATAGGGGTGCCTTTTAAGTCTCGCTGGTAGCTTTATTTATTCTCAATGTTAATGAAAGTCACCTTTGTGCATTCAAAAGACATGAAGTAACTGGCCATTTTTTTTTTGTGCAGTCTTCGTTATTTCTTGATAAAGCGATCTTTAAAGTTGGATCAAATAGAAGCCTCGATATAGGGCGCCAGGAGAGTTCGAGCGGGTGAACCAAACTCGATCCCTCAAAACTCCAATAATTTAGAAGATCCGATAAAGCGGATTGTGGTTTTAGTATCAGCACACGAAAGTCTTACAACACACAAGAAATGAGCGAAATCTATTTTTCAAACCAGATCGACCGGACCGCTTTTACGGAGACAGCTTAAAGTCTAAAAGGTATGGCATTCCTGGGTTCTATGGAAGCAGCAATTTTTTAAATGATCAAGAAACGTTTAATTTGTGAGACATGTTTCGATGTGTCTCACATCTCCGTCAGTTGTCAAAAGAGTCGAAAAAATGTCTGAATTTCAATGTAACTACATGTACCAAGAGGCGACACCGTACTTTTCTTTGTTTTCAAATAAATTTAAGCATGAAATCATAGTGCATTTTGCATGCTTTTCTTGGTTGTTAAAAATTTAGACAGTTTTTTTTTTCTAAATCATTATATGTACCTAACGAAAATGCGAGACACATAGAAGCGTGTCTTAAAAATTAAAAGGTCACGTGTTCTTTTTTGTCGTTTAAAGACAACCTCCACTCCAACAAAAAATACTAGTAACCCGCGAGATGATGTTTTTAATGAAAAATTTCAAAGCCTTTGTGACTGAAATGAATGAATTTTAGAATCGCTTATAATATTTCTGTTTTCTGTCGCCCCCATCTTGAATAATTGTGACGTATTACGGTTACGCTATCGTCACTTAAGCCTCGTTTTCACCAGCTACGCAAGCACAAGGGCAAGCATAAACGCAAGCACAATAAACACTCAATGACTGGTCCTGAGTGTTCCCCCGAAGCGAGGCCGAGGGAAACATTGAGATTCTCGATGACGTCATATATTTTGCACTGTTGCCCACTAAAAGACTTTTGGCGGGAAACAGTTTTGTTGTTAGATGTCATGTGACCTCGAAGTAACCACTGAGAGCGCGCTTCTGGGGGAAAAACCCACTCTTATAACAAGAGCGCTTATTTCACCGTGACAACGGGCCTGACGCAAGCATAAGCACGCGCACAAGGATCAATTTTTCTCCTTTTCCTTGTGCGTGCGCTTATGCTTGCGTTCGCTTGCACAACGCAAGCTGTGATGTTTGTCCAGTGAAAAAGACCCGTTCCACATTCCACTCGCTCCGTCGCGTTGTAAGAGAGAACATAGAACTAGCGAATCTTTGCGAGTCTCTGCGTTGTGCTTGTGCTTTCCATATGCTTCGTTTTTTGGTTGACACAAATCTCTTGTGCTTGCTACTAAAAACCAGGCTTAAGCACAAACTCTTTTGTCTAAGAACAATAATGCAACCGTAACACGTCACAGATATTCGAGATGACGGCACCTGTGAAATTTAAAGAGATAAAAAAGTCGATTCTAAAATTTACTTTTTTCAGTTAAAAAACTTTTTTTTTTTTAATTTAAAAACTAATTTGATTCCCAACATTTTTCGGTTTAAAGTTTTTTTAGTGGGAGTAGAGGTTCCAAAGTGCTATAAACTACTCACCCCATGATACGCTGGCATAGCCCCCAAATATATTCTGGTTCACCTTGATTATGGTAACAGTTGGCCCTTTTCCATGACACAAAGAGTGAAAGGTCGTAGAAGCCCAGCCGTCCCTTGAACCACGCCAGCAGAGTTTCCAGTAACTGTTGCTTTGTGCTACTGGCTTCAGCCATTCGCTTAGTTGGACTAGGTAAGTTTGATTTCTTCCAATAATGACAGACTTTTCTAAGCCCTTTGCAATCTTTTCTGTTAAACGAACAAACCGTTCCATTTAGATCACAACTCCCAAGATCCGTGGTACAGCGGATCGCTTCAACTCGCGAATCGCTTATAATATATTAATGACATAACAGATGAAATTCAGTCAAAATGTTTACTTTACGCTGATGATACTTCGCTTTTTGAAGTCGTTGATTCACCAGATAACACTGCGTTGATGTTGAATAAAAATAAAAACCTTTAATCCATACAAAGGTGGGCTACGAAATGGCTTGTTACAATCAATCCTAGTAAAACTGAATGTATGTCGTTTTCATCTAGACGGGTAAAACCGCTACATCCCGACCTATTTTACAATGGAAATAACATTTCTGAAGTTTCTAACCATACTCACTTAGGCATAACGCTGTCTTCTAATCTGACATGGAGAGCTCACATATTTAGTGTTAATCAAAAGCTAGTTAAATATTAAATATGTTGAAAGGAATTAGGTATGAAGTAGGCAGGAATACACTCAGAAAATTGTACAAGTCGGTTATCAGATCTGTTATGGAGTATGCTGATGTGCTTTGGGACGGCGGTACTGATGAGGAAAGCGAATTCCTTGAATCGGTTCAGTATGAAGCCGGGAAAGTCGTGACAGGTGCTATGAGGGGAACTAGTAGGATTCGCCTTATGGTAGAGCTGGGGTGGCAGGAGATGAAAGTCAGACGCGATATTCATAAGCCGATTTGTTATTTTAAGATAGTAAATAATTTGAGTCCGTCTTATCTTAAGGATCTGCTGCCCGGCTAGAGCCTGTGAGAGAACTCATTTTACCCTTCGATCTTCTCAAAATTTTACTCTTTTCCCTGTACACACGTGCACAGAGCACTTTAAAAGGTCTTTCTTCCCTTCCACAACTAAACCGTGGAACGACATTGATTTGGAAATTCGTCAATCTGATTCAGTTAGCTCTTTTAAGAGAGCGTTAGTTAATTATTTTAATGTTCCAAAGTATTTTTCGCCTTTTGATTATTCTCTTGACAGATACTCTTTTGTAATTCATACTAGACTGCGGCTGGGCGCTTGTGGTCTAAATTATTATCGTTTTAAGATCGCTGTTAAGTCTTCACCTATTTGTAGCTGCGGCTTTGACAATGATGCTATATACAACTCATTTCTTTTTACAATGTCCTAATCATGCTGCCCTAAGATCTGATTTGCTCACTGCTGCTGCTGGGATAGCTTTTGGCCAATGGTTTAAATATTCTGACCAGCAAAAAGTTGAACATTTTCTATTTGGCTCTTCTGGCATGTCAAATAATGAAAACGTTGAAATTTTCTCTCATGTGCAGCACTTTATAAGAGAGTCTAAACGTTTTCTTTTTCTTTTTGTGGTCATTATAATTAACCTAATTAACTTAAACTTTCTTTTTTGACTTACTTTGTATCCCGTGCCCTTGTTTTATTTTTATGTGGTAATTAGAATTTTGGGGTAAACCCCCCGTGATGAGCTCATTTAGCTCTTGGGGCAAACATGTATATAAATATGTTAAAATAAAAAATAAATAAATACAAAGAATGGATACCATTGGGAAGGACCATTCTTCTCATAGCACACTTCGCCCGTATTGCACAAGGACGAGAACGAGAAGGATGATAAACCCGAAAGACTAAGGATGGTGGCAGGAGGTTATAATTGAGCCTGTGGACGGGCCCTTTGTGCAGAGGCTTTTAAAAAGAGAAATAACACTGTTATTTCTTCGTTAATAGAATGCTTGATTTAACTATCGGTCATATGATCTTAAAACAGGTTACTATTTCGTGAGCCGTAAAGAGGAGGTAGCCCCCACCCCGGTTAAGTGATGGACTTGATTTCCTAATGGTTAGAACTTCGTTAACGTCGAATTTACCCTTGCGTTCCTCTCTACCGATATAACCGCTTTGACTTTTCTTCAAAACGTCAAGTGATTAAAGGGCACGCAAGGCGTGTAAAACAAAACTGTCAGCATCAGTCGCAATAGTACCTTCATTAGACTGGACTTTACCTGAGCAGTTTCTTCCGTCTCCTTCATAGCCTTTTTTGCAAGTGCAATTGTAAGATCCTACGGTATTCGCACAAGTGGCATTCACGTGGCACTCGTTTTCAGATGAACATTCGTCAATGTCTGGAAGCAAAATGAACACAACAAAGGGAACTCGATGAATGCAGTCCAAACAATGCAACATGGCAACGACCACGAGGTCGAAATGTGCCAAAACACCACGTGACTCATGGGTACGCAAGTCGTGCAAAACAAAACCTTCATTAGACTGGACTTTACCTGAGCAGTTTCTTCCGTCACCTCCATATCCTCTTTTACAAGTGCAATTGTAAGATCCTATGGTATTTGTACAGGTGGCATTCACATGGCACTCGTTTTCAGATGAACACTCGTCAATATCTGGAAGCACATGAACAGAACAAAGCGATCTCAAGGGCTGCACTCCGAATACAACAATGTAACAACGACCAAAAGGTCGACGTGTGCCAAAACGTCACGTGACTCATAGACACGCAAGGCGCGCAAAAAAACAAAAAAATAAAGAACCTGTCAGGATCAGTTGCGATAATACCTTCATTAGACTGCACTTTACCTGAGCAGTTTCTTCCTTCTCCTTCATATCCCTTTCTGCAAGTGCAATCGTAAGATCCTATGGTATTCGTACAGGTGGCATTCACGTGGCACTGGTTTTCAGATGAACACTCGTCAATATCTGGAAGCAAATGAACAGAACGAAGCGATCTCAAGGACTGCACTCCAAATACAACAATGTTGCAACGACCAAAAGGTCGACGTGTGCCCAAACGTCACGTGACTCATATGCACGCAAGGCGCGCGCAAAAAAAAAAAAAAAAACCTGTCAGGATCAGTTGCGATAATACCTTCATTAGACTGCACTTTACCTGAGCAGTTTCTTCCTTCTCCTCCATATCCCTTTTTGCAAGTGCAATTGTAAGATCCTATAGTATTCGTGCAGGTGGCATTCACGTGACACTGGTTTTCGGATGAACACTCGTCAATGTCTGGAACCAAATGAACGAAAGAAAGCCAATTCGAGGACTGCACTTTCAAATTGTTATTTCAAACAAAACAACATGGCGACGACTGAGAGGTCGAGGTGCCAAAACATCACGTGACTAATGGGCACGCAAGGCGTGCAAAACAGAACTGTCAGCATCAATCGTGAGAGTACCTTCATTAGACTGGACTTTACCTGAGCAGTTTCTTCCGTCTCCTTGATATCCTTTTTTGCACGTGCAATTGTAAGATCCTATGGTATTCATACATCTGGCATTAAGGTCACAGTTGTTTTCAGATAAACACTCGTCAATGTCTGAAATCAAATAAACATAACAAAACAATCTCGAGGACAGCACTTTCAAGTAAGGCAACAATGCGACGACAAGGTCGGTGTGTGCAAAAACATAACGTGACTAACGGGGGTGCAAAACAAACTTGCTAGTATCAGTTTCAACAGTACCTTCATTAGATTGGACTTTACCTGAGCAGTTTCTTCCGTCGCCTCCATATCCTTTTTTGCATGTGCAATTGTAAGATCCCATGATATTGGTACATCTAGCATTCACGTCACACTCGTTTTGAGATGAACACTCATCAACATCTGTAACGAAATGAACAGAAAAAGGCGAACTCGCCGAAACCACTTTAAAGAAAACAATATGGCGACGAGAACAAGGTCCATGCGCGCGAAAACATCACGTAATTAATGGGCATTTAAGACGTTCAAAATGAAACTCAGCATCAGTCGCGATAATACCTTCATTAGACGTTTTGGATTTTACCTGCGCAGTTTCTTCCGTCTCCTTGATATCCACTATTGCAAGTGCAAGTGTAAGCTCCCATGGTATTGATGCATGTGGCATTCACGTGACACCTTTTTTCAGATGAACACTCGTCAATGTCTGGAACCAAATAAGCATAACAAAGCGGGCTCGAAGACTGCACTTTCAAATTCTTATTTCAAACAAAACAACATGGCGACGACTAAGAGGTCGAGCTGCCAAAACACCACGTGACTAATGGGCACGGAAGGCGTGCAAAACAGAACTGTCAACATCAGTCGTGAGAGTACCTTCATTAGACTGAACCTTACCTAAGCAGTTTCTTCCGTCTCCTTGATATCCTTCTTTGCACGTGCATTTGTAAGATCCTATGGTATTCATACATCTGGCATTAAGGTCACAGTTGTTTTCAGATAAACACTCGTCAATGTCTGAAATCAAATAAACATAACAAAACAATCTCGAGGACAGCACTTTCAAGTAAGGCAACAATGCGACGACAAGGTCGGTGTGTGCAAAAACATAACGTGACTAACGGGGGTGCAAAACAAACTTGCTAGTATCAGTTTCAACAGTACCTTCATTAGATTGGACTTTACCTGAGCAGTTTCTTCCGTCGCCTCCATATCCTTTTTTGCATGTGCAATTGTAAGATCCCATGATATTGGTACATCTAGCATTCACGTCACACTCGTTTTGAGATGAACACTCATCAACATCTGTAACGAAATGAACAGAAAAAGGCGAACTCGCCGAAACCACTTTAAAGAAAACAATATGGCGACGAGAACAAGGTCCATGCGCGCGAAAACATCACGTAATTAATGGGCATTTAAGACGTTCAAAATGAAACTCAGCATCAGTCGCGATAATACCTTCATTAGACGTTTTGGATTTTACCTGCGCAGTTTCTTCCGTCTCCTTGATATCCACTATTGCAAGTGCAAGTGTAAGCTCCCATGGTATTGATGCATGTGGCATTCACGTGACACCTTTTTTCAGATGAACACTCGTCAATGTCTGGAACCAAATAAGCATAACAAAGCGGGCTCGAAGACTGCACTTTCAAATTCTTATTTCAAACAAAACAACATGGCGACGACTAAGAGGTCGAGCTGCCAAAACACCACGTGACTAATGGGCACGGAAGGCGTGCAAAACAGAACTGTCAACATCAGTCGTGAGAGTACCTTCATTAGACTGAACCTTACCTAAGCAGTTTCTTCCGTCTCCTTGATATCCTTCTTTGCACGTGCATTTGTAAGATCCTATGGTATTCATACATCTGGCATTAAGGTCACAGTTGTTTTCAGATAAACACTCGTCAATGTCTGAAATCAAATAAACATAACAAAACAATCTCGAGGACAGCACTTTCAAGTAAGGCAACAATGCGACGACAAGGTCGGTGTGTGCAAAAACATAACGTGACTAACGGGGGTGCAAAACAAACTTGCTAGTATCAGTTTCAACAGTACCTTCATTAGATTGGACTTTACCTGAGCAGTTTCTTCCGTCGCCTCCATATCCTTTTTTGCATGTGCAATTGTAAGATCCCATGATATTGGTACATCTAGCATTCACGTCACACTCGTTTTGAGATGAACACTCATCAACATCTGTAACGAAATGAACAGAAAAAGGCGAACTCGCCGAAACCACTTTAAAGAAAACAATATGGCGACGAGAACAAGGTCCATGCGCGCGAAAACATCACGTAATTAATGGGCATTTAAGACGTTCAAAATGAAACTCAGCATCAGTCGCGATAATACCTTCATTAGACGTTTTGGATTTTACCTGCGCAGTTTCTTCCGTCTCCTTGATATCCACTATTGCAAGTGCAAGTGTAAGCTCCCATGGTATTGATGCATGTGGCATTCACGTGACACCTTTTTTCAGATGAACACTCGTCAATGTCTGGAACCAAATAAGCATAACAAAGCGGGCTCGAAGACTGCACTTTCAAATTCTTATTTCAAACAAAACAACATGGCGACGACTAAGAGGTCGAGCTGCCAAAACACCACGTGACTAATGGGCACGGAAGGCGTGCAAAACAGAACTGTCAACATCAGTCGTGAGAGTACCTTCATTAGACTGAACCTTACCTAAGCAGTTTCTTCCGTCTCCTTGATATCCTTCTTTGCACGTGCATTTGTAAGATCCTATGGTATTCATACATCTGGCATTAAGGTCACAGTTGTTTTCAGATAAACACTCGTCAATGTCTGAAATCAAATAAACATAACAAAACAATCTCGAGGACAGCACTTTCAAGTAAGGCAACAATGCGACGACAAGGTCGGTGTGTGCAAAAACATAACGTGACTAACGGGGGTGCAAAACAAACTTGCTAGTATCAGTTTCAACAGTACCTTCATTAGATTGGACTTTACCTGAGCAGTTTCTTCCGTCGCCTCCATATCCTTTTTTGCATGTGCAATTGTAAGATCCCATGATATTGGTACATCTAGCATTCACGTCACACTCGTTTTGAGATGAACACTCATCAATATCTGTAACGAAATGAACAGAAAAAGGCGAACTCGCCGAAACCACTTTAAAGAAAACAATATGGCGACGAGAACAAGGTCCATGCGCGCGAAAACATCACGTAATTAATGGGCATTTAAGACGTTCAAAATGAAACTCAGCATCAGTCGCGATAATACCTTCATTAGACGTTTTGGATTTTACCTGCGCAGTTTCTTCCGTCTCCTTGATATCCACTATTGCAAGTGCAAGTGTAAGCTCCCATGGTATTGATGCATGTGGCATTCACGTGACACCTTTTTTCAGATGAACACTCGTCAATGTCTGGAACCAAATAAGCATAACAAAGCGGGCTCGAAGACTGCACTTTCAAATTCTTATTTCAAACAAAACAACATGGCGACGACTAAGAGGTCGAGCTGCCAAAACACCACGTGACTAATGGGCACGGAAGGCGTGCAAAACAGAACTGTCAACATCAGTCGTGAGAGTACCTTCATTAGACTGAACCTTACCTAAGCAGTTTCTTCCGTCTCCTTGATATCCTTCTTTGCACGTGCATTTGTAAGATCCTATGGTATTCATACATCTGGCATTAAGGTCACAGTTGTTTTCAGATAAACACTCGTCAATGTCTGAAATCAAATAAACATAACAAAACAATCTCGAGGACAGCACTTTCAAGTAAGGCAACAATGCGACGACAAGGTCGGTGTGTGCAAAAACATAACGTGACTAACGGGGGTGCAAAACAAACTTGCTAGTATCAGTTTCAACAGTACCTTCATTAGATTGGACTTTACCTGAGCAGTTTCTTCCGTCGCCTCCATATCCTTTTTTGCATGTGCAATTGTAAGATCCCATGATATTGGTACATCTAGCATTCACGTCACACTCGTTTTGAGATGAACACTCATCAACATCTGTAACGAAATGAACAGAAAAAGGCGAACTCGCCGAAACCACTTTAAAGAAAACAATATGGCGACGAGAACAAGGTCCATGCGCGCGAAAACATCACGTAATTAATGGGCATTTAAGACGTTCAAAATGAAACTCAGCATCAGTCGCGATAATACCTTCATTAGACGTTTTGGATTTTACCTGCGCAGTTTCTTCCGTCTCCTTGATATCCACTATTGCAAGTGCAAGTGTAAGCTCCCATGGTATTGATGCATGTGGCATTCACGTGACACCTTTTTTCAGATGAACACTCGTCAATGTCTGGAACCAAATAAGCATAACAAAGCGGGCTCGAAGACTGCACTTTCAAATTCTTATTTCAAACAAAACAACATGGCGACGACTAAGAGGTCGAGCTGCCAAAACACCACGTGACTAATGGGCACGGAAGGCGTGCAAAACAGAACTGTCAACATCAGTCGTGAGAGTACCTTCATTAGACTGAACCTTACCTAAGCAGTTTCTTCCGTCTCCTTGATATCCTTCTTTGCACGTGCATTTGTAAGATCCTATGGTATTCATACATCTGGCATTAAGGTCACAGTTGTTTTCAGATAAACACTCGTCAATGTCTGAAATCAAATAAACATAACAAAACAATCTCGAGGACAGCACTTTCAAGTAAGGCAACAATGCGACGACAAGGTCGGTGTGTGCAAAAACATAACGTGACTAACGGGGGTGCAAAACAAACTTGCTAGTATCAGTTTCAACAGTACCTTCATTAGATTGGACTTTACCTGAGCAGTTTCTTCCGTCGCCTCCATATCCTTTTTTGCATGTGCAATTGTAAGATCCCATGATATTGGTACATCTAGCATTCACGTCACACTCGTTTTGAGATGAACACTCATCAACATCTGTAACGAAATGAACAGAAAAAGGCGAACTCGCCGAAACCACTTTAAAGAAAACAATATGGCGACGAGAACAAGGTCCATGCGCGCGAAAACATCACGTAATTAATGGGCATTTAAGACGTTCAAAATGAAACTCAGCATCAGTCGCGATAATACCTTCATTAGACGTTTTGGATTTTACCTGCGCAGTTTCTTCCGTCTCCTTGATATCCACTATTGCAAGTGCAAGTGTAAGCTCCCATGGTATTGATGCATGTGGCATTCACGTGACACCTTTTTTCAGATGAACACTCGTCAATGTCTGGAACCAAATAAGCATAACAAAGCGGGCTCGAAGACTGCACTTTCAAATTCTTATTTCAAACAAAACAACATGGCGACGACTAAGAGGTCGAGCTGCCAAAACACCACGTGACTAATGGGCACGGAAGGCGTGCAAAACAGAACTGTCAACATCAGTCGTGAGAGTACCTTCATTAGACTGAACCTTACCTAAGCAGTTTCTTCCGTCTCCTTGATATCCTTCTTTGCACGTGCAATTGTAAGATCCTATGGTATTCATACATCTGGCATTAAGGTCACAGTTGTTTTCAGATAAACACTCGTCAATGTCTGAAATCAAATAAACATAACAAAACAATCTCGAGGACAGCACTTTCAAGTAAGGCAACAATGCGACGACAAGGTCGGTGTGTGCAAAAACATAACGTGACTAACGGGGGTGCAAAACAAACTTGCTAGTATCAGTTTCAACAGTACCTTCATTAGATTGGACTTTACCTGAGCAGTTTCTTCCGTCGCCTCCATATCCTTTTTTGCATGTGCAATTGTAAGATCCCATGATATTGGTACATCTAGCATTCACGTCACACTCGTTTTGAGATGAACACTCATCAATATCTGTAACGAAATGAACAGAAAAAGGCGAACTCGCCGAAACCACTTTAAAGAAAACAATATGGCGACGAGAACAAGGTCCATGCGCGCGAAAACATCACGTAATTAATGGGCATTTAAGACGTTCAAAATGAAACTCAGCATCAGTCGCGATAATACCTTCATTAGACGTTTTGGATTTTACCTGCGCAGTTTCTTCCGTCTCCTTGATATCCACTATTGCAAGTGCAAGTGTAAGCTCCCATGGTATTGATGCATGTGGCATTCACGTGACACCTTTTTTCAGATGAACACTCGTCAATGTCTGGAACCAAATAAGCATAACAAAGCGGGCTCGAAGACTGCACTTTCAAATTCTTATTTCAAACAAAACAACATGGCGACGACTAAGAGGTCGAGCTGCCAAAACACCACGTGACTAATGGGCACGGAAGGCGTGCAAAACAGAACTGTCAACATCAGTCGTGAGAGTACCTTCATTAGACTGAACCTTACCTAAGCAGTTTCTTCCGTCTCCTTGATATCCTTCTTTGCACGTGCAATTGTAAGATCCTATGGTATTCATACATCTGGCATTAAGGTCACAGTTGTTTTCAGATAAACACTCGTCAATGTCTGAAATCAAATAAACATAACAAAACAATCTCGAGGACAGCACTTTCAAGTAAGGCAACAATGCGACGACAAGGTCGGTGTGTGCAAAAACATAACGTGACTAACGGGGGTGCAAAACAAACTTGCTAGTATCAGTTTCAACAGTACCTTCATTAGATTGGACTTTACCTGAGCAGTTTCTTCCGTCGCCTCCATATCCTTTTTTGCATGTGCAATTGTAAGATCCCATGATATTGGTACATCTAGCATTCACGTCACACTCGTTTTGAGATGAACACTCATCAATATCTGTAACGAAATGAACAGAAAAAGGCGAACTCGCCGAAACCACTTTAAAGAAAACAATACTGCGACGAGAACAAGGTCCATGCGCGCGAAAACATCACGTAATTAATGGGCATTTAAGACGTTCAAAATGAAACTCAGCATCAGTCGCGATAATACCTTCATTAGACGTTTTGGATTTTACCTGCGCAGTTTCTTCCGTCTCCTTGATATCCACTGTTGCAAGTGCAAGTGTAAGCTCCCATGGTATTGATGCATGTGGCATTCACGTGACACCTTTTTTCAGATGAACACTCGTCAATGTCTGGAACCAAATAAGCATAACAAAGCGGGCTCGAAGACTGCACTTTCAAATTCTTATTTCAAACAAAACAACATGGCGACGACTAAGAGGTCGAGCTGCCAAAACACCACGTGACTAATGGGCACGGAAGGCGTGCAAAACAGAACTGTCAACATCACGGTAGCCTCGCAGCTCCTACAAGGTCTCACCTGATTGGAGACCACGCTTGAGGTTTAACAAAAGAACAAATAACAGAAACAATGGACCCTAGAGGATAGAGTTGCAGCCCTTTTGTTTTAGGCCTATGGTCCATTGTTTCTGTTATTTGTTCTTTTGTTAAGGGTTAGGGTGGTCTCCAATCAGATGAGACCTTGTAAGAGCTGCGAGGTGACCCCAACATCAGTCGTGAGAGTATCTTCATTAGACGGGACCTTACCTGAGCAGTTTCTTCCGTCTCCTTGATATCCTTTTTTGCACGTGCAATTGTAAGATCCTATGGTATTCATACATCTGGCATTAACGTCACAGTTGTTTTCAGATGAACACTCGTCAATGTCTGAAACCAAAGAAACATAGCAAAGCGAACTCGAGGACTGCACTTTTATTTCAAACAAAACAACATGACAACGACCAGGTGGTCGACGTGTTAAATGATCACGTGACTAATGGGCATGCAAGGCGTGCAAAACAAAACTGTCATTGACGGTAGTTGGTTATTCGAACTCTTTCAGTAAGAATGAAGTTTTCATAGTTCCTGTCTACTACCGATCTCGCACAGGAGCTCGTCAACGGGAGCCTTTATGTCCACTTTATTCCTTAAGTCAACCCTTTCCAGAGTAAATTTATTTTTAGGAACAGCTAGATTTCCTGCATCTTCATTGGCTTGCTGGACACAGGTTATCAGTTCATATACCTGCTGTACCTAATATGGTCAAGAAACACTTCAGCAGTAAAGCGAGATGAAAACATTTTTGCAGCTCTGAGGAAAAAGGGCCTACAAAAGCCGTTTTGGACCGGCATTGACCGAGGCAGAATTTGATGCTTTAGTCGGCAATACTACCCCCGGGAACACCAAAGAAGAGTCGTTGATCCTGGAGGTTTTAATAAAACAATTATTCTACTTGGACTTGCTGGATATAAAATGATTGTAACCAACTCGGCGCTTTGCGCCTCGTTGGTTATCTATCACTTCATAGCCAGCAAGCCCGTGTAGAATAATTGGCAAATATACATTTCGTTCCGTATCCTCAGTAACCGTATGCAGAAGCCATCGTTCTTTTGACTAAAAAGGGAAACGGAAGACGCTAAAGCGTTTGTAATTCCTTGAGTCGACCCTTTCTTGAGTAATTGATTTTTAGGAACATTTTTTTTCCCGCGAAAAGTATTATATTTCCCTTGACGCTGAGATAGCTCTGTTTGATTGGCTTTTACAACTGTGGGGGTGCTGAATCTCTCGAGGGAGGAGTTCTGTGAATAAATCTACTCGGGAAAGGGTTGACTCCTTGGCCAATTATGGGAGATTTATAAAGGCTTTATAAAGAGCGTTTATAAAGGCTCCCCTTGGTGAGCTCATGTCTGGCATCATTTACTGAATTGCCTTGAAAAATCCTATCTCGATCCTATTTTTGAAAGAAGCTCTCAGTTGTGTGCACCTGATAGATACATGTTCAACTACTATCCCTCCGTTTTGAACCAGGTCGTCCCACATCTTTATGCTTTGGACAAGAATATGTGAACGATTGAAATAAGATAATTTATTTTTTTTTTTGCCTTGGAGGATAGATATCAAGTTATTCAACTTTAAAATGGCGCGTTCGATTCTTTGGCATTGGTCAAATTATTCGCTTAGCTACTTGGCTAAAACCAACTAACAGGATATGGGATGCCGATCTCACCGTTTTCGCAGTGTCGTCCGGTGAATCCCGCTTTGCAGAAACACTTGTAGCTGTTCTCTTCGTACAATGGCAGACACTTTCCATTGTTCTTACAAGGCCAAACGCTACATCTTGACTATAAAGAATTAATCCAGATTTATTTGATATAATAATAGACTTGCGTGGAATGTTACGCTAAATCTTGATTGCTATGAGTTTGTGTAAAGTCTTAGCCAAAGGCATGGCCACGCGATCGCTTCATATGTCCTTTTTAAAGCAGTGAAACCTTCATCTTCCATTTCAACAACTAATTTGATAAGTGATACTGATTAAAAAGGTGGTAAAGATAATAAAGTGACATTGACGGTGAATGACGGTTTGGCCTTTCAATATTCAATTTATTCCTTTCGGTTTTGAACGATAAACTGAGGTTGTTATGTCTAGGCGACAAAGAACGTCAGCGACAACAAGCGACGGTGATGGTGTGCGACGTTCTTCGTAGCACTATTCGCATGTACGCAATGTGTACCTATTTTTTGATACTTTCATGCACATCGCATCTTATTTGCCATAAAACTTTGAATTTGTGTGGTTTGCAATAAAAAATAAATGAATAAATAACAGAAGAATTAAAAAGGAGAAAGAACACAAAAACACACACTGTACGCCATAAACGTCCAAGACTTACGACTTACCGCGATGCTGAAGTGGTGAAAGGATTCGTTGGACATGAATTTGTCCGAGTTGTTGTACTTGTCCGAAGGGAGCAGTTCACAAAGCAGTTTACCGTTGATGTTCGGGTATGCAGCCAGGTTGTATGAAAAACATGTCACAGTTTCCAAGCAGGCAAGCGAGCACTGGGGCGTCCGATCAACGTGACTATACCCAAGAATTGTGATATTCAAGTAGGAGAATTTGTCTTCTTTAAAGTTTGCATATCTGACACCAGTGTGAGTTTCCCCGCGACTGAAAACTTTGCCGGCCTTTTCCTCTGAGATAGATGATTTGCAACCAATCTCTATAGACCCAGATAACAATGGGATAACATACAATGCGATTGCTGGTGGACGAACAAAAGGATCTAATGAACGGTCTTTTGTTTTCGTCCACCAACATGGCGTGGCTGTTCACATGTACGCAATGCGCATCTTTTTTTAATACGCATATCTTAGTAACACCTTTCCATGGTTTGTCAATATTTTCGCAATAAAAAAAAATAATTAATAAAATTAGAATGTAAAAAGAGGTAAAACACACACTATACACCATAAAAATCCAAGACATTCGATTTACCGCGATGCTGAAGTGGTGAAAGAATTTGTTGGACACGAATTTGTCCGAGTTGTTGTACTTGTTCGAAGGGAGCAGTTCACAGAGCAGTTTACCGTTGATGTCCGGTTTAGCAGCCAAGTTGTATGAAAAACATGTCGGAGTTTCCAAGCAGGCAAAGGAGCACTGGGGCATCCAGTCAACGTGACTATACCCAAGAATTGTGATATTCAAGTAGGAGAATTTGAAGTTTACGAAACTTACACCAATATTAGAATCACTACGACTGATAGCTTTTTCGGCTTTTTTCTCTGAAATAGATGAATTGCAGCTGAACACAAACAAAGGAAAGGTGTCGAGCACGCCACGGCGAACACGAGCTCCTTGACAACATCGGAGTGTTTACGGTTTCGGCCTTGTCTTTAGGTGTCATTTAAAAAAAAAATGTTCGTATTTCGTCAGGTCATGCTATGACAATGAAATTGACATCGTCTTGTAGTTTTCAAACCAAGGAAGTATTCTTCTGGTTTCAGAACGTTGTTTTTTCCTTTGTTAGGTTCTCAAAGCAAAAGCAGGTAGTCTTATTCTAAAGGTTTAAGATACAAGGGATTTTTAATTTTCTAAAATTTTCTAAGGAATCGATTTTGAGATGAATTTTCATCTAAGCGGTGTCAGCGTTTTTCACTTTGTTGACGTGTTTTGATTTTATACCATAATTTGTTTAAATTCCCGGTCAAAAACGTTGCCGTGAACTTTGATGGAAGGTAACAAATGCATTAAGCGAGATCATGATAAAATGTTGCCGACACCCTTGAGCTAAACATATCAAATAACGTTCAAACAAAAGAGTACTTTTCTCGGTTTGAAACTACATTCAAGGACCAATAAAGTGATGTTAATTTCATTCTTATAGCATGAACACTGACCATATGCGAACGTTTTTAGAAAACTGACACCTCCAACCTATGATGGGCCCTCAGCTAAATTTGTTGAGTTCAGGTGAAGATAAAATTGAGAGAAAAACAACGTATCATACCTGTAGCAACTGCATATGAGGGGAAAATTATTAGTATAAGCATAGAAGCTTTCAGAAATGTTGTACAGCCAAAGGGTTTCATCCTTTCTGCTTACTTTACGGCGCAGTAACTTTCTGACCGACAGTTTAGTGCAAACCAGGAAGGTTCACCATTGCTCATCCAGACGTAAAATGATTTAATAATAAATGGTTCGTGGTTTTTAAGGGTGCGAGTTCCTGTCAAGTGGAGTTTGTGTTGAAGACAAGTAGTTGTTAACGATGTTTTTAATTCTCGATAAAAGCATTAGTTTACTACATGAATATTTTATCTTAGCTTGAGGACATCTGTCTTTAAGTTCACAGCGAACATTACTACTTTACTATATTATACTTCACCATAGAAGATTATTATTGCTTACCCTAGTAATTCTTGTATAGAAAATGTATCGTGGTAAAACAAAACGCGTGCCTTGTGCTAATTTAAATACAAAGAAAGGATATAGACGTAAAATGACTTAACAGTAACTGGTTCGTGGTTTTTAAGGGTTCAAGTTCCTGTCAAGCGGATTCAGTGATATCTGGCTGTGGTGAAGATGAATATCTGGTAACGATGTGCATAAAGCATTCATTAACTTCGTGAATATTTCATCTTAGCCGTGAGGACATCTCTCTTGAAATTCACAGCGAACTTTTTCACTTTATTACATTTTTCCATAAAAGATTATTATTACTTACCTAGGTGGTCTTTCTTTTATAGAAAATGTAGATCGTTGTAGAACAAAACGCGCGCTTTTTACAAAAGACAAAATAAGTTCCTGCCAATATTAACAGACGAAGCCCTAGTATGAAAAACGATATAAAATTAAGCACGTACACATGCTAGAACACAACTCAACAGCCAATTCCCGTCCGCTTTAATAATTATTGCCATATCTACTAGAGCTCCTAAGCCCCTCGTTATGTAGGACATTTTTAAGATCTGTGAAATAACTTTAGCTTGAACGTTGTCAAAGTCTTTAACTCTCTATGTTGGAAGAAATATGTCGGCAGTTTGTGCTTGACACATCGGCGATAAGCAAGAACATTATTCAGCCTAAAAAACTGGAGACTTTTGAGTTTGATCCAAAGCTCATCATATGGTTCAATATTAAATTCCTGTCTTAGTTTGCAGCCTTAAAATGACAATAAGTTGATGGAATGATTTTCTTCGGATTAACAAAGGAAAGCGTCTTTGTTGATGTTCGTAACACATGGTATGCTCCCTGTTCCCTGGTTCACGAACGCAGGCCTCTAAGACAAATTAAGAGCAAGACTAGGGCAGAGTTGAGAGCTTAATATTTTTCTTTTTATAGTGTGGCGTTAAAGAAAGATTATAGAGTCAAGCAAAAAAAAGAAAAGAAAGTTGAAAATATTTTTCATCTTACACAAAAAGAGGGGTATCGCGTACGACAGTTTTTCTCTGAAACAATCAAGGGGCTACGTTAGTAGAGTATTTCTGTTTTTTTGTCAGTTCTGAACATAAACGACTTATAACGTTTTCTTTTGCCCGATAATGATGATGATCATAATGATAATAATAATAATAACAACTTCGTTTAACCACGGAATCCTCGTCGCTGAAAAGTGGTCCTCTAAAGAGCCGTGCGCATTAACACTAATAAAGCTGGGCTTTGCTAAGAAATCTTATATTAAACACTAAAAGATCAAGTAAGGAATTTTCCAGTATAAACTAGTGGAATAAGAACCTTTTATCATCGTTTTGACTAAGAAGATTTGAAAAAAGGAAAACAATTCTTTGAAAGTGTGAAGTACTGTCCATCCTTGCTAGCTGTAACAGCAGTTATTAAAAGTGCCGTCTTATGGAATGGAGTAACAAACTGCATTATTACCTTTAATCTTTCACTGTTTTCAATTGAGTGATGTTAAGCATTCGTCAGAGAGGAAATAATAAAGCATTTGTTTTCTTTGAAATTAGAAAAGAAATTAGACATGTTTGTAAAGTCAAAATATATGTCACAGTATGCAATAATGCGTGCATCTTGTTAAAAATAATTTAAATGTGTTTCGTGTGATGCCCAAACATTGCCATAACATGAAGAAAATTTGAAGGGAAGACAGTCTGTTGAGGTTTTTTGCATGATTTTGTGATTTCTAAGGGGAGTATATCGGTCCAAAACAATCCATGGTTTATTCACCCGTATATTGCTTTTAGTCCATTTTAGAAATAGTAATTGTTAAGTACCTTATGATCTGTGACTGAGATGGCACCATTTTGCAAATGTTCATGAGTATTTAGTCTTATCAATTAGAGATTATTATTTTTGGCTAACTGGGTCTTGCTATATAAAGTTCTTTTTCCATTTCGTAAAATAATATCATTACGGATCTTCCAGCATAGACCGGTGATATATATATTTTAAATAAAAACTGCAGACATGTCTGGACAAAGTTTGTTTTATAAATTATTAATTCACCCGTAAATTATTAATACTGCCTTTACAGAGTCAATTTTTTGAAATTATAAATAATCATTGCTACTAAAGAAAGGACAGAATCCGACCGGAAGAAGGAAAAATAGGCGCACACTCCAGCCGAATGCTGTAAAGATTCCTTGTTCAGTGGACGTTCTGCTGACTTGTACACCGCTAATCTGTCTCTTTCTATTTCTTTGTCTTGGTTTTTGAACTTAACTCACTGAATCGAAAAAAAAAAAATGCCTTTTCAGGTTTGCTGACTGAAACTTCACGAATACTGATGAGAATAGCTTTTCGGTAAACACTGCAGTAAAAGAAGACATTAACGTCACGAACTCAAAGATAATCGCTAATGTGAAGTGCACGCCACAAAAAAAAACATTTGTTTTCATTAATAGAGCGACTTTCATATGACCTTGAAAAATAAACGTGAAAACAGAACTTAAACAGAAAATGGAAAACATTTAATTGGCTTAATCAACAAAAACAAAGTAGCGCGAATTTTCATTGGCTTAGCGAACGCGATTGCAAGCAATGTAATCTCTCCATGGAACTTTCTAGAAAGCGATCGGCATTTCGCTTTGACGTCATTTGAAATGCAATAATGTGATTGGGCAATCGAACTGTTTACTGCCCATATGAGCAGTTTCCTTCGCTGCAATAAGGAGAAGCTTTGTCTTAATCTTGCCAAACATTGGTCCGTGAAACAATTTAAGTTGCTCTAATCTTAATCCATTTGTGTAATATTTTTCACTACTTTTACTTGACATGTCCAGCTAAGAACAGAATCACAAGGCAAGATTTTTTGAGGGCTGCAGTTTCTACTATTCCAATACCCTAAGAAAGTCCAATTTTGGGACTTAAGCTAAAACTTCTTACTTTTTTTGCGATTTCATGAGCCTGGAAACGTTCTTAATGTGTCCCTTAAGTTGTGTGGTATACTAAGTTCGACTATAATCTGAGTTCTTCAGATCTAGAGCGAGTATATTGTATTTCTCTCTTCCTGTATTGGCAAAAAAAGGTATTCCAATCATTCCAAGAATGGAATACGTTCTAAAACAACATAATTACTAAATTCTCTACACATTTATGTGATCTTGTGTTATTTGTGCGAATGCTGTAGCGGACTTGGTAGCTCACGGGGTCCATGTATTTATGTAATCTTGTGATATGTGGGAATGCTGTAACGGACTTGGCAGCTGTGTGCCCGTATCGGCAGGTTATCCTTTTTTATTACTCTTTTTGTTTTAATTTTGGGAGGAAGTTATCCTTCGAAAATTTAATGAAGCAGAATTTCTTCCTGTTTTCCTTCAAACGACAAATGAAAATTTTAGTAAGGGAACAAAACGAGAAAAGAAACAAAGAATGATCTCTCACTAATTGAGCGCGAGTGCCGTAGTGGGGAACATTGACAAACACCACCGGGGGCCAATATTCCGCAATGAAATTTTTCTTGTCACCGTTGAGGCACATCGAAAAACAGTTAGGCAAACAGAGTTAAAAAACTCTTGTTCGCTTGCATTTTAGAGAAAAATAAACAAACAAATCAATCAACTATTTCTTTATTTTATTTCTTTTTTCCAATAAGAGTACAGATGATTGTTATTTACTTCCAGTCGGGATTAAAAATTTTCATCCCTGAACAAAGGGAAAAAAACCGATTAAACCACTTTTTAAAAGTACGCATCCACTTGAAATAACGCATCCGCAAAATTAACGGTTTAGTGTCCAAGAAAATAATTTGTGGGGTAACTTCCAGCAAGTTTGACTGCGCTATTACTGGTATACTGTTTTGTCGTTTTGGTTCTCTTTCTCTCTCCTTTCGTTTCTGCTCTTCTGTCCTAGGTCGTCTAGGCATATGCCAAAAATTGAAATACAAAGCAAAAAGCAGCTCTAAACAAATAAACACCCAGCCTTAAACAATGATTTATATCCCTCCGATGCTTCACTTGAATATCCGCGTAGCCACCAGTATGGTCCTGACCACAGCTACATATGTCAAGCCTGGGTTGAAACCGGGTAAAAATGCAGGAAAAAAATTATTTTCCAAACCGTTTTCCACCTGAACACGAAAAGCGTCGACTGTTAAGAGCTTTAGTTTACTTAGTATGGCCGTGTAGCCGCGTCGAGCCACAGAAAGCGCCGGAAAAATTAAGCCTCACTTATGTTTAGGTGTCCTGATTACAAGACGCTAACCTGGCTTGAGCCTGCGATCCAATCGAAAACCAGTACTTGCTCAGTGGTCAACTTTAAAAAAAAAACTAGTTGACCTCGATGAGCTCTAAACTTGGGCCCGGGATATAGTCTCGTGATACTAACCCTAATACCTTATCTTGACAGGTGTCAACTGACCATAATATGGGTTTTCTAATATCAAAGATGTACTCTGTAAACGGCCGCCATGTTGTGCTTATTGATTATTATTATTATTATTACAACCAAACATTGCCCGAACAGTCCCGTCCCCAGAGGCTGTCTTGCCTCCCCAATTCCACCCCAACAATCTGTACGAGCGGACGGGCGTATGCTGACGTCATAACCCAAATTTCTCATATCGATAGATTTCCTAAAAAATCTTATCCACGGTGCTCCACTGGAGCGCTTCACGCCCCTGAGCTCCGCTATGATGAAAGTTCCTTCAAGTACAGGGTGCAGGGATGGCGCAGTGGCGAGAGCACTCGCCTCCCATCAATGCGGCCCGGGTTCGATTCCCAGACTCGGTGTCATATGTGGGTTGAGTTTGTTGATTCTCTACTCTGCACCGAGAGGTTTTCTCCGGGTACTCCGGTTTCCCTCTCCTCAAAAACCAACATTTGACTTGAGTTGTGTTAATTGTTAACTTCACTTTACAGTGTCCCCAATTAGTTCTTCAGCGCTAGAACGACTAGACACTTAAATAAAGTTCCTTTCCTTTCCTTTACGTTAACCCTCCAGTGGTCTAAAGGTTTATTTCCCAAACTGCCACCGTAGATTTCCTTGTTTCCTAGTCCTGACAATTTAGTATTATATCAAGACAATATGCCTTGATATAAATTGTAAATGTAAATTAACCCAGATACTTAAGGGATACCCAACTCGGTTTGTACTAATGAGCAGTTCTTATTTATAAATCGTTCCAAAATAACTTCAACACCATCAAAGTCATCAGGTGAAACAAGTCTGAGTGTAAATTTAAGAACATCTGAAGAACATTCTCAGCCTCACATCGCAAAAATAGATAACAACGTTCAGCCTCAGCTCCAAGATTTTACATTCTTATAAAAAAGGAGTGTGATTGTGACTGATGGCACCCATTTACCAAATGTTCATGTATATTTAGTATTGGCAGCTAAAGACATTTCTTTTTTTCGCAAAGCGGGTCTTGCTGTAAAACTGTTTTTTTACCATTTTGGAAATTATTATTGTCATGCACCCAAACAGGTTGATCCTCTCTTGCATGCACCTCAAATCAGAGACACCGATGCCTTTTTTTTCCTTAATGAAAATTGAATTGCAGCAGGAGCTCATCAAGAGGAGCCTCTATCTACCATACTTGGCCTCGGAGTCAACCCTTTCCCGGGTAGATTTATCTATAGAACACCTCCCTTGGGAGATTCAGCACGCTCACTGTTGTAAAAGTCAATCAAAACAGAGCTATCTCAGCGTCAAGGAATTATGATACTTTTCGCGGGAAAAACCTGTTTCTAAAAGTAAATTTACTAGGGAAAGGGTTGACTCAAGGAATTAGAGGAGATAGAGGCTCCTCTTGATGAGCTCCTGATTGCACACATGTCCAGAAAAAAACCTTTGTTTAATAGCGGAGCTGAGGCGTGCGAAGCGCGCCAGCGGAGCACCATGGGTAAGATTTTCTGAAGGGTCATTCTTGGTTGTGAAGGATCGTTCTTAATGTGAAAAATTTCTCACAGTACTACTGTCTCTGAAGTTTAACCTGAGTTCAAGTACAGTTCTCTCCAGGACACTCACAGTCGACCATATCAATACCTTGGGCCCGTTTCTCGAAAGTCCCGAAAACTTTTCGGTCCCGGAAAGCCATTTGTGAAACTGGCAACGGCTTGTTTTGGAAAACCAATCTTTGGACATGTTTTCAAGGTCCCAGACTCTCTATAGGCGGCGGCTCTAAAACACAGGCCACAAGTCGGTGTACAGGTTACTCCCGTGCCACAGATAAATAAACAACACCAAAAGAGACTCCCAGCCCTAATCACTATGCAAAATGTTGTTTCAGGTCTAGGGGAAACTTTTAGAACAGTTGTGCATTAGTGGAGCATGGACTTCTAGTCCTGACCTGTGGAACTGTGTTTTAGACCTGCCCCTTTATTAGGAGATCTTTGTTTAGAGTTTTCCTTAGCGACAATATGGACATGGTTTGCAACCAACCTCAAGAGACACATGACAATAATGAAATGTACATTTGCTGGTGGACTAACAAAAG